>NC_062290.1:28365364-28670202 GCF_902655055.1 Lutra lutra
TCTCCACACCCAGTAATCCTTCCTTCTCTGCCACTCTTTTACTCAGTTGTATACCTCTGGTAAGGGAATGAGGAACAAGGGACATTTTATTCATTCTTGAATCTTCTCTTCACCTTTCCATCCCAGTTCTAACACAGTTCTACAGTGGAGCCATTCAATAAAAGTGTAGTAAATTAAAAGAGAGAGAGAGACAGCTAAGTCCTAGGTAGTAAGGATTTTAAAAAGATAGTCAGGAAATGGCATTTGTTATCTAGGTCTTTGGGGTTTTTTTGTTGTTGTTGTTTCTTTGTTTTGTTTCTTTCAGAGGAACAAAGTGAATGACAATTGGTGAGAATAAGTGTGAGCCTCAGATTAGGAAAGAGAAATACAGCTGAAGAAACTTTTTGTGATTATTATACTGAAATGCCTCATGAGATACAGAACTTATGAAAAGTGAGTAAGGCCATTACACACATTCAAGGAAACCTGCATTTGAAGCAAATGTGAAGAACACTTGGTGCCATGTCTCTTCTTTGGTGGTATCCTTGCACCATACACAGCTGCTTGCACTCTGGTTTGGGGAATCTAGAAGCAACCAGTGGTTCCCAAGCTCAAGGGAAAGAATGATGACAAGAGGCAGAGGCTCTAGTAACCGTCAGATTAAGTACCTGAGCAGATCCTCAGTCAGCAGAATTTGCTATCATTCATTGGGGGGGAGGGGAGTGTCCCTGAGCGTCAGTGGAAAGTGGATTCCTTTCAGCTAAGAGCCTGTGTTTCACCCACCCTGTTCCGGAGCTTCAAGCTCAGCTTCTCCAGTTTGCAAGTCCATAGTCTGTCCTCTGTGGTGGGATTTCCCAAAGGTGTCCATGTCCTAATCTTAGAAGTGGTGACATGCAAGGCTATATGACGAGGTGGCATTTAGGCTGCTAATCAGCTGACCATCCAGCGGGGAACTTATCCAGGTGGGCCCAGGGTAATCAGAAGGACCCACAGAAGTAGAAGGGAAGGCAGAGAGAGTCAGAGAAGTGAGGACAGAAGCATGCTCGGAGTGCGCCTTATGAAAAGGACTCCACCTGCCATGGCTGACTTGGAAGACAGAGGAAGGGACACGAGTCAAGCAAAACCTGGGAAAAGCAGAGAAGCATTCTCTTTAGAGTCTCCAGAAAAGAATGCAGGGCTGTCCACAGTTTGATTTTTAACTCAATGAGAGTGGTGTTGGAACTCTGAGGTAACACATTTGTGTTGTCTTAAGCTGCTGCATTGGAGGTAATTTGTTACAGCATCGACAGACAATGAAGAACTGTGTAACTGAGTCAACCCCCAAGGTGTGCTGGCTGCAGTGGAAAGTCCTAGGATGAGTCCCGGGCAAGCTGCCCTCTGCTTGGATCTTTCTCCATGTGCAAGGATTGAGCCACAAATTCTCCAGGATGTAATGGAGAAAAAGCCACTGTAACTTCCTGCTCACAGAGCCCCCAATTTTTCCAAATTAGAGACAAATGCCTAAGTTCTAGTCTGTTCCAAAGGTTTAAAAACTGAGATCCTATGGGCTGAATTTGGCAGTCAGACTCTTACATGCGTAGAGGTTTTTTGGAAAATTTGAACTCATTGGAAGCACTTGAAGATTCCATTTAGACGTTGGGATTTCTGACTTCTCTTGGAAAAAATATCTGAAAATGTTGCCAGAGTTGCATCCCCAGGGGGTGGAGTAGTGGCTGACCTTTTAGAGATGCTCACTCTGGTTGTCTCCATGGCACCACTCTACTGTCTCACACTCTCCCCTTGTGACCCTATTATGCGGCCCTTCCAGCACTGAGTGGGTAACCCCCCGTACCCTGCTTGTACATGACATACATTTCAGAGCCAGCTTAATTAGGATAAGGCATTAAAGGGAATCTAACCAGCTAATTGCTTTGCTGTGTGTGGTAGCAGAGACTGCTTTCTTTCTTTCAGAAGAAAAATGAAAAATCTCAGAGTTGAAATCGTTTCGGCCCATCCCTCCATTTCTTCCAAAATTCCTAGCCCAAGCAGTACCACCAAATACTGGCATTGGTACCTTTAGGGAATTTCCAAGCCTACACAGGGCTCTGATTTGATCAGCTAGACCTCTGTCCCCTTCAGGTCTTATCTAAACCTGACTTCAGCCAAGGAGAGAATTCTCGAGATGACATAAATCAAGCTAGAGCACTTTCAAAATGGTAGACGGTGAGCTCCAGCAAAACATCCAACGGTCCACTAGCATTTTCATAGATGCAGGGCCAAGGTTTGGAGAAATCCCTGTGCACGTCTACTTGATTAACAACATGTAAGCTCTGACATCAGCTGCAACACGATCTGGTATTGCAAAATGCGTTTCGGAATCCTAATGCGTTAATTGTTATGTTTGGTTTTATGACCAGCCTATCTTTTTACTCATATCTGAATGCCGATGGTTATGGGCCAACATTTTTGGAAAAGTGATACCTTACAAGCTTGCACTTGAAATGGCTCTGAACAGTGACGGAAGGTCACAGAATGGGAACAAGAGAACAGAGTCGGCTCACAAAAGGGTTTGTGTCCTGAGTGGCTTGACAGGAATGCACCTTTTCCGTTGCAGGCTCTGGTCTTCAGCACACAATGTGGTGAATAATCAGCTATAGATGGGCAGGGAGAGGCCCGGCTGGGCTTCTGACACGGCCTCTGTGGGCGTGATGGATGTGGAGAAATCCAACCCTTCCCAGGGGGGTCAGGTGGCACCATCAAGACAAAGAGAGCAAACAATTTGGTCCTGGAAAAGAACTTCCTTTTTTTTTTTTTTTCCCTATTTGTGCCAAAAAGTTACAGTATCCAGCCATTCTCTATTAAATTGGAAATCTATGCAGAGAAGGAAAAATGAAACCCAAGTGAAACCCCAAACAGAAATAATCCCGGATAAAATACATTGTAATTGAACAACATTTTAAAGAGAGGCAGAGAGAGAAATAGAAATCGATAGATGCTTTAGAAAGAGCAATTTTCCCCAAGGCTGAGTCCAAAACATCTGCTATCTGGATTAGAGAGAGAAACTATGTAAGTTTGTGAAAAAAACAAACAAACAAACAAACAAAAAAAAACAAGGTCCCTCAAATCTGTCCTTTGGAGCCAGTAGATAAAAACAAGGGAGGAGAGGATGAGACCCCCTCTGACCCCAAGGGTTAGGCTGAGCAGACAGAGGGGAAAAACAAAACAAAACAAAACAAAACAAAAAACAAAAACCCAGAGAGCATCATGCCTGCTGTCCCAATTGGAAACATCTCACAGAATATTTCTTGGGCCTTTGTCTCCTGGCCTTTTCAGATCTCTGAGAAGTCATTCTAACTGGATCTGGATTTATATGAGCTTTTGATAAAATACATGCCACTCTCCTGTCTTCCCCTCTCCCCCAACCCAGGCCCCAAGGAGTTTTGAGAAATATCTATAAATTTTCTTAATTGCCAGACGGTTTTTCCACTTCTAGGCAACTGGCTTCCCTTCGCAGTAATGTCAGACTTTGACCTATGACATCAGGAGCTCGTCTCTGATGACTACCAAATGTTAAAGGGAACCTTCCGTTTCCCTAGCTTTTCTGCACGGTGAGGCTGAGCATTGGGTGCCTGGCCTCAGAGCAGGTTGGCTTTTTTAGCCCTGGTCTAAGTGGGTGGAAATGTGCCAATTCAGAAGGGAGCCCGGGGAAGGGCCAGCAGTGTGCAACTGCTCAGACAAGGTGCTGAGCTTTGCCTCGTCTTGTGCGCACCCATGCTCGAGAGGCCGGTGTTGTCCATCTTGTTTGGACAGATAAGGAACTCAGAGAAATGAAATAGCTTGATAATTTGGAGCCAGTACGTGGCAAAGCTGATGGCAAGGTTACCTGCCTCTAAACCTTTACATACCTACAAAACCCTGAGATGTGGAAGACTTCTCAATCTTCTTCTCAAGAATTCTCCAGAGATACTTCGACCTTTTCTCCTTTGAGCTTCTGATCCCTCACATTGTCCCTGGTTATGGAGAATTCCCACTGAGAGAATTGCTTATGACAGCAGGAGCTTGGCAGAAATTATTATAACATGTCTCAGGTCAAAATTCATCTCCACATGCGAACCCAGACGACATCTGAGGCACACTCTCTTGATGGAAGGCTAGGATTGTTATATGATTTGGGTGACTTGGGTGACTCTACCAGCCCCCACACGACCCCATAGCCACTGTGGGGTTCATGTGACTGAAAACATGTGGCTCTTTTTAATAAGTAGAATTTGGATGATGCCAGGTTTATGGGAAATTATCAGAAGCAGCATTGTTTATGGGAGACCAGTTCAGTGGGCCTCGGGACAGCCAGTGCAATCTGAAGCCTAAGACCAGGCAACTAGAGGGAGGAAGGGATTCTCAGGCAAGCCGCTGTTCCTTCCCTCCTTTCTCCCAGCAATCTTTTGCTTGATTTCAGACTTTCTAGATCATTGTGTACATTTTGATATCCTATTTTGTGTGTTTGTACAAAAAGGGCAGCAACTTGTAAAGATCATGGGCTAAGGGATCAGGACCTTGTTTCAAATTACTGTACCACATCGAAGTACTGTGTGATCTTGAGCTACTTACCTAACCTCTCTGAGATCTTCTTTGTAAAACCAGTGGCTCTAAGCCTTGTTGAGACAATATAAATAACACAGTGCCTGGTTTATAGCAGGCATATAAAAAAATACTCTCCTCCTCACTCTTCTCCTGCTTTGCTTTTTGAGGAATGTTTCAATCCTAAGGGGTTTATCTCTCTCTCTCTCTCTCTCTCTCTCTCCTCTTCTTTGACAAGCTTCAGATATTTTAAGGATTCCTTAATTCGGTAGTGATGTTGAAGATTGAAATCCTGTGTGCCACTTGTGATCTGTGTAATCCTGAAGATATTGTTTAACTTCTCTGAGCAACCCCCCCTTTTTTAGCTATAAACTGGTGAAAATAACTGAGATGTTGTTTCTAACCAAACAGCCATTTAGTACTTTCTTCTCTACAAGCAGTACTTAGATTTTAGCTTCAGATAACTAGCAGAGATCTCTCAATCTCAAGGAAGATCGCTACCCAGTAGACAATTTCTGATTGATCTAAGATAGCAGTAAAATCCCATTCTCCTTCACCAGTGAGTGCTCTAGGGTCAACATAAATAACAAACACTTCTGGCCAAAGAAACGGAAAGGGAAGTCTTAGAGCCTCAGGAAGAGAAAGGTATTTGTCTGTTGCTTCCCACTGGGCTGCTGGTGGTGGACATGATGCCCACAGAACTGGTAGCCATCTTGAATCCATGAGGTGACCGTCACAAGGATAAAACCAATGTGCTGAAGATGGTGGGAAGGGAGGTTAGAAAGAGCTCGAAGGTGGTGTTGGTAACATACTGGCATTGCTGAATGGGTCCTTGGTACTCATCTATCTATCTTGATAGTGCCTGTCATATGAGATGATTAATGCTTAAGGTACTCAAGTCAAATATTCTCTTACCTGCAATTGAAAGAATTACTGATTCTATTATTTCTGCTTCTTAGAACTTTCCTGAGAGTTATGAATAATGTATGTAAAGCATCTACAAAGTGCCTGTCATTTAGCAAACGCATGGCATTCACACATCTTATATTTGTTATAATTGTTAATATACAGGTGCACTGGGGAAGCAGTGTGGACCTTGCCAAACAGAAACTTCCATTGAGCTTGTGTTGAAGTTGTTATGGAGGAAATTCACACATTGCATCGAACCCTTAAATGTGGGCCTTTATTTTTTTTATTTTTTTTAAAGATTTTATTTATTTATTTGACACAGAGAGAGCAATCACAAGTAGGCAGAGAGGCAGGCAGAGGGAAAGGGGGAAGCAGGCTCCCAGCGGAGTAGAGAGCCCGATGTGGAGCTCGATCCCAGGATCGTGACCTGAGCCAAAGGCAGAGGTTTTTAAACCACTGAGCCACCCAGGCGCCCCAAATGTGGGCCTTTAAATTCCATTACAGTGAGATTCTATGACATTTTACTAATAGGCACAAATAAAATTATAAAATGAATTTGAAGAACTTGCAACTCAGATAAAAAGAAAGAGTATTAGATGCATGGTTCTTATTATTAAGCAATGGATGATTTTACTTAACTATAATTAAAGCTCTTCTTCCCAGTTCTTTTGTTCTCTTCCCTTGGCTGTAAGCTCAGTTGACTTATTTTTTTGGCTTGAGCTGAATTTCAAATCTATCAGTGTCACTGACCGGACAAACAACTTGCAAGAGAAGGAAGATTGGAACTGATTCTAAAGTGCCATTTGTTGATTGCTTCTGCATTGTAAGTTGTCTAGAAAGTAGAAAAAAACCCTGAAAGTGCTAACTGTGGCCAAAAGTAGCTCATTCATAAATTTAATCAGTATTTATGAAGATCCTGTTCTCGGTGTTGGGAAAACAAGGTCCGGTAAGTCAGGGCCCTGTCATTATGGGGGTTATAGACAACCCAGCAGAGAAAGACATAGGAAAAAGGAAACTGAAAAACTTATAGAAATTGCCAAAACAGTAGTGATGGCGATGATGAGACCAGAACCACCCCTTGATCACTGTCATCGATGGCCTTAGAGACTGCACACTTCCTGTGTACCAGGTCCCGTCCTAAGGGCATTACCTGCACTGTCTCTTGTGACCTTTACAATTCTCTGTAGTCAGTCTGATGTCTTTTTTGAGATAAGCACACTGAAATCCAATGCACGCAATTAGTTCGTGCAGAAGTCAGAATTCACAATTAGATCTTCCTAATTGCAAAGCTTGTGGTCCTCACTAAGCCATGATAGAGATCTGAACAGGGTAAGTGGAGGTTGAAAGGAGGAGGAATGGAGGAAGTAGTTAATTCTGTGGGGAGTGCTGGGTGGTGGTGCAGAGTGGGGGCAGGGTGGGAGGGATAAGGAAAGGCTTCAAAAAGGAGGTGACCCTCCATGGACACTCACTGTGGTGGAAAGACTTCTTAGAAGAATATGTGTGGTGCACAGTTCTTTAGCATATTTTCTAAAAGAAGAGAAGTAAAGAAAAAATAAAAAAGGATGGAGGCAGAATTATACCTACATTGGCCCTGCACTGCCTTGGGAAAACTGGAAGAAAATCCCAAGCAGTTGGGACTTTAGGGACCTGGAAAAATGATTGGAGTTGTTTATTCTACCTGAGTACTTGAAATCTCATGAATAAAAGTTTTCTATGAATACAAAATACAGTGATTATCTATATTAGAGCAGAGGAACATTATATTCAAAGTGGGGGAATCTAAACATATTTATTTAGCATACGAAAGTGAGTGTTCATGCCAAAAACAATTCAGTATGGTAGAAACCTACTTGGGCTGTGTCTGTACTAACACTGCAGATGTGACACAAAGATTTGGTGGCTGTGATTCATGCCAACAAGATCCCACCCCCCAGCACCCAGTTTTGGCCTCTGAGAACCCCCTCCTATCTGCCCCTGAGTTGTTCAATGGCCTGAGGCCCAGTGGGATAGTTTTTAGTACTCCACATTGTTCTGTAGGATTTTGCCCTACAATTTCAGCAATGAAGGACTTCCACTCAGCTAAATTCTGGCCAACAGTGTGAAATATTAAGAGGTAAAATATAGATTAACCTTTTGTTGGATTTTAGATTCAAATATCAAATTTCCACATGATCCATTTTTAATTACTTGAACATTCTAATTTCCTAGTGAACATTGTTTCTCGAACATGAGGATGTGAATTTAATAATTTTTCATCCTTTAAAAAAATATACAACAATTTATATGCTTATCTTACTTGAGGCCATGATAAAATGGATCCCAAATGATTTAGAACTGTCCGACTCCTCAAAAAATAATTTAAAATCAGTTACCTCACAGACACATGGTTTTTATATTATAAAACAATTTCAGCCAGTTTTAAAACTGATAATATCTCACAACTGTTTTGTCATACATACACATCAATTAATTTTTATAGTTTTAATGATAGCAAATACTTTTTTTTTTTCCCCTCAGTGGCTAAAAAAACAAACGCTAACTCTTCAACTAGCCATGTTGACCTCCTTTCTATTCTAGGAATAAGCCAAGTTATTCTTGAGGTCTGTACACTTACTATTTTCTCCCCTTCCTTCTGTCCTTCCCTCCTCCCTTCCTTCTGTCTTCAGATACTCTTCTCATAAATATTTTTTGGTTGAGTCCTTTTTATCTTTCACATCTCACTCAGATCAAATGTCAGATGTTTCTGTTGCAGCAAATGAGAACCCCGTTCTGATTATGCAGACCCCAACCCAGAAGGCTCTTTACCTATTTTCCTTGTTCCTCAATAACCAGGGTATCAGTCTGTTCTATCGGTTCTTCCTCTCAGTTTTATCTGGAATTTGACCATGTCGTATCATGTCCACTGCAAATTCTGGTGTAGAACATCTTCTTCCAGCCTCTTCCTGTGGCAACTTAGCATGCCATAACTAATATAGAAACCAGTGTGGTGAGCAGAAATGTGACGGTACAACCTGAAATAGACAGTGTTGGCTTGGTCAAAAGAGAGTTGGAGAAGAAATAAATGAAGCAGCCAGGAAAGATGGAGATCAAGCTTGGGCAGTAACAAAACCTAGGGTAAAATTGCTGTCTGTGATAACACAGAAGGCAGACCACAGCCTTCTGAGCCTATTGAAAACAAGAATGTTTTAGAAAAACTATTACGGTGTGTTACCTCCCGTTACATTTGCTGTTTATGTAAAGATTACAAGAAAGAGCTGAGCAAAGAATTTGCCTATTTGCAATTAGCAGTTAAAGGTCTGGCGGGGTTGGAGAAACCACTTGCTTTTGGACTCCAAAGAGCAGGAAATAAGACGAAAAGACCTTCCTGTGACAGAAGCTCAGTAAGAATGCAAGACTTGCACTGAAAATTATGTCAAGGGTGTTACTGCCAGCTAAGCTAGGTCTTTTCAGAAAGGCTTAAGGTAGATTGAGAGAAGAGGTCTGGCCGAGAAAGCACATTTAGAATAATGTCTATGAAAGACCTTTGCATGACAGCAGATAAATTGAAATTATATTTCCAAAAAACCCATGAATCCTGTTGAAGCTGTGAAACAACCAGGGGTCTCCAAACTTGTAGCCGTAGGAAGCTGCTAAAAATGTTACAATTCTTAGGGAGAGATGAGTCTCCACTTATGCAGGGTCAGATGTAGCCACAGAGGGAAATAGACAAAGTAGAACTCTGGCTCTGATGGAGAGAAACTGACAAGAGCATTCCTTCCAGGGGCAGAATTGCGTCAAGTCACTAACAGGATGAGGAATCTGATCTGCCTTTCCAATGTCCACCCAGCAAGATTCCATCATTGCTGTGGACCTGTGTGACTGTGTGTTTCCCATGTTTTCTTTTTCTGAGTTTATATAGTGGTTGTCCTACCTCTGCCCCACCATTTCATTTTTATGACCGTGTGCTGAATTGGAAGGGGGGTGGCAAATATTTTGGCATTTAGTTTATAGAATAAAGAACCAAGACTGGATCTGTTGCAGAGAATTGTGTATCACCCAGAGATCATGGATGTTGAGTTGCATGCAGTAAATAGATGGGCATTTGGATATCTCCATTGGACAAAGGCTAAGTTCATTCTTCATATGGGAGGCAAAGGGCATTTGGATTTTTGTTGGTCTGAAAGGCTGAGTGTGGGAGAGAACACTAGCTGTTTCTCCACTTCAGGAGGTTCTTCCTGGCTCAGGACCTTTGCACCTTCTGTTCCCCCTGACTTGAATGGCTTTTCTCAATCCTCTTAATCTCTCTCCTTTTTAAAAAAAAGACTATTTTTTTATTTGACAGAAAGTGAAAGAGCACAAGCGGGGGAGGTGACAGCGGGAGAAGGAGAAACAGGCTCCCTGCTGAGCAGAGTTTGACATGGGGCTAGATCCCACTCTGGGATCATGACCTGAGCTGAACACAGATGCTTAACAGACTGAGCCACTGAGGCGCCCCTCCTAACATATTTCTTTTTTTTTTTTTTTTAAAGATTTTATTTATTTGTCAGAGAGAGAGAGGAGAGCGAGCGAGCACAGGCAGACAGAATGGCAGGCAGAGGCAGAGGGAGAAGCAGGCTCCCCGCCAAGCAAGGAGCCCGATGTGGGACTCGATCCCAGGACGCTGGGATCATGACCTGAGCCGAAGGCAGCTGCTTAACCAACTGAGCCACCCAGGCGTCCCCTAACATATTTCTTATACCATCATATTAAGTCTGCCTCTGTTCAGACAGACCTCAGCTTAAAACTCGGTTCTTCAATAAGGACTTTCCTCACCACCAACACTAAGTGGGTGCCACACAGGAACTTTCCAACCCATTACTCTGGTTTAGTTTCTTAGTAGCACTTATTATTATCCGAAATTGTTTATGTATTCTCTTCTTTCCTTGTTTATTGAGTATTTCCTTTAACTAGAAGGCCAGATCTTCTCCGAATTCAGTATCTCTTCACTACTGAATTTCTGGAGAAAATCCAAGAAAGAGAATCCAAGACCATGCAATTCCTTTCATCATCTCTGATTCTGCTTTGGCTGCATTAACCTTGACTTGAGTGATGTTTGCAGTACTCCACGGAGTAATTGTCGGTTTTTTGGTTAACCCAGGTTTTAGGCTTTAGAGCATTAAGTAGAGACAGCATTGAGAGGCTCCCCCAACTGCCTATTCAGTAGCTGAGAGCTCCTTGGTAGGTCAGCAAGAGATCTGTGGCTTAAGAAAACAAAAATAAAATATCTCTGTCTAAAACATTTTCACCCATTCTTTTTTTTTTTTTAAAGATTTTATGTATTTATTTGACAGAGATCACAAGTAGGCAGAGAGACAGGCAGAGGGTGGGGGGACGCAGGCTCCCCACCGAGCAGAGAGCCCGACATGGGGCTCAATCTCAGGACCCTGGGATCTTGACCTGAGCCAAAGGCAGAGGCTGTAACCCACTGAGCCACCCAGGTGCTCCGGATATACTTTTATTGTTAATTTATAAGCCAATTTGTTTTTGATGTATCTTTTATAAGAAGAAAGAAACATACATATAGCTGAAATGTATTGGTTGAGCCACTCTCTTATTTTTGTTTAGTTGTTTTTAATGGCTGTATTTAATCTACTCTTTTTGTAAGAGATAACTATCATGTCACTTCATTCTTTGTTTTTTTTTTTCCTGTTTTATGCTTTGCTAAATTTCCTTTTTAAAAATCCCATGTGTTTTTTTCTCTTAGCTGTTAGTTTTTACCTAAAAATAATATACTATAATATTTTCATGATTAAAAGTATGAAGAGCATTTGGTATACACCCAGCAGTGGGATTGCTGAAACGTATGGCAGTTTTCCACAGTAGTGGAATCATTTCACATTCCTACCAGAAATGTATAAATATTCCAGTTTCTCCACAACTTGCCAACACTTGTTATTTCCATGTCTTTTTTTTTTTTTTTAAATTCTAGCTATCTAGTGGTTGTGAAAACTGTGGTTTTAATTTGCCTTTCTTTAATAACTAATCATGCTGAGAATCTTTTCATGTGCTCTTTGACCCTCTGTACATCTTTTTTGAAGAAATATGTGTTCAAGCCTTTTGCTTGTTTTTAAAATTGGGATGTCTTTTGTTGTTGAATTATGAGTTCTTTATATACTCTAGACATAAGTCCCTGGTACCCAGATTTGCAAATATTTTCTCCATTCTGCAACCTATCTTTTAAATTTCTTGATGCTATCATTTGTAACACAAAAGTTTTAAATTTTAATTAGGTTCGGGTTACCCACTTTTGTCTTTTGTTGCTTGTGCTTTTGGTATCACATCCAAGAATCCATTCCTCAATCCAAGAACATACAGATCTACCCCTATGTCTTCTAAGAGTTTGAAAACAGATACTCAAAACAAATCCCATATACACACATCTTCATAGCAGCACTATTCACAATAGCCAAAATATGGAAACGTCCCAAATGTCCAGCAATGCACAGATGCATGAACAAAACGTGGTATATACATTCGATAGGATATTAGTCATAAATAAGAATGATGTCCTGATACATGTTAGAACCTGGATAAAAATTTTGTGCAAGAAGCCAAACACAGACAGTTTGGTAAGATTCCACTCATGTGAAATACCCAGAATAGCTAAATCCATTGAGAGAATCCAGGGCCTGGCTGTAGGGGAATGAGGAGCAACTGCTTATTGGCTATGGGGTTTCCTTTTGGGGTCTGAATATGTTTTGGAACCTGGTAGAGGTGGTGGTTGCACAAGATTGTGAATGTACTAAATGCCACTAACTTGTTTACCTTAAAGTGGTTAATTTTATGTTCTGTGAATTTCACCTTAAAAAAATCATAAAGATAGGGGCGTCTGGGTGGCTCAGTGGGTTAAAGCCTCTGCCTTTGGCTCAGGTCATGATCTCAGGGTCCTGGGATCGAGCCCCGCATCAGGCTCTCTGCTCAGCGGGGAGCCTGCTTCCTCCTCTCTCTGCCTGCCTCTCTGCCTACTTGTGATCTCTGTCTGCCAAATAAATACATAAAATCTTCATAAAAAAAACATAAAGACCAAAATACAATATCCTTATAATCCTCTCTGCAAGATAATCAATTTGGTATGCTTTTCTTTTCCCCCTAAATTTCCTATTCCTAATTTTTACTGGTATTACTTAGGATTTTGGATACAGATTATTAGATTTTTTTAACATTCCTTTAATAATCTTCTGTTCCAAGAAGAATGTTTATATTTGTATTATGCTTCATATCTACATCAGCTATAATTACCTAGACTAATATGTAGATTTTTAAATTTCATTTTTCATTCGTGTTTGAAGGAAATACTATTTTTTCCTCATACTTAAATATGTTGTAGCATTTCTTTAAGCAATTTTTGAAGTGTGTGTGCCTGAAATTCTTTCCAAGAGCTTTCATTCCTGGGGATGACTTTCAGTTGCTCTCGCTTATGAATGATTGTTTGGTTGGGCACACAACTTTAGGACACTCAGGAAAATAGAGTGTATATACTCTTCTATATTACTCTGACACAAGAGAACAGAGCAACTCAGTAATTAAGAACATTATACATTTATTTATTTAATTGAGAGAGAGAGTGGGTGAGCTGGAGGGAGAAGGGGAGAGAGAGAAAATCTGAAGCAGACTCTGGGCTGAGCATGGAGCCTGACACAGGGCTTGATCTCAACACCATGAGGTTATGACCTGTGCCAAAACCTAGAGTCAGCCATTCAACTGACTGAGACACCCAGATGCCTCAAGAACGTAATATTTTTATGCAATACTTTTAAAACTCAACATGAATGCAAAAATCTGTGATGCACAAAATGTCAAAATTTTAAATAAAGACAGGATCTGTCAGGGTCATGATTAGGGTGAGGTGAGTGACACAAGTGAAGCATTGAATCCCTCCATTATCTTGCATCAATTTTGTGATATTTGTGCATCATGGATTAACATTTATTATTATTATATTATTATTTCACACTAAAAATGTTTCTCTTGATTACTGAGTTTTCCAGTTTCCCCTTAAATTTTGCCTTTAAAGTCTCCATCACCTCACCCATTCTTGGGTCTTCTTAAAACACAATTTCCTATCCTCAAAACTCCCTCAATTTTGCTCTGAAAGAATAGTTCTCAAACCTGGCTTCACATTAGAGTCTAATATTATTAGATAAAATCTAGTAGCCAGGCCCCACCCTCAAACTGATTAAGTTAGACTCTTTATGAGTGAAGTTTGGGCATCAGAATTTTAAAAAGCTTTCCAGCTTATTTGAATCAAACATGCAGCTGAGGTTGAAGACGACCGCCTTATTTTCTTATGCCTGTGAAGTGCTTTGATGAGGAGACTGAACACCTAGAAGGATAGTGAGTTCAGCTCTTGGTTTTGATTTTCTGGGCAAGTTGTGTAACATGTCTGATACTCAGATTTCTATTTCTATCTTCTATTGTCCTCAAGATCCAGAAAAAAGACACGTGGAGACCCTAGGCACACTGCCTGGATCTCAGCAAGCCATGAACGTTGGCCATTATGATATTGTTGGCACTGAAGATGGAGAAAGAAAGAAACAAAAGCCATGTTTGATTATTGTCAGAAAGAGTTTTGCCAACCTATATTCTCTCTGAAATGTAAATATTTCCCTAGGCTTTGTCAAGGTGTCTGTCCCTTTTTGTCTGTTTGGCTTGCATTCCATTGGCTCATCTGCTCTACTATTACAAATGCTTCTTCAGTTGAATAAATTTTCTTCTATAATATCTTTGATTATTTTCTTTCCCTCTAGTAATAACCTATAACTCTCTTTCCTGCTGGGCCCATACTTCTCTTTCTTTCTAGTTTCTGGGAGGACTGTTAAGTTCATTTTTTTTTTTCTTTTTACTTGCATAGTTTTACAAGTCAAAAGCTATATAAGTCTTTTTTTATTTAAAAAATGACCAGGGTGCCTGGGTGGTTCAGTGGGTTAAACCGTCTGATTCCTGATTTCAAGCTCAGTTCATGATCTCAGGGTTGTGCAATCAAGCCCTGCATGGGGTTCCACTCAGTGGTGAGTCTGCTTGAGATTCTCTCCCTCTCCCTCTGCCCCTCCTCTGATCTCTCTCTTTCTCTAAAATAAATAAATAAAATCTTCTTAAAAATGACAATACCAGTGCTTATTCTCTCCAGAGACCATTTTATTTTTAGTTTTTGAAGATTTATTACATATATATAAATATATTTATTTATATTATATATATGTATGTGTATATACATATATATGTATATACACACTTACCTCCATGTGGTCTACTCTTTATCTCAAGCTGAATTTTTTTCTTTGCTGATTGTTTATTCTATATTTAATGGTTTCCTAAATCCTATCAAGAATATGAATTACAGACTTTCTAAAGCTCATTTCCTGAAATATTTCACATAATAATTGTTTCTTGATAAGTCATTGCTTCTTACTCCATAGAACCTTAGAAGACATTTTTAATTTTTGTGGCTTTTAACAATCCGGTAATTTGTTTCCATTTTTTCATTCTAGCAGTGGAAATTTATATTTAATCTTTTTGGATGACTAAGGATTTCCTTAGGCGATAAGTGGCTTAGGTAAAGAGGCAAAGGGAAAGATGAACTTTTCTCTGATTTTGTTTGGCTAGAGTTTCAGAAAATGGGAAGGAATTGGAGCCAGGCACATAAAGAGTTTCTTTTCCCTGTTTGTTCCTGATTCCACAGCTGAGGCTGAGACTCCAACTCATCTTGGCAACAAGTGCCTCCTGGAGCTCCGGGTTATTGCCTGCTGCTGCTTTCAGACATCAGGGCAAATGGGAGAAGTGCGTTCATGGGGTCCTTACTCCACATGGCATTCAGTGCCTGACAAAAAGAAACTCTCCCTCAAATGATGTGTCCCAAGCTGGCCTTAGCATTGGCACTTAGAGATTGAGGAGCTTTCTGCTGGATAAAATGCATCTTCTACCTGTAGACAACTGCAGATTAGTGGACCTTTCCTTCAACCTGTCCTACTTCTACTATATCTTACAGAAATTCCTCCAGTTTTCTATTCTATGTGACATTCTTCAATCATTTCTTGTACAAATGTTTTTCTCTATTTTTGCATTGCCCTGGCAGTTCTAAGGGGATCTAACGATGAGGGATAGCTACGTGTGTGCATCCCACACACTTCACTTAGATCTCAAAATTATTTTCTTACTTTTCCTCCCCCTAGAAATGGATTATTTAGTTATAATATGCAAGGTAAAAATTTAATATTTTACTTTGATCCTATGGAGGGCAAGTGTGATCTCCCACAAAAAGTCCACTGATAACCACCTTGTGGGCAGAAGATGGGGCCATACTTAATTACATTATTTATAATTAATTACTTATTCCAGTAGGCAGATTCCTAGAATTTCTAGGTGGAGGGAAAATAAGAAAACAAAGGAGATGAAGCATGAAATTATTACATCACTTATTCAAAGTGACATGGCTGAGTCGGTCGGGGTTGGAGTTTAGATGATACAGCCTGAGTCTAGGACCCATGGTTTTTAACCACCTGACTCCAGACCTAGGGAGCAAGTAAATGATAAGCTCTTTTTGGAGGTATTGGAATGAGGCCCAGAAACAATAAGTAAGTTGTCAAGATAAGTTGTGAAATTGGTACTTGAACCTTTGTCTAACTTCAGCAATGCTACATGAAGCGAATTCGAGAAGGCCAAAATTAATTAAAATAGCTTCAGAGATTATATTATTTCAAAGCATAGTCCCTCATTTTACAGATAATCTGTAATCACTAAAATCATTTACCTGGACCAGTCAGGAGCCGGTTCTATGCAGCAAGTCAACTTTACATATAAAAGGGAGCTATTGTTTGAAATACTAATTCTATAAAAAAAAAAAAAAACCCTAGATGAGGGATCTGATTCTTGATGTCATCACAGCTCTTCCTAATAAATTCAAGTGCCTCATTGTTTCTCTGCAATAAGCAGACAACTCGGGAAAAGATTCTCTAGACAGTGAGACTATTGTAGAGGCTGTGGGACCCAGAAATTTTCATGAGAGTAAAAATGCCCTTTGAGATCAAAGCAAATTGTCTCTGAGCGGTGTCCAGTGGGCCATCCTCTGAAAAGTGACCCACTGTTCAGCACAGCTCTTTCCAAGACACTGAATTGGAGCCAGCTGGTGCCTGGAACGTACCTTGTATGTCACCTTCTGATCTCTGTTTGAAGGCCAACTGTATGTGATTAAGCAAAAGAGAGAGCTTGTGTTAAGCTCAGGATGTAACTTGTTGAATGAATAGCAATTGACTTGAAAATTGAACAAATGGATTGAATTTCTTCTCTCTTTCTCCTTCTTTCTCTTTTTAATGTAGAAAGATTAAATCCTCTGAACCTAGTCAAATCAGTGCTTGCTGTTGTTGAGAAAGATATTCTTGAGACGGGGTGTTAATTGCGATTTGAATACAAAGAAATTTTTACCCAAACATGTGCATCATATAATGGCAAAATAATGGCTCCAAGTGAAGGCACATTTTGGTCTTTTAGCACTTCTGTTATGGTGGCCAAGTAAATCCTCACCCTACCCACGCCAAGCTCTTGCTGGTTCTTAAACCTATCTACCCACTGGAAACACCTTGAAAATTTAAAAAAAAAAAAAGTAAAAGAAAAAAAGAAAGTATTAATTGGTTCTACCCAACAGATTCTAATTTAGTTAATACGGGATGCGGGTGTGAGAACAGGGATTCTTAAAAAGCCCCCAAAGCAATCCTATTGCACAGCAAAGTTTGAGAAGCGCGGGGAACTACTTTTAAGCCCCTTCCTTTCAAATAGACACCAGCTGCAAGCGTGCTTTACACCAATATGTTTGCTGAATATAAACACTGCAGTGCAAACTCTTGCACCAAAGAACCCTGAGCTGCTTGTGGACAATCTTTGGAAAAGTTTGAATTTGTAAACTGATAATACATATAATTCCATGGGCTCCATATGGTTCCTGTTATCTTGAGGGAACTATACACATTTGCCGTGCTCCTGGGTGAAAAGATAAATAACAGATGTGGGTAATTTTTATCATACTTGTAGTGGAAAATAATAGAAAAATAAGAAAGGAAGGGGGCAGAGAGAGAGAAGGAAAACACATGAAAATAAACCTCAAATTAATCATTCTAGGCTACTTTGGATTTTTAAGGTCCAATGGCAAAATAGACTAGAAGGAATTGTGTCACATAATTCTCCATTTCTAAGGGAGACCATCTCTACAATATTAAAAATTTTGGTATTAATAGAGTAAACTTAATCAAATTTTACACATAAAATTTTTAGATAGCTTCCTATGCTATAAGTTAATAAGTATTAACTTATTTAATTCCCATTACAACCTCGAGATAAACATTATTTTGGTCCCGATTTTATTTTACAGATAAAGAAACTAAGACCCAGAGAACTTAAATAATTTGTCCAAGGGGCCATGGTTACTATGTAGTGCAGCCATGAACTGAGCCCAAATAGTCTCGTCTCACATACCATTTTCAGCATCACCTAGAGAGCTGGTGATGACCTGGTCTTCACAGAGGGAAGACCCTTCCTGTCTACAGAGGTGAAGCAGAGTGTGAAGCTGAATGAATTCCATGGAAGAATGGCACCAAGTTTTAGGATGGCTGGAAATAACATGTAATAATAATGCCAGACATTCAAGTGTCCTATGTGCCAGGCATTGGGTGTAGTTTGGGTTTGATTCCCACCTTCTGTACTTTTTTTTTTTTAAGATTTATTTATTTATTTTGCAAGAGGAGGGGCCGAAGGAGAGGGAGAGAAGCACATTCCCTGCTGAGCACAGAGCCTGATGCAGGGCTCAATCCCAGGATCCCAAGATCATGACCTGAGCTGAAACCAAGAGTTGGACACTTAACCAACTGAGCCACCCAGGAACCCCTGATTCTTATCTTCTGTACTTTTTAGCAAGGATGAAAGTACCTCTCAAGGTCTGCCTAAGAACCAACATGGTAGCCTTAGAAAATTTTAAGAAACATACATCTAACTTATTTTCAAGAGTTTTTACTGTGTAATATGGCATGTATAAAGAGTAATAATTATTGAACACCCATACATTCATTGCTAATGCATTGGATTGGGGCTATGGTCAAATAAGCCTGTCTCATGTTTTTGTAAATAAAGTTTTATTGGAACAGAGTCATAACCATTTGTTTACATTTTGTCTATGCTGTTTTCTTGCTATAATAGTAGTTTTGAGTAATTGCAACAGAGAGCATATGGCTCACCATGCCAAAAAGTTTTACTCTCTGGCCTTTTATAGGTAATATTTGTCAATTCCTGAGTAACATGCCTCTTCCTGATTGCATTCCCTCTTCCACCTCCAGGAGGCAACCACTCCTAAATTCCGTCTTTATAGTAAGAAAATTAATTGTTTAGCTTTGTCTTTTTTGGATTCAATATAAATAAAATCATGGGGATGAATTCTCCAGCAATGTATCCCCTTCTCTTAATCTTATGTTTGTCAGATTCATCCATATTGGTGTGTGTGGCTGAAGTTCATTAACTTTTATTTATAGTCTATTGTATGAATATATCTCAAGTTATTAAATCTATTGTTGATGGGCATTTGTATTGTTTCTAGTTTTTGCTATTTTGAATAAAGCTATTGTGAACATTCTTGGTATGATTCTGGATGCATATATACAAGAAATTGTCTGGTATAAGTGCTAATTAGAATGCTGAGTCATAGGTGTGTGTATGACTCAGCATTCCAATTGGAATGCCATCGGAATGACTCAATGTTCCAATTCCATATATATACAAATGGAATATATATAAATATGTATATATAGGGCCATAGGGCATGTGTATATCCACATGCACATACTTTATGTGAAAATCCTATTTGAACTATTTTCAAAGTAGTTGAACCAAACTATACTTCCATCTGCACTATATTCGAATTCCCGTTGCTTTGTGTCCTCAACACTTGGTATTGTCTGACTTTTTAAATGTTTACCATTCTGGGATGTGAGAAATGATATTTCATTAGACTTTAATGACAAAAGTCTAATTTTATTAGACTTTTGTTTCCCTTAGTAATGAGAAAAGACACTTCCTACTTACCTATGGGCTATTTATATTTCCTCATCTATGAAATACCTGTTTATGTCTTTCCCCATTTTTCTGGCTTTACCTGTTAATGATTCATGTAAATTTATACGTTATATATTCTGGATATCAGGTCTTTGTCAGTAGTTTGTGTAAGGTACATTTTCTCTCAGTTTTGACTTTTTTTTAATCATTTTCCTATGGTTACTTTTTGATTGATAGATGTTTAAAAATATAATCTATTTAATAATCTATCATTTTTTTCTGTATGGCTTGTGAAATTTGTATTTCATCAGAGAAGTGATTTCTATTCCTTGTGTTGTCTTCTCAAGTTACCATAGTTTTGCCTTTCAAAGCTGGCTTTAAAATACCTGGCACTGAGTTCTGTGTATGTTTTGAGGCAGAGTCCAGGTTAATTTTTTCCACATTAATTGAACCAGTTGTATGACATTATCTATTGAAAAGCCCATCCATTCCCTCATTGAACTGTAATGCTGACTCTGTCATACATCAAATTTTTATACATGCCTTTTTTTTTTTTCTCCAGTGATACTCCACTGTCTGAATTCTAAAATTCTGTAGTAACTTTTGGAATCTGGTAGGCAAATATCCACCTCCCTCTCAGTACTTAATGTTTTTAAAATTTATTCAACAGTGTTTTGGATATTCTTGTCCATTTGTGCTTTTACATGTATTTTGCAATTAATTTGTTATGTACCCAAAAAAAAAAGAAAAGAAAGATGAAAATTTTATTGATCCATAGATCAATTTGGGTGGTCTGCTATCTTTTCTTGCATTAGATCTTCTAATCTATGAACATAATATATTTTTTGGGTTATTTTAATTCATTTATGGCTTCTTTCAAAAAAGGTTCATGATTGGGGCACCTGGGTAGCTCAGTGGATTAAGCCTCTGCCTTCAGCTCAGGTCATGATCTCAGGGTCTCAGATCAAACCCTGCATCAGGCTCTCTGCTCAGCAGAGAGCCTGCTTCCCCCACACTCTCTATGCCTGCTTCTCTACCTACTTGTGATCTCTGTCAGTCAAATAAATAAATAAAATCTTTTAAAAAAAAAGTTTCATGGAGTAGTCAAGATGGCGGAGAAGTAGCAGGCTGAGACTACATCAGGTAGCAGGAGATCAGCTAGATAGCTTATCAAACCATTGCAAACACCTACAAATCCAACAGGAGATCGAAGAGAAGAAGAACAGCAATTCTAGAAACAGAAAATCGACCACTTTCTGAAAGGTAGGACCGGTGGAGAAGTGAATCCAAAGCAACGGGAAGATAGACCGCGGGGGGAGGGGCCAGCTTTTGGCAAGCAGCGGAGCAACGGAGCACAAAATCAGGACTTTTAGAAGTCTGCTCCACTGAGGGACATTGAGCCAGAGGCTAAACCGGGGTGAAGCCCACGAGGGATCAGCGTGGCCCCAGGTCCCGCAGGGTCACAGAAGGATCGGAGGTGTCTGACTGTCACAGAGCTCACAGGTATTACCGGGGAAGCCGGCGACAGAGACAGAGCCAAGGAGTGAGGTCTCAGCTCGGGGTTACCTTGAATGAGTTGCAGGCTGGGTGAGCTCAGAGCGCGGCCAGAGGCCAGGGAGATGGGAGTGATTGGGCTCTTTTCTCTGAGGGCACACAGAGGTGTGGGGCCCCGAGCTCTCGGCTCCTCCAGGCTGGAGACCAGGAAGCTGCCATCTTCATTCCCATCCTCCAGAACTCTACGGAAAGCGGTCAGGGGACTAAAGCTCCCAAAAGCGAACCCGAGCAGATTATTCAGCCGGGCCCCTGGTAAGGGTGGTTCAACTCCGCCTGGGGCAAAGACACTTGAGAATCACTACAACAGGCCCCTACCCCAGAAGATCAACAAGAAATCCAGCCAAGACCAAGTTCACCTACCAAGGAGAGCAGCAGAATTCCAGAGAAGGAGAAAGCAAAGCACAGAACTCAGGCTTTCTCCCCATGATTCTTTAGTATTGTGGTTAATTTAATTTTTTTTAAATTTAATTTTTTTTCTTCTGCTATATTTTTTTAAACTTTTACCCTTTTCTTTTTTAATGTTTTTAAACTAGTTTATCTAATATATATATATATATATATATATATATTTCTTTTTTATATTTTTTCTTTATTTTTCTTTAAAAAATTTTTTTTTCCTGAACTTGTTTTTATCCCCATTCTTCCCCCCCCCATGATATGGGGTCTCTTCTGATTTACTTAAAGCGCATTTTCCTGGGGTCTTTACCAAACTTTTAGTATTTTATTCGCTTTTTCATATACTCTTATCTGGAAAAAATCACAAGGCATAAAAACTCACCACAAAAAAAAAAAAAAAAAAAAAGAACAAGAGGCAGTACCAAAGGCTAGGGACCTAATTAATACAGACATTGGTAATATGCCAGATCTAGAGTTCAGAATGAAGATTCTCAAGGTTCTAGCCAGGCTCGAAAAAGGCATGGAAGATATTAGAGACACCCTCTCTGGAGAGATAAAAGCCCTTTCTGGAGAAATAAAAGAACAAAAATCTAACCAAGTTGAAATCAAAAAAGCTATTAATAAGGTGCAATAAAAAATGGATGCTCTTATTGCCAGGATAAATGAGTCAGAAGAAAGAATTAGTGATATAGAAGACCAAAGGACAGAGAATAAAGAAGCTGAGCAAAAGAGGGACAAACAGCTACTGGACCATGAGGGGAGAATTCGAGAGATAAGTGACACCATAATGAAACAACATTAGAATAATTGGGATTCCAGAAGAAGAAGAAAGAGAGAAGGGAGCAGAAGGTATATTGGAGAGAATTATTGGAGAGAATTTTCCTAATATGGCAAAGGGAACAAGCATTAAAATCCAGGAGGTTCAGAGAACCCCCCTCAAAATCAACAAGAATAGGCCCACACCCCATCACCTAATAGTAAAATTTACAAGTCTTAGTGACAAAGAAAAGATCCTGAAAGCAGCCCGGGAAAAGAAGTCTATAACATACAATGGTGAAAATATTAGGTTGGCAGCAGACTTATCCACAGATACCTGGCAGGCCAGAAAGAACTGGCATGATATATTCAGAGCACTAAATGGAAAAACATGCAGCCAAGAATACTATATCCAGCTAGGCTATCATTGAAAATAGAAGGAGAGATAAAAAGCTTCCAGGACAAACAAAAACTGAAAGAATTTGCAAACACCAAACCAGCTCTATAGGAAAGATTGAAAGGGGTCCTCTAAGCAAAGAGAGACCCTAAAAGGAGTAGATCAGAAAGAAACAGAGACAATATGCAGTAACAGTCACCTTACAGGCAATACAATGGCACTAAATTCATATCTCTCAATACTTACCCTGAATGTTAATGGGCTAAATGCTCCAATCAAAAGACACAGTGTATCAGAATGGATAAAAAAACAAAACCCATCAATATGTTGCCTACAAGAAACTCATTTTAGACCCGAAGACACCTGCATATTTAAAGTGAGAGGGTGGAAAAGAATTTACCATGCTAATGGACATCAAAAGAAAGCAGGAGTGGCAATCCTTATATCAGAAAATTAGATTTTAAGCCAAAGACTATAATAAGAGATGAGGAAGGACACTATATCATACTCAAAGAGTCTGTCCAACAAGAAGATCTAACAATTTTAAATATCTATGCCCCTAACGTGGGAGCAGGCAACTATATAAACCAATTAAAAACAAAATCAAGGAGGGGCGCCTGGGTGGCTCAGTGGGTTAAGCCTCTGCCTTCGGCTCAGGTCATGGTCTCAGGGTCCTGGGATCGAGCCCCACATCGGGCTCTCAGCTCGGCAGATAGCCTGCTTCCCTTCCTCTCTCTCTCTGCCTGACTCTCTGCCTACTTGTGATCTCCATCTGTCAAATAACTAAATAAAATCTTAAAAAAATATCAAGGAAACACATTGACAATAATACAATAATAGTAGGGGACTTTAACACTCCCCTCACTGAAATGGACAGATCATCCAAGCAAAAGATCAACAAGGAAATCAAGGCCTTTAATGACACTGGACCAGATACACATCACAGATATATTCAGAACATTTCATCCCAAAGCAACAGAATACACATTCTTCTCTAGTGCACATGGAACATTCTCCAGAATAGATCACATCCTCGGTGCTAAATCAGGTCTCAACTAGTGTCAAAACATTGGGATCATTCCCTGCATATTTTCAGACCACAATGCTCTGAAGCTAGAACTCAATCACAAGAGGAAATTTGGAAAGAACCCAAATACATGGAGACTAAACAGCATCCTACCAAAGAATGAATGGGTCAACCAGGAAATTAAAGAAGAATTGAAAAAATTCATGGAAACAAATGATAATGAAAACACAATGGTTCAAAATCTGTGGGATACAGCAAAGGCAGTCCTGAGAGGAAAATATATAGTGGTACAAGCCTTTCTCAAGAAACAAGAAAGGTCTCAAATACACAACCTAAACCTACACCTAAAGGAGCTGGAGAAAGAACAAGAAAGAAAGCCTAAACCCAGCAGGAGAAGAGAAATCATAAAAAGCAGAGCAGAAATCAATGAAATAGAAACTACAAAAACAATAGAATAAATCAACGAAACTAGGAGCTGGTTCTTTGAAAGAATTAATAAGATTGATAAACCGCTGGCCAGACTTATCAAAAAGAAAAGAGAAAGGACCCAAATAAATAAAATCATGAATGAAAGAGGAGAGATCACAACGAACACCAAAGAAATACAGACAATTATAAGAACGTACTATGAGCAAGTCTATGGCAACAAATTTGACAATCTGGAAGAAATGGATGCATTCCTAGAGACAGATAAACTACCACAACTGAACCAGGACGAAATAGAAAACCTGAACAGACCCATAACCAGTAAGGAGATTGAAACAGTCATCAAAAATCTCCAAACAAACAAAACCCCAGGGCCAGATGGCTTCCCGGGGGAATTCTACCAAACATTTAAAGAAGAATTAATTCATTTTCTCCTGAAACTATTCTAAAAAATAGAAATGGAAGGAAAACTTCCAAACTCATTTTATGAGGCCAGCATCACCTTGATCCCAAAACCAGACAAGGATCCCATCAAAAAAGAGAACCACAGACCAATATCCTTGATGAACACAGATGCAAAAATTCTCACCAAAATACTAGCCAATAGGATTCAACAGTACATTAAAAGGATTATTAACCATGACAAAGTGGGATTTATTCCAGGACTGCAAGGTTGGTTCAACATCTGCAAATCAATCAATGTAATACAACAAATTAATAAAAGAAAGAACAAGAACCATATGATACTCTCAATAGATGTTGAAAAAGCATTTGACAAAGTACAGCATCCCTTCCTGATCAAAGCTCTTCAAAGTGTAGGGCTAGAGGGCACATACCTCAATATCATCAAAGCGATCTATGAAAAACCCACTGCAAATATCATTCTCAATGGAGAAGAAATGAAAGCTTTTCCACTAAGGTCAGGAACACGGCAGGGATGTCCATTATCACCACTGCTATTCAACATACTACTAGAAGTCCTAGCCTCAGCAATCAGACAACAAAAGGAAATTAAAGGCATCCAAATCGGCAAAGAAGAAGTCAAACTATCACTCTTCGCAGATGATATGATACTCTATGTGGAAAACCCAAAAGACTCCACTCCAAAACTGCTAGAACTTGTACAGGAATTCAGTAAAGTGTCAGGATATAAAATCAATGCACAGAAATCAGTTGCATTTCTCTACACCAACAACAAGACAGAAGAAAGAGAAATTAAGGAGTCCATCCCATTTACAATTGCACCCAAAACTATAAGATACCTAGGAATAAACCTAACCAAAGAGACTAAGAATCTATACACAGAAAACTATAAAGTACTCGTGAAAGAAATTGAGGAAGACACAAAGAAATGGAAAAATGTTCCATGCTCCTGGATTGGAAGAATAAATATTGTGAAAATGTCTATGCTACCTAAAGCAATCTACACATTTAATGCAATTCCTATCAAAGTACCATCCATTTTTTTCAAAGAAATGGAACAAATCATCCTAAAATTTATATGGAACCAGAAAAGACCACGAATAGCCAAAGGAATATTGAAAAAGAAAGCCAAAGTCGGTGGCATCACAATTCCGGACTTCAAGCTCTATTACAAAGCTGTCATCATCAAGACAGCATGGTACTGGCACAAAAACAGACACATAGATCAATGGAGCAGAATAGAGAGCCCAGAAATGGACCCTCAACTCTATGGTCAACTCATCTTCGACAAAGCAGGAAAGAATGTCCAATGGAAAAAAGACAGCCTCTTCAATAAATGGTGATGGGAAAATTGGACAGCCACATGCAGAAACATGAAATTGGACCATTTCCTTACACCACACATGAAAATAGACTCAAAATGGATGAAGGACCTCAATGTGAGAAAGGAATCCATCAAAATCCTTGAGGAGAACACAGGCAGCAACCTCTTCGACCTCAGCCGCAGCAACATCTTCCTAGGAACATCGCCAAAGGCAAGGGAAGCAAGGGCAAAAATGAACTATTGGGATTTTATCAAGATCAAAAGCTTTTGCACAGCAAAGGAAACAGTGAACAAAACCAAAAGACAACTGACAGAATGGGAGAAGATATTTGCAAACGACATATCAGATAAAGGGCTAGTGTCCAAAATCTATAAAGAACTTAGCAAACTCAACACCCAAAGAACAAATAATCCAATCAAGAAATGGGCATAAGACATGAACAGACATTTCTGCAAAGAAGACATCCAGATGGCCAACAGACACATGAAAAAGTGCTCCACATCACTCGGCATCAGGGAAATACAAATCAAAACCACAATGAGATATCACCTCACACCAGTCAGAAAGGCTAAAATTAACAAGTCAGGAAATGACAGATGCTGGCGAGGATGCGGAGAAAGGGGAACCCTCCTACATTGTTGGTGGGAATGCAAGCTGGTGCACCACTCTGGAAAAAGCACGGAGGTTCCTCAAAAAGTTGAGAATAGAACTACCCTATGACCCAGCAATTGCACTACTGGGTATTTACCCTACAGATACAAACGTAGTGATCCGAAGGGGCACGTGCACCCAAATGTTTATGTTTTTTGTTTTTTTAATATGCACCCAAATGTTTATAGCATCAATGTCCACAATAGCCAAACTATGGAAAGAACCTAGATGTCCATCAACAGATGAATGAATAAAGAAGAAGTGGTATATATACACAATGGAATACTATGCAGCCATCAAAAGAAATGAAATCTTGCCATTTGCGATGACGTGGATGGAACTAGAGGGTATCATGCTTAGTGAAATAAGTCAATCAGAGAAAGACAACTATCATATGATTTCCCTGATATGAGGAAGTGGAGATGCAACACTAGGGAGGTAGGAGGTAGAATAAATGAAACAAGATGGGATCAGGAGAGAGACGAACCATAAGTGACTCTTAATCTTATAAAACACTGAGGGTTGCTGGGGGAGCGTGATCAGGAGCGGGGGGGGGGGGGTTATGGACATTGGGGATGGTATGTGCTATGGTGAGTGCTGTGAAGTGTGTAAACCTGGCGATTCACAGACCTGTACCCCTGGGGATAAAAATACATTATATGTTTATAAAAAATAATAATAATAAATAAATAGATTTTTTAAAAAATTTTCATGATTGTCTCCATAGAGGCCTTACTGTTTCCGAGTTGATTTGTAGATTCTGTTGGACTTTTTAATGCAATCACATACAAATAATGACAGTTTTATTTATTTCTTCCTTCACACTCTTTAAAGATTTTAGCTCTTTTTTTCCTTTCTCTTTCTCTTTTTTTTTTTTTTTGCCTTGTTTACTCTTTAATATTCCAATATTTGTGATAATCTTGTCCTTGGCTTTTTATCTTGCACCAGTCTTTCACAATTAGGTACATTTTTCTCCACTTGTTTTGAAAATGTATTTTATGAGCTCAAGAAATCTCCTTCTTTTGTAGTTTGAAATTTTCTCATAAATGGATGCTAACCTTTATCACTTTGATTTGATTACAGCTCTATCTAGATGACTATGTGATTTTTTTCTTTTAATTTCTTGAAAGGATTTATCCTTTTGATTTGTCATTTTAAATAAGGCATAATTTATATACATAATTATATACTTTAAAGTATATAGTTCAGCAGTGCCTGGGTGGCTCAGTCGGTTAAGCTGCTGACTTCGGCTCAGGTCATGATCCCAGGGTCCTGGGATCAAGTCCCACATCGGGCTCCTTGCTCAGCAGGGAGTCTGCTTCTCTCTCTGCCTCTGTCTGCTTGTGCTCTCTCTCTCTCTCTGACAAATAAAGAAATAAATAAAATCTTTTACAAAAGGAGGGGAGCACCTGGGTGGCTCAGTCCGTTAAGCACCTGCCTTCAGCTCAGGTCATGATCCCAGAGTCCTGGGATCAAGCCCCAAGTCGGGCTCCCTGCTCAGCAGAAAGCCTGCTTCTCCCTCTTCCTGTGTCTGCCTCTCTGCCTACTTGTGCTCCCTTTATCTCTCTGTCAAATAAATAAAGAAAATCTTTAAAAAAATTGATTTTGCCTGTGTTCTCCTCAAGGATTTTGATGGATTCCTTTCTCACATTGAGATCCTTCATCCATTTTGAGTCTATTTTCATGTGTGGTGTAAGGAAATGATCCAATTTCATGTTTCTGCATGTGGCTGTCCAATTTTCCCAACACCATTTATTGAAGAGGCTGTCTTTTATCCATTGGACATTCTTTCCTGCTTTGTCGAAGATGAGTTGACCATAGAGTTGAGGGTCTATTTCTGGGCTCTCTATTCTGTTCCATTGATCTATGTGTCTGTTTTTGTGCCAGTACCATGCTGTCTTGATGATGACAGCTTTGTAATAGAGCTTGAAGTCCGGAATTGTGATGCCACCAACTTTGGCTTTCTTTTTCAATATTCCTTTGGCTATTCGAGGTCTTTTCTGGTTCCATATAAATTTTAGGATTATTCGACCTCAGCCGCAGCAACATCTTCCTAGGAACATCGCCAAAAGCAAGGGAAGCAAGGGCAAAAATGAACTATTGGGATTTTATCAAGATCAAAAGCTTTTGCACAGCAAAGGAAACAGTTAACAAAACCAAAAGACAACTGACAGAATGGGAGAAGATATTTGCAAATGACATATCAGATAAAGGGCTAGTGTCCAAAATCTATAAAGAGCTTAGCAAACTCAACACCCAAAGAACAAATAATCCAATCAAGAAATGGGCAGAGGACATGAACAGACATTTCTGCAAAGAAGACATCCAGATGGCCAACAGACACATGAAAAAGTGCTCCACATCACTCGGCATCAGGGAAATACAAATCAAAACCACAATGAGATATCACCTCACACCAGTCAGAAAGGCTAAAATTAACAAGTCAGGAAATGACAGATGCTGGCGAGGATGCGGAGAAAGGGGAACCCTCCTACACTGTTGGTGGGAATGCAAGCTGGTGCAACCACTCTGGAAAAAGCACGGAGGTTCCTCAAAATGTTGAAAATAGAACTACCCTATGACCCAGCAATTGCACTGCTGGGTATTTACCCTAAAGATACAAACGTAGTGATCCAAAGGGGCACGTGCACGCGAATGTTTATAGCAGCAATGTCTACAATAGCCAAACTATGGAAAGAACCTAGATGTCCATCAACAGATGAATGGATAAAGAAGAAGTGGTATATATACACAATGGAATACTATGCAGCCATCAAAAGAAATGAAATCTGCCATTTGCGACGACGTGGATGGAACTAAGGTATCATGCTTAGCAAAATAAGTCAATCGGAGAAAGACAACTATCATATGATCTCCTTGATATGAGGGATAGGAGATGCAACATGGGGGGTTAAGGGGGTAGGAGAAGAGTAAATGAAACAAGATGGGATAGGGAGGGAGACAAACCATAAGTGACTCTTAATCTCACAAAACAAACTGAGGGTTGATGGAGGGAGGGGGGGGGGGGTTGGGGGGGGCGGGGTGGGATTATGGACACTGGGGAGGGTATGTGCTATGGTGAGTGCTGTGAAGTGTGTAAACCTGGTGATTCACAGACCTGTACCCCTGGGGATAAAAATATATTATATGTTTATAAAAAATAAAATTAATAAAAATTAAAAAAAATTGATTTTGGCTAGCTCAAGTTATGATTTCAGGGTTGTGAGATGAGACCCCAACATCAGCTCTGTCTTGGACATGGAACCTAACTAGAATTCTACTCTCTCTCTTTCCATCTCCCTCTGCCTCTCTCCGCCTCCCCTCTAAAAAAAATAAATAAAAATAAAGTATACATTTCAGTAATTTTTGGTAAATGTGTACAAACAGCATAATGAATATGTTTCATAATTTTTCCCTCGCTCCAAACTGTTTATGTCCCTTTGCAGTCAAAGGGACTTTGACTTACTAAGCTCCAGTAAAACCATTGATCTGCTTTATTACTATAGTTTTTCCTTTACTTTGATTTGTGTTTGAATGTTAAGCCAACATTGCATTTCTAAGTTAACTTGGCCATGATACCTTTTATAAATAGTTTTATATAATTGGCCTGTATGAGGCTTGCTTGTGCTGGCCTTGCCTGGTTGGTATTATGATTATACAGTGCCCATAAAATGAGCTGGGAAAAGCTTTCTTTTATTCCCTTTCTAAGGGAATAATTTATGCATTATTAGAGTTATTTGTTCCTTAAATACTTTGCTAATTTTACTATGAAAGTATTTAATCCTAGAGATTTTTGAAGGAAGACTTAAAAATATTGATTCATGAGGTTCCTAGGTGGCTCAATCTGCCTTCAGCTCAGGTCATGATCTCAGGATCCTGGGATTGAGCCCTGTGTCTGGGTCACTGCTCAGCAGGGTGCCTGCTTCTCCCTCTCCTGTCCTTTCCCCTCCACTTGCACTCTCTCTCTCTCTCTCAAATAAATAAAATCTTCAAAAAATATATTGATTCTGGGGTGCCTGAGTGGCTTAGTTGGTTGGGCGACTGCTTTTGGCTCAGATCACGATCCTGGAGTCCTGGGATCAAATCCGACATCCGGCTCCAAGCTCCATGGGGAGTCTGCTTCTGCCTCTGACCTTCTCCCCTCTCATGCTCTCTCTCACTCTCTCTCTCTCAAAAAAATAAAATCTTAAGAAATATATATATATTGATTCAGTTATTTAAATATTTTGATTAATTTTGATTAATTGATTCAGTTATATTAAATATTTTTCTAGGAATTTCTTCTTTTCGTTTAAATTTTCAAATTTGCCTGTTTAAAGTTTTTCTCATAACTCCTTATTACTTTTTAAGACTTATTTAAAATTTTTTTCTATTTAAATTCAACTAGCCAACATATAGTACATCACTGGTTTTTTTAATATAATGTTCGATGATTCATTAGTTGCATATAACACCCAGTGCTCATCATATCTTGTGCCCTCTTTAATGCCCATCACCCAGTTACCCCATCTCACCCACTGACCTCCCTTTCCACAACCCTCAGTTTGTTTCCTGGAGTCAAAAGTCTCATGTGGTTTGTCTCCTTCTCTGATTTTTTCCCATTCTGTTTTACTCCCTCCCCTTATTGTCCTCTGTGCTATTCCTTATGTTCCACATATGAGTGAAACCATGTAATAATTGTGTTTCTCTGATTGACATATTTCACTTAGCATAATCCCCTCCCGTTCCATCCATGTCAATGCAAATGGTAGATATTCTTCCTTTGTGATGGTTGAATAATATTCCATTGCATATGATCTATTAGAACTTCATCAAGATAAAAAGTTTCTGCACAGCAAAAGGCTTATTTTTTCCTTTAGGGCAATTCACAAGAAAATGGAGAAGAAGGTATAGAAACTTTCCATTTGTTCCCTGCTCCAACACATGCATAGTCTCCCACATTATTGACTTCCCGGAGAAATACATTGATGAACCTACATTGACACATCATCACCCAAATTCCATGATTTACATTAGGATTCACTCTTGGTGTTGTTGTACATTCTATGTCTTCAGACAAATGCGTAATGACATGTATCCACCAGGATAGTATCATATAGAATAGTTCAATGGCCCTAAAATCTTCCGTGTTGTGCCTCTTCCTCTCTTCCTTTTGTCTGTCCCTGGTCACTACTGAGCTTTTTACTATCTTCATAGTTTTACCTTCTCCAGAATGACATGTAGTTGGAACCATAGAATATGCAGGCTTTTTGGTTTGGCTTCTTCCACTCAGTAATAATATGCTTTTAAGGCTCTTCCATGTCTTCTCATGGCTTGATTATTTCTTTTTAATAACGAATAATATCCCATTGTCAGTTTATTTTTCCATTCACCTACTATAAAACTCTTAGTTGCTTCTGAGTTTTGGAAATCATGATTAAACCTACTGGAAACATTCTTGTGTAGGACATGAATTTTGGAGTCTTTCAAGTAAATACCAAAGAACGTGATTGCTAGATCATATGATAAGAACACGTTTAGATTTCTAAGTAACTGTCTTCCGAAATGGCTGTAGCATTTTTGCATTCCCAACAGTAGTGGGTGAGAGTTCCTCTGGCTCCTCATATTCATCAGCATTTGGTGTTGTCAGTGTTCTGGGTTTTGGCCATCCTAATAGGTGTTGTAGTGCTATCTCTTGGTGATTTCGTATTTCTCTGATGACATATGATGTGGAACATGTTTTCATATACTTCCCTGCCATATGTGTATCTTCCCTGATGAAGTGTCCTTTAAGGTTTTGGCGCATGTGTAAGTGGGTTGCTTATTTATTTATTGTTGGATTTTAAGAGTTCTTTGTGTATTTTGAACAGTAGTTCTTTATCAGATAAATCTTTTGCAGCTGTTTTCTTTTCATCTGTGGATTATCCTTTTTATTCTCTTGACAATGTTTTTTTGCAAAGCAGAACTTTTTAATTTTAATGAAGTTTAGCTTATCAATTATTTCTTTCATGGATTATGACTTGCCACTTTTCAAATTTCAACAGAATGTGAAGTTACATTTCTCTTTCTATCCTCCTTTCCCCCAGATATTTTTTGTTATTTATTTTTATTTAATTAAGTTGTGGTCAAAGACTATTTCGTATGACTCGCATGCCTTTGTCTATACTGAGATTTTGTTTACAGCTCACGATATGGTCTATTTGTTATTATTGGTTATTATTGGTTACAATTGGTTATTATTCCCTAAATACTTTAAAGAATGTATTTTCTACTATTGTTGAGTAGAGTGATCTATAAACAAATAGGGTAAGTTAGTTGAGAGTGTTTTTCAAGTTTTTCATATTATTACTGCTATTTTATCTACTCTTATTAGTGAAAGATAGATATTGACATCTCCAATTATAATTGTGGGTTTATCTATTTCTACTTGTAGTTTTGGTTAGTGTTATCGTGATATATCTTTTTCCCATCCATTTTCTTATACCCAAAGTATCTTTGTATTCACATAGATAAGATACATGTATATAATACTATATGTTGAAAGAAACATATATCTTGGGTCTTGTCTTTTTATCCAATTTGACAATCTTTGCTCTTTTAATTAGGCATTTAGACCATTTACATTCCATGTGGTTATTACTGTGGGTTAAGTTTATATCTACCATTTTGCAATTTGATTTCTAATTTTTTTTTTAAATTTTATTTATTTATTTGACAGAGATCACAAGTAGGCAGAGAGGCAGGCAGAGAGAGAGGAAGGGAAGCAGGCTCCCCGCTGAGCAGAGAGCCCGATTCGGGGCTTGATCCCAGGACCCTGGGGTCATGACCTGAGCTGAAGGCAGTGGTGTTAACCCACTGAGCCACCCAGGCGCCCCTGATTTCTAATTTTTCTATTCTTTGTTCTCCCTTTCCTCATTTTTTGCCTTCTTTTTGCCTTGAGTATTCTTTATTGCAGCTCATCTTTTTGTTGGCTTATTAGTTATTGTTTTGGTATTTAAGGAGTTGCTTTCAGGTTTATAATATGTATTTCTAAGTCATCACAGTCTACCTTGTAGTGATGTTATGTTATGTCATGTACATTTAAGAACTTTATCATAGTAGACTTTTACTTCTCCCCTCCCAGTAATTGTGCTGTGGTTTTCATATATTTTACTTCTACCTATGCTACAAACCTTGTATGAATTTGCAGTTCTTTTTGTTTAAACAGTCAACAATATTTTAATGAGATTTGAATAATAATGAATAATACTGTATTGTGTACTTATCCACATAATTATAATTTCTGGTGCTCTTCCTTCCTTTGTGTAATCTATATTTCCAACTGGCATCATTTCCTTTTGCCTGAAGATGCTGCTGATGAATTATTAGTATATTTGAAAATATCTTTATTTTCTTCATTTAAAAAGATATTTTTGTGAGGTATGGAATTCTATGTTGACAATTTTTATTCTATTATTTTAAAAATGTTGTTCCACCGTCAACATGTCAAAGTCCTACATAAGCCAAACAAGCAGCCATGTGATATAGAATGTGCTGTGATAAATACAACCATCTTCAAGGAGGCCCTGTTCTGGTGGGGAAGGCTTACAAACCAAAAGATCCAGTAATGACTGGTTTTCATTGAATTTACATGAATGTCCTTTTAATATATAACTTATGGGGAATCCATCTGCTGTGATTCATCAGTCACAAGCATTATGGATCATGAAATCCTCAAAATACTATCCTCAAAATACTATTTGTAAAAGCCATCCCCACTGGCTTTTACAAATCCTCCAACACTTCAATGAATAAGACTAGATTCATGGCAGAGCAGGAAATAAAATCAATACTGGGAATAGAAAGGAAATGTTGGTCTATCGCTTTCTCTGTGATAGTCTCATAATTTCATTACACTTTCAGATTCATGAAGCACAGTAAAATAACTTTAAGGAAAACATTTCTATTGTTTACGTAGGTGCTGTGTGCATTTGTTACACTCTGTCTATGATGATAAATGCTCACTTTGTATCAAGGAAGGTGCTAAGTGTTTTTTATATATTATCCCACTGCAGATGTGTAACAACCCCACAACATAGACAAGGTCATCATCCTTATTTTACAGAGGAGGAAATTAATGCTTAAAGTAACTTCAGGATCAGTCATAATGGACCAGGAAGGGCCAGGATTTGGACCAGGGAAGTCAGGCTCTACTCTGTCCGGCCACACTGTTCTTGTGGTGCCACCTCCGCATATGAATCACAGGTGTAGGTGTTGTCAGCGAGACAGAGCGCCCTGTTTCCAGCCTTATTATTTGAAAGTAGAGCTGATCACCTCTGTAATACTGCTGCTGAGAGAAAAAATATAAGAGTCACCAGAAAGCTAACAGCTCTTCTTATCACACTGAAAAACCATCTATTCTTTCAATTAAAATATATACTTAATCAATGATGGTATATGATATATATATATATATATATATATATATGACCTATATATATGGTATAAAAATATAACACAAATAAACTTACTGTTCAGAAAAATAGTTGAGATAATGTGGATGTATATATCTCCATAGATTGTCAACTCTTTTGTCTCATAAATTCATCAGTGTCTAAACAATATTAAAGTTAATATTTACAAACCCTAACAGCTTCCCTTTATTTGTATATGTACAGGTACACACACAAACACATATGTACATATATACAAATATGTTCGGATTCACTGGGAAGTAAAAGTCCTCTTCCATTTGTGCCAATCGTGTCAGTGTAAATGTACAAGGGGGAGACTTTCTGGTCAAAGGAGGCCTCCTCCCCACACCTTCTTTCCATGTCTCCCAGAACAAGGCAAATTCTCTCTTTGAGTTCACTGCTTGATCTCTAAAGCAGATCTTTCATGCTGTCTCATGTGGGTACCTGCCGAGCACACATCTCCTTTTCTAGAGTGAAGTAAGATCTAAGGGCTTTGTGTGGAGTTCCCATGGCTGCCTGAATGTGGGAGCTGCTCAGCACATATGCTGGTATGTGTCTGAATATTTTTTTCAACGTGAAACCTCTCTTGGTCAGTAAGAACAAATTTTTGCTCACTACTCACTTCCCTTTATTTGCTTGTTTTTCAAGATTTTATTTAAATTCTAGTTAGTTAACATATGGTATAGTATTGGTTTCAGGAGTAGAACTTAGTGATTCATCGCTTATATAAACACCCAGTGCTCATCCCAACAGGTACCCTCCTTAATACCCATTCCCATCCTGCCCATCCCCCATCCACCTCCCTTGATTTCCCTGTGTTAACACATCTCTGGCTTTATAGAATGAGGGGTAAGTGTGAAAATTGGTAAGTTCAATCTTATCTTTACTTTTGGCAAGTTTAAATTTATTTTCAGGCAAGTTGGTTCAATATAAGACTTTCCCCCAGGGTGAGGGGCCGACAGAGTGAAAAGAATGTCATTTTTCAGCCGGCAGAAATAGAGGTAAATCAATCTGGTGCCCACATGCTCTGTGAATGCTGGCAGCCTGCCAGAGTTCAGGTCTCAATTAAACAGATTAGGGCAAAGAAAGCACAAATGCAAACCCAGGCAAATTACCAAAAATTGCTGTTATTCCAGCATTCCAACACACTGGATTTCTGAACATAAACTGTCCCCCCAAATATTATGGGTTAAGACTAGGATAGCAAATCCCCTGGCCAACTCTGTATCTATCTGCTTGACTTTTAGAGCTGCAGGTCCCCATCTGAGGCTTATCCTCATGTACCAGGCAGGAGGGCCTCTGGGCCTCTGACTCTGTGTGTGTGTGTGTGTATGTATTTGAGCACACACACTACATACTGCAGATTCATCACGTCAAAGGCAGCACTTGCTTTGCAGACCTTGTTAGAATAACCACATCACACAGTGGTTTCTTTCTAAATAAACAGAGAAGGAGAGCTGGCCGACAAGGCCCTTATAGGATATTCCGGGCCAAATTCAATCAGCAGCCCCTGAATGCAGACAGGCAGCTTTCTGTGCTGGCCTGAGGGACAACATCATCCATCCTGTGCACAGACTCCATAATTGCATCTTATTCCTGACTTCTGTGAAATAATGACCCTCTCCTCCCATGATGTGTGGAACACATGGGGAGGAAATAGCAGATCTGAGCTAACTGGTTCAGGAATTCTAACCAGATGATGGAAAATTGTTTTGTCAGTATTGGAGTTCTTTGAATTTTTAAGAGCCCTGTATAATCTAATAAACAGCCTTTTCAAGATAGAGTCCAATATGGGGCCAGCAGGACTATCTGCCATTATTCCAATATCACTTTGCCAACTCTTTTATTTCAACTTATCCAGAGAAGAATCCAAAATATAGCATTCTTTCTTAGTCCTCCTCTGACTTTCTTTTTGGCAAGAGTATAAAAGACTTTTTCTCCCTTAAGCAAAACAAAAAAATGACACAATTGAAGAAAAAAATGCCTTGTTAAATGGCATTGTGTTTTCAACTTTATTAAATAAGCCAAAAAAAAAAAAGGTACTTTTAAGAAGTTAATTAAATGAGCATTGGTTTGCAAAGGTGTTGGCTAGTTGTCTAGCTGAGTGATTAAGGGGCATCTTTGATTTGTTTTTATGTTGTTTGTTTTTAGCTTTTGTCCACAACAAGCAGCCACTTCCATCCAGGAAGTCTATAAAAGCACCAAGACTCCTCAGAGATCCATGTTTTTGGCCAAGACTTTGCCGTGGAGGCATTTTCCTGGATTAAAAACTCAGGACTTTAGTCTGAGCACTTCCCTTGGGACCTCAGCAGGACAGTGATTGATTTTCCTGCTTCCTGGAGAATATGGTCTACAGGAATGAAGGCAGAGTTCACCCTTTTTGGCAAATCATTCCTCCTGACCCCCTGACCATTGTCTACCCAGATGTCCAGGTCAAGCCTACTGGTTGACAAAGCTCCATATTTCATGATTATCTGCTCTTCATTAAAAAAAAAAAAGTCCTTTCTCTAATTGCAACTAGTTGAGACAAGAAAGTAATATTACAATAAGAACTAATTCACAGCAAGGTAAGAATGACATAACTATTTTGAGATACCACTTCCAGAAGTTTGTTCATACAAATAGGAGCATTTTTTTTCTTTGATCATTTCATTTTTGTTTTTTGAGTATTATATATTCTGTCCCTGGGTGTCCTACCCTAGGTTCCAATTTTAGATTTGCAATATGTTATCATCATAACTTTAATCCAAAGGGATAAATCTAAATTTCTAAGGACTGTGATAGATAAAGAAGACATCTATAAATCCCTAGATCATGCCATATTGGAAACTGATTACTCATCTTTCTCTCTCAGTATTCCTGTATCTGAACAGGACTGAGAGCTGAAAGCCATCCTAAGATTTCCTTGAAGGATGCTTTCTTTGCATGGGAGATGGAGCAGAGCAGTCCAATACAGGAGGGCATGTTCTATAGAGTAAAATGAACAAATGTATAATATAACTCATTCTTTTCTCTGCTGGGGTCAAAAATCTGCTTTCTTTAATATTTTCTACCATTTGCACCTCTATTTATGAAGTGATACAGAAAAGATGAATACAGAAGACCTACAATGAGTTATCTATTAGCACAGGAAGAAGCTTTCTGAGGAATCTTACAGTTCATGTGGATACAGAGCTGCAGAAGACAAAAGTCAAGGTCAGGGTAAAATGAGCTCCTGAAAACCCAAAAACATTGGAGCAGATAGCACAGATGAGAGTTCAAAACCTCAGAGATCCAAATGGTTTTCCTAGTGGAAAATTCACTGATTATGACCCAAAAAGGGAAGTGGGACAGAGACAGCAGCCACCAAGCAGATAAAAACTTAAATGTCTGTAAAGGGAAAGACAATGTGCCCCAGGTGCTGAAAACATAAACATTTCAAAAAAAAAAACTCCCAGAAGTTTGATGAAGTTCATGTGTGTCAGTGGAACTGTGCCCTTCTTCCATCTTTCTCTGGAGGGCCAGGAAAACCCAGTGCCATCTTGGTTGGAGTCTGTTGGGAGTGAAAGAGAGAGGCTAGAACCCAGGAGAAGGAGTGAGATCTCTAGGAATAATTTTCAAGAACATCTTAGGATAATAGGAGCAATATCTTCAATGGGGACCAAAGAGGGGGACAAATTGCCCTGAGAACAAAGATTTATATTATTCATTTAGGGTAGAAAAATATGACTTGGGATCCCAAGCTTGTTCCCAACTATTTCAAAATACTTCAAAAACTCCTGATGTTGTCTATTGCTATTGTACAAATTCAAGTTTCCTTCGAGGTTATTGATGCCTCACATACCATGACATCTGTGCTCTTTCATTCCCAAGATGATTCCTTCTCTCAAAGGAAGGAAGTCACTGATGGAAATCCTTTTAACTTTGTTGGAGAGCAAATGTGTATTTATTCCCACTGAAAGAATTGGTCTACATCAGTATTTCTTGAAGGAAGTCTATAAAGAGCAAATATAGATTGAAACTTGATTTTTTAAAAATAATCTAGAAAGATGATGGGATGTCAGTGTCCTGCAAAATTCCTGTCTCTTCTGGGAGCTGTGAAATCCTTCTCACCCTCTCAGTCCATCTGGTGTTTGCATTACATATTCGTGTAGTTTTCCACATCATGACCAAGTCTTCTCTCACACTCCTTCATGCCAGGAACTCCATCCCAGCCATTCTTTGTCCTGAACCTCCACTCCTTCTCTTGTGTATTTCTTGAAGCACCATGATTTCCCTGGACAAGAAAACAGGCTTTTTACCTCACTGTCTTTTTTCTTCTGTAGAACATGTAGCCATGACATCAACCATTGTACACAAACTGTATACATTCTTTATTTGTATATTTATTCATGGGTATGGTTGCTGTTTGCATGAATGATTTAATGTTCTCTGTAGAATTATTCCTTCTTTTAAAAAAAAAGATTTATTTATTTATTTATTTGTGAAAAAGAGAGAGAGAACAAGAAGGGGCAGCTGCAGTGAGAGAGAGAGAAGCAGATTCTCTGCTGAGCAGGCAGCCCGACTGGGGCTCCATCCTAGCTTCCTGGGATCATGACCTGAACTGAAGGCAGATGCTCAACGAACTGAGCCATCCAGGCACCCCTAGAATTATTCTCTTCTATTTGTGTCAATAATGCCCACATTCAGTTGTAACCTATTTAAAGGTAGTTTTAGTTTTAGTTTTTCAAATATATTCTTGCAATTTTCAAAAATGGGCATATATAAATGTGCCCTAAGATGCAGAAGGAAATATTGGCACTTGTACATTCATATGCATGTACAAAAATGTACCCGTGTATGTTTTTATACATAGATGTAAATGGATATGGATATATACGTGTGCATCTATTTTAATATATTTTTAAATTTTTATACATATTTCAAATGCATTCAAGTTTTCAATGATTTTTATAAGTATAATTTGCTTATGTTCAAAATATTTTTCTGCTGGGAGTACATGATCATACAGTAAATATTTATAACATCATGAATAAGCAGTGTCTATGTGCCATTTGATAATAAAGCAATGGTACTGACAATGATACTCACTCAAGGCCTGCCTTTTGATGCTTTTAAAAATTGCTATTGCATGTAGCACTGGATGTTATATGTAAATAATGAATCTTGGAGTACGACATTAAAAACTAATGATGTAATGTATGGTGACTGACATAACATAATAAAAAAAGAAAAAATTGCTAATTATAATATGGTCTTTAATGCTGTTTTTTAATAAAGAAAACAATTTACCATAACTCTCTTTCAACAATCGCCTTTGAATCATTTCAGGTAAGTAAACATGGAGAACAAAGCAGATTGGTTGCTGCTGTACTGTGCTAAACACTAGGAGTCAGTGATATTTGCCAGGCAAATGGGAATAGCATCCATCTTTATTTCCAGTGATATGATCACTTGCTGCATGGTCAGACTGTCAGGGATATGATGTGGCAACAACCTTTCTGATATTCCTACTGCAAAGATCCAATGATATGTTTGGAGCAAACAAGGTTGTGTTTAGATTGCTTGATGGTTGGATTGAACCCAACACCAAGGGTGCTGTTAGCCCCATCCTGACCCAAACACCTCATATGGACATGCCTTCACAAAAACCCAGATGTGTCTCACAGACTAGGGGGCAAAGGTTGTCAACAGAAAGGGTGACATGACATTAGGGGAAGGCCAGACAGATGTTACGTGGCCTCAGCAACCTTACCAGGAAGGGAACTTCCTTTACTTCTGAGCCCTCGTCCAGAGGAACTTCTACCAGAATGGCATCAACCATGGTAGCAAGACTTGCATTTTCTGCAGTGGTGGGGTTTATACACAGAAAAAAAAAAAAGGCAGAAAAGAATTAACATCATAATATTGACAAAATATTAACAATATTAACAATAACAACAATATAGGTGATATCATTTTTTTCTGTGTACACTGTAAGTACAAATTCCCTATAATGAGCATGTACTTCTTTTAAACCAAAAAAATATACAATGTTAAAATATGCACCCCAAACCTGAACAAGAAAGTATGCACTCACGGACACAAATGCTAAACAGATCAGAGGTGCCGGAAATCAAAATGGTAATTGCATTCAAATTCAAAATGTGAGCAATTACTATTTCATTTTTGGATATTCACAGAAATAGCAGGACTGAATTGCATTTGTGGCAGAGACAATATAGCTTTGTTTTTTTCTGTTAGTTGGTTTCTGTCTCTTGAACTAATATTACATTTCCAGAGAATCTGCTTCTCCATTTGTCCAGCTTTTCATTTTTCCATGGTTGTAATCTCTTGTAATTATGGGAAAAAATTTTTCCTGAGCTTAGTCAACTGGGAGTCGACCTGGGTATTCCCAATTGTTGCTAATAATCTTTGCAGTTTTTAGGACAGATTCAGCCCTGCTCTGAGACTGAAAATAACTGGAAAATGCATGACTTGAGTCAGATAGTCTTTGAATCCACTGTTAAATGTACTTAATGCTTATTTAAATTTTTTTTGCAATTTATTTTCTGTCTTTAAATAACCTCCACAGTAATTAAAACCAGTTATGAATTACTGAAGTGTAATTCAAAATACCAAAGTCTAAAGAGCCAGGGGATTGCTTGAATAAACAAATGCCAAAGTTCAGGAGAGGGTCAGAAAGTTGGATGTTGTCTTTACTTTTGAAGAGTGCTGTCTTTCAATTGAATACATTTGTCCTTAAATAGAACGCAACCTGAAAGGGCAAAATGTTCCTCAAATTAGCTCTTCTTGTACCTCATGATGTGTACTTAAGAAAATATGAGTTTCCATTTTGCTCAATTCTTTTTAGAACTAATCCATGTTCATGTTCAACATGTAACAATCATGATCTTTGCTATGGGCCAGTTTATTCACCCATCTATTCATCCAACCATCCATCCATCCATCCATCTATCCAACCATCCATCCATCCATCCATCCATCCATCCATGTCCTCTAGATTACACCAGAGAATACAACAAGCAAGAAATCTCTGTTCATGTGGAGCTTAAATTTTAGTGCGTGGAGAATAAACATAATAAATAAGCAAAACATATAGTGTGTGAGCTCCTATAGAACAAACAGAGTAGGATAGGGGGGATCAGGAGAAGGCATCTGTCATTTTAGAAGGGGAGCAGGGGTCCTGGGACACTCTCACTGAGAAAGTGACTCTTAGAAAAAGACTTAGGAAAGTGGGTTGGTTAAGAGAAGGGAGTGACCCAAGCAGACAGGAAAAATGGTGCAGGAGTCCTGGGGAGGGAGGGAGAAAGGGAGAGGTTGGGTGGTCAATGACCAGTCAGGCAGCTGGGTTGGGGGAGGGGGAGGGTGCAATGCAGAAGATGAGGTCAGACGGATCATGGTTGAAGGTTATATATGGGCTCCTCGGCCACTGTGGAGATCTTGACTTTTACTCTGAGTGAAATAGGAGCCATCAAAAAATTTTAAAGGAAGGACTGGCATCACCTGTCCTCGAAGGCCCACCCTGGCTGCTGGCTGAGACTAGATTGTGGCAGACAAGGGAAAGGGCAGGGAGGCAGGGTTTGAAGTGTTGGCAGTGATTTTGATGTAGACCAGAGTGGTGGCGGGGGAAGTGCTGGGCGGTGCTGAGACTGAGTCCAGCTGAAGGTGGGTCACCGGGGCCTGCTGATGGGTTAGAATAATTACATTTTTATCAGACATTCTTTCAGTCAGTGAAACACTCCTTCCCACTTCTCCTGGATCTACCATGATACCAGCCCTACAGGATCCCATTCTTCTTGTAATCTGCATTTTCTCAAATACCAGTAAAGTCGAATATCTTTTCTAGTGGTCGTTGGTCATTTGTATTTCCTCCTGTGGATCAGCTACTCATACTTCTAGATTCTTTTTCTCTCTGGTGGTCTGGTTGCCTTTCCTTTAATGGTTATATACTTTGCAGATATTTTCTGCTAAACTGTATTTGGTTTTTTGTTTTTGTGTTTTAATATTGTCGGTGATGTCTTTCATTGGGCAGGAAATTTTCCTTTTAATGTCATTAAATCTGATTTTATTTTCCTTCTGGTTCTGGGTTTTGTATCTTCCTTGGGAAAATGTCTCCACATCAGGATTTTCAGGAGTCTCCTTTACTTTCTTTTAATAAATTCTTAATTTTGGTTTTTACATTTAGCCCTTTCTTTTGTCTGAAAATTATTTTTAATATAGTACGAGGCATGAAAGTAATCATTTCCTTCAAATGAATGGGCAGCGTTATTTTCTAAAAACAGCCCATTGATTCCCACTAACTTAAAATGCCTTCATTTTATATTAAACTCTAGTTATTTAATTCAATAGCAATGTGTATTAAGCTCTGCTACCCATAGACCTCTGTGAGCCTCAGAGTGGCAAAAGGCCACTTGGGGTTCCTGCACTCCATCAGCAGTAAGCTTGGTTAAATTATCATTAGTCAGACCTTATTGTGTTTAAATGTAAGGGCTCATTAGCTTCCTAGGAACATTTAATATCTCTTCATGGTAGTTCCAACTACAGATGGTCCCTGACTGAGGACATTTCCACTTATGATTTTTGGACTTTATGATGGTGCAAAAGTTATCCATGTTCAGTAGAAACTGTACTTTGAATTTTTATCTTTTCTGAGTTAGTGATATCTGGTTCTATCCTCTCTCATGGGGCTGGGCAGTGACAGCCCCAGTGCCCAGTCAGCCAGTGATCACAAGGGGGAAACAACTGATTACTCAAAACCATTCTGTCCTCATACTGTTACTCATAACTCATACTCATACTCATTTCTGTTTTTTCACTTCAGTACAGTATCCAATAAATAACATGAGATATTCAACACATTATTATCAAATAGGCTTTGTGTTAGATAATTTTGCCCCATGGGAGACTAATGTAAGTGCTCTGAGCATATTTAAGGTAGGCTGGGTTAAGCTATGATATTCAGTGGGTTAGGCGTAGTGTATTAAATTAACTTTCTACTTACATATGTGATATTCTCAACTTACGGTGAGTTTATTGGGACATAACCTCATTGTAAGTTGAGGAAGATCTGTATACAAATGATTTTATATCTTGACAGATATTTTATTATATGATAGGAGCAAAAAAGGATAATCTGTAAGAAGCTCTTCAGCTTTACGGTGTCCTCATTATAATCCATCCTTAGTTTCTGTCTTTACTCATGGAAAAGATTTGTCCATCTGTTGGTGGCATGGGCAAGAACACAAGTCAGGGGCTACCTGTCTTACCCACAAGGGAAACACATCAGTCTCCCTTCTCTTTCCTTGCCCCCCAACCTATTCAGGAGGAATTAGAAGAAAGGAGAGAGGGGTCATTGCTGTATGGCTACACATGGCCACAAACAAGTTCACTTCCCACTTTCCATACTCTACCCTCCCACCTTTCCCTGGTGGCATCCAAGTAGGGCTGGTATCATGCTAGACCCAGGAGATGTGGGAAGGAATGTTTCACTGACTTAAAGAATGTCTGATAAAAATATAGTTATTCTTTTAGTACATAGGAAGCTATCAACTGTATCTAGATAAATACATTCTAAAATACTGATTTGAACTTGAAATGCATCAGTATATGACCCCTTCTGTTATGTGAACTTCAGGGGAACCACAGCAGGGTTTATATTTCAAAAGTGCCTTTTCTTTAGGGCTCTTCTTTATAAATTATACCTCTGTTTAAGCCAAAGTAATCAAAGGAAAGCTTTGGGGTGTGACTGAAGACTGGGAAGGAGACACACTATCTGGAGTGACATAATGTTTATAATCTTGAGAGGTTCAGTCTTCAGCTTTCTCAGGATCTTGTTACCTTTGAATACTACACCTGTGGCTACTCTGCGAAATGCCTCTGCAACTGGATTCATCAGCAGAATCCAACTAAACAGAGAGTGGCTGAAGGAACCTGCAACAGAGGCTGCAGACAGAGGATGGCACTTCCAATAAGGAATAAGGAATAAAGTCCAAGGACAGGGGCAGACACTGCCAACTGCAAGACTGGAAATGGTGAAGGCCACGAGTCAAAGACAAAGTTCCTTTGCTTCACAGTTGAAATTAAAAAATTTTAACCAACCAGTACTGATCATCAGAAAAGGAGGCCAAACAAAACGTGCTTGCCAAAACTTGGGATGGTCTGGGCCACAGGGGTTGTGTGTCAGGGCAAGCTTCAGTAGGGCTCAGGGAAGTGACTATTCTGTGTCTACCATTATGTCAGTATTTCAGCATTGAACCAAGAGCATGGCGTTATTACCCCTTGTGTATATGCACACGTGTGCACACAGGAGCCAGTTGACTGTGAGGCCCGCCATATTTGTGGCAAGAATCAGGAATGAGGTGAAGGGACTAGAGGAAGCTGCCCAGAAGAAAAGATTACGTGAACCTGAAGTAGCAAACCAACTGCACATCTGCTGAGGATCTGTGTTGACCATGTTAGGGGAGAGGGGGCCCATATGTGTAGGGACCACTGTTGGCCTCCAAGAGAGCTAGAGTTACCCAAGTTCTGTTGAAAAGATGAATCTGGAGTTGGAGCTCTGAGTTTTGCTCATTTTGAGAATTGACCTCTGAAAGGCTACCCCCTACCCCACCCCCACACACACACCCCATACAAACAAGCTTTGATAACAACTTCTGTTTGGATGAGACTTTAAATTTTATGAGGTGCCTTCTGGAACCATTTTTAATCCTGTGAAGTAATCTGTGTGATTCCCCAGGTTGTACACAGGCAAATTCCTACGACGGTGGCGACTTGCCCAGTGAAATGGATTTTAAACTAAATCCGAACCCCCGTCCTGTGCTCTTTTACCAGAATACAAATTGCATCACACATTTTTAGTTGGGAATCATCTAAAATTTAAAATTTAAAAATCTAAATACATTTTTAAACATCGTATAAAGAGTGAGAGAATAGCCATAAGCTGTTGCAGAAACAAGTGGCTTTCTTTACATCAAGGGGTCTGTTGTACTTTTCCTCCTGCCAGGCCACAAAGACCCCACCCTGGGGAAGGAAGGGGCTTATACCAAGTCACTGTAAATCCCGGGGTCTTTTACAGAAGGATGAAAACAAGAGAAATCACAACAAGTGGCTCCCAAAACAAAGCTCAGTAAACGATGTTCAAACATGCTTTTTTTTTTTTTTTTAAATCACCATAATGTACCAACAATCTGTGAATCCAAAGTTAGGATTTTTAAACTATATTCAGCATACTAATTTTCTCTGGGAATGCGTTTACCCTTGTCAGTTTCTGTATGTCAGTGGTGCTTTTCCTTTGGGTCATTCCTTATAAATTATTGACCCCTCTAAGAGTTTAAGCTAAATGTGCTCATTTGAATTATTTACACAAAAATCTTCATAATCCCATAGAAAAACAAATTCTTTATTTAAAAAATAGATTTTTGCATTAAAAATAGACTTGGTTTTTGGGAAGGAAGTTTAAGTACTGGGAAAGGTATGTTAAGAACTAAATTATCAGAGGCAAAATTAAGGGAAATTCTAAATTGATGATAGTGTTTCAAAGGTATTTGAACGGATGCTTCATCTCTTCACAACTTTCTCCCTCCGTCCTTCCCTCTGTGAGAACTCCCTCCAAGGAGTGAGATATTTGTCACCAACCATGTCCATGTGTCTTTTCTCATTAAAAGACAAGATTTCCAATTCATTGAAAGCATTAACACTGTAGTAAAATCTTGAGTATTTACAAAGCCATTCAATATTCTCCTTTATGCTTTAAAGAGCAATATGCTCTCCTAACTTATGTTCATTTTATTCTGAAGGATGAGTTTGAGCTTTTAAAATGTGAAGACTCCACAATGATTTTTTTAGAAGTTCATGAGCATGGATGACTTTATCTTTCACCTGCTTCACTATCCCTATCCTTTTTCAAATGTTGTTTTAATTTGATAGCCTTACATACTTCTATCTCACCCATTTGCTGTGCCCTCAAGGTGCCCCAAATAGAAAGCATTTGATAAATTTTCTGCTTTTTCTTCTGAGCATGTGAGCTCTACCCAAAGATATTTCTAGGGGCTTGTGTTCTGTAGGCCTCTTGCCCTTTCTGTCATGGGGTTTTACAGAGACACCCCCCAACCCGAAAGATCATTCAAAACCCTGTAGGCCCCAAAGACCCAGATTAAAGAACAATATAATGCCTGAGAGGGAGAGGAAAGGACAGAAGGAAAACATTTAGCGGGTCTCTAAAACTTTAGTTTTTAAGCCTAGTTTCCTGAAAGGTACTTTTGGGTAGGAGGGCCTACCCTTTCCTTTCCTTTTCTTTTTTTTCTTTTCTTTTCTTTCCTCTTCTCTTCTCTTCTCTTCTCTTCTTTTTTTCCCCTTTCCTTTCTTTCTTTCTTTTTTTTTAAATTTTTTTTTTAGTTTCGTTCCAAGTCCTACTTCTGTGGCTGCTGCTGGATCTTCAACTCCTCAGCACAAAAGAAGACACCGAAGTTTCCAAGGCTTTTTAGAGAACAAAAGGGAGCCTGCCTCACACTGATAAATTACTTGTGTTAGCACCTGTAAGTCTGTTTCACATTTCACTTCAACCCTTATTCACTGTTGATAACAGCAACGGAAAATCAATCCTGACAGCACGCTGTGCTTTTACAGTATCCAGCAGAAAAGCCCAGCTAATTGTGAGCGTATGATTGTTTTCAAGCACCAAAATTTTATATGCAGTCCTTCCTGATAAACCTACTTATTCAACACTTGCTAAACATCTAGGCATTAGCTGCTTTTCTCCCATGCTTCGAGCAAGATAGAATTTGTTTTCTAAAAAATAACCTGGGCAAAGCCAGGAAGTCATCGTTGTTTCTTTGTGAACTGTCCTTATGGAGGTGTTTTTTACTGAACTGTTCTAAGGGAAAGGAAAAAAAAAAAAAAAAAACGCCTGTTGGAATAGCAAACAAAAGCCCATGAGCTGGAGTCTTGCAGGAAGGCGGCTGCAGTGGTGTCTAGTTTCAGGCCAGAACACTAAGGTCATAATTTCAGGCCATCGATGGCTCTCCCAGATGTCTTTGGTCAAGTTAATCACAGTTAGCCTGAAGGTTGAGATTTCAGGTAATCCATCCTGCTGTAATTGTAAATCGAGAGCTCCTTCTAGCTGAAGGTGGGGAGTTTCAGCCCAGACTGAGATGGGGGACTGTGGACACAGGGCCCCCAGTCTCTGTCTTTTTAGTTTTGTCTCTGAAGCCGATTCAATGACTCTTCCACAAACGCTGAAAAGAGCTTGAGAAGTTCCATGTTAAGCGAGCACACGAACTCATAGTCTTTTGCATCAGGGGGAGCACATCAACTGTTCCGAGGATGGTCAGAACCGCCCTGGGTCCTGCACCCACCTGCTGGAGGTTTACATTGGAGTTGATGGCATGGGGTGAGCCGGGCTACAGAGTGCTCGAGCCAGGCTCTTGCTGCCGGCAAAGCAAAAAGCGCATTCTCCCGTTTCTCTTGCTTTTCTCCCCCTTCCCACAGCCCCTCAGTCAGTGCCACTTCTCTCCAGCCTGAAGTTAGTCTTTTCCCTGATTCACATTTAATTCCTACTTAGAACGGAAAACCCGACCCTGAAGAAATAAACTCTAATCTGCTCTAGAATTCTAGAATTTCTATCCCTGCTGCCACAGAATATATACACACATGTGACACTCACGTACCTCCTATTGCAAATTCATTATTTCCATTGTTTCAGTTAGTCCTCCACTAATCCTATGACTTGGGGGTACTACTGTTATCCCTTCTTTTTTCTTTTCTTTTCTTTCTTTCTTTTTTTTTTTTTTTTACTAACAGATAAGGAAATACCAGGGTGAAATAAAACATCGTTGCTGTCCTTCTAGACTGCATGGGCCAGGCTGGGATTTTGACCCCCAGCTGGCTGTCTTTCGAGAGCACATGCCTCACAGAACCTCCACTCATGGGTCCCATGCCAACAACCTGATACTTTTATTTTTCCCATCACCCATTCTGACCTCCCTCCATGGCATACCTGCTGGGAGGTGCCTCCCGAGGGCTCATAATAGCACCTGCTCATACAATGGCCTGTCTCCCGAAGTTGTGGCCCATCTTGGCACCAGCGGGGAGGCGCTACTTGGTTTCTATTTCAACCTGAACTTTCCAGTCTTTTCCATCTTCTGCAGCAAGGGCAAAGTAGAGTGGGCAGGTGAAAAAAAAAATAAGAAGTTGGTTTTCCTTTGATGCCTGCCATCCCAAAATACTACTAGATGTGTGTGAATTGATGTTTTTTGAAGTCTCAAAACCATGTCACTCTCGGTTTGGAAGGACTCAGCAGTGGCATTCACAACACAACACGATATCAGAATGAAGGCAGTCATCTCTATAAGTCTCTCAGTACAGGAAAAGCAAATATGTGTTTCCTGCATTTTATCCAAGACTGTCTGCAACGGTGGAACTCCGGTTAAACTTCAAAGTCAATTCTCAGCCCTTTTTGTTACTTGCTTTTATTCTTGCTTCTTCTCTGGGTCTACAGCAATTTTTAAATTTTTTTTTAATTTTACAATTGCTGATTTTTATTACATTTGAAAGAAGGGATTGCTTCCAAAGAAAATCATTTATCAATTGACATTTTCACAATTGGTTATTTTCCACATTGTCCATTTCTTTTTTTTTAATTTTATTTTATTTTTCAGGGTTCTAAGATTCATTGTTTATGCACCACCCCCAGTGTTCCATGCAATACATGCCCTCCTTAATACCACCACCAGGCTCACCCATCCCCTCACCCCCTCCCCTCCAAAACCCTCAGTTAAGTGAAACCATATGATAATTGACTCTCTCTGCTTGACTTATCTCACTCAGCATAATCTCCTCCAGTCCTGTCCATGCTGATACAAAAGTTGGATAGTCATCCTTTCTGATGGCTGTGTAATATTCCATTATATATATGGAAGGTATCTTCTTTTCCTACAGAAATTTTTAAAGGGAATTCCTCTCTCCCTCCTATCTCTTCCCTGGACAGGAAGCATGTCTCCCTCTGTTGTCTCCTACAATAGTCACGTTGTCCTGTTGTGGGGAGGTTTGTTCCTAATTACCATAGAGGAAGCACCCAGTCAGGACAGCACTTCTCCTCCTGTCCCTGTCCTGGCCAGTCATCATTATTTGATCTCAGCACTCTGTATTGCTGAGCCTCACCAGTTGGCCCCTATACCTGACCAGTCTGGATGCACAAATGGAGTTTTCATAGCATGCCTAAGATGACACAAACAACAAAACCATGGCAGTCAGAGTTGCCTTTTTAAAGTGAATATGCCCATCATTGCTGTCTCTCACTCAGTTCCTCTCTCTCTGAATCTTATGTTTAAATTCTGTCTGTGTGTACTTGGGGTCAGAGGACTATGAAAAATCATGTTTACGAGATTTCATGGATAGCATGGAGAATTGACCAAGCATCCACTGGGAATAAAGGAATCCCCATTTTCAGTCTCCTGGCCTTTTTTGTTTACATATCTCCCATTTTGGGCAAAGAACAGTTGGAAAAAATACCCCAGTAAGAAACAATTTATTTTCTAGTTAGAAGCAGGAGCTTCCTTTGAAGTAGAAAGGTACTTCCCTAAAACAGCTATTCCTGATTCAGGGCTCCCTTGCTGCTTATGAAGTCTGCAGTCAGGAGCAATTTATTTATTTATTTATTGGAATTTTTTTTAAATTTTTTTAAATTTATTTTCAGCGTAACAGTATTCATTGTTTTTGCACCACACCCAGTGCTCCATGCAATCCGTGCCACCACCAATCCATGCAATCCAATACCCACCACCTGGTTCCCCCAACCTCCTACCCCCCACCCCTTCAAAACCTTCAGATTGTTTTTCAGAGTCCATAGTCTCTCATGATTCACCTCCCCTTCCAATTTCCCTCAACTCCCTTCTCCTCTCTAACTCCCCTTGTCCTCCATGCTATTTGTTATGCTCCACAAATAAGTGAAATCATGTGATAATTGACTCTCTCTGCTTGACTTATTTCACTCAGCATCATCTCTTCCAGTCCCGTCCATGTTGCTACAAAAGTTGGGTATTCATCCTTTCTGATGGAGGCATAATACTCCATAGTGTATATGGACCACATCTTCCTTATCCATTCGTCCGTTGAAGGGCATCTCGGTTCTTTCCACAGTTTGGCGACCATGGCCATTGCTGCTATAAATATTGGGGTACAGATGGCCCTTCTTTTCACTACATCTGTATCTTTGGGGTAAAGACCCAATAGTGCAATTGCAGGGTCATAGGGAAGCTCTATTTTTAATTTCTTGAGGAATCTCCACACTGTTCTCCAAAGTGGCTACACCAAATGCATTCCCACCAACAGTGCAAGAGGGTTCCCCTTTCTCCACATCCCCTCCAACACATGTTGTTTCCTGTCTTGCTAATTTTGGCCATTCTAAGTGGTGTAAGGTGGTATCTCAATGTGGTTTTAATTTGAATCTCCCTGATGGCTAGTGATGATGAACATTTTTTCATGTGTCAGATAGCCATTTGTATGTCTTCATTGGAGAAGTGTCTGTTCATATCTTCTGCCCATTTTTTTTATATGATTGTCTGTTTTGTGTGTGTTGAGTTTGAGGAGTTCTTTATAGATCCTGGATATCAACCTTTTGTCCGTACTGTCATTTGCAAATATCTTCTCCCATTCCGTGGGTTGCCTCTTTGTTTTGTTGACTGTGTCCTTTGCTGTGCAGAAGCTTTTGATTTTGATGAAGTCCCAAAAGTTCATTTTTGCTTTTGTTTCCTTTGCCTTTGGAGACATATCTTGAAAGAAGTTGCTGTGGCTGATATCGAAGAGGTTACTGCCTATATTCTCCTCTAGGATTCTGATGGATTCCTGTCTCATGTTGAGGTCTTTTATGCATTTTGAGTTTATCTTTGTGTATGGTGTAAGAGAATGGTCGAGTTTCATTCTTCTACATATAGCTGCCCAGTTTTCCCAGCACCATTTATTGAAGAGACTGTCTTTTTTCCACTGTATATTTTTTCCTGTTTTGTCGAAGATTATTTGACCATAGAGTTGAGGGTCCATATCTGGGCTCGCTACTCTGTTCCACTGGTCTGTGTGTCTGTTTTTATGCCAGTACCATGCTGTCTTAGTGATCACAGCTTTGTAGTAAAGCTTGAAATCAGGTAACGTGATGCCCCCAGTTTTATTTTTGTTTTTCAGCATTTCCTTAGCAATTCAGGATCTCTTCTGATTCCATACAAATTTTAGGATTATTTGCTCCAGCTCTTTGAAAAATACCAGTGGAATTTTGATTGGAATGGCATTAAAAGTATAGATTGCTCTAGGCAGTATAGACATCTTAACAATGTTTATTCTTCAGATCCAAGAGCATGGAATGGTCTTCCATCTTTTTGTGTCTTCTTCAATTTCTTTCATGAGTGTTCTATAGTTCCTCGAGTACAGATCCTTTATCTCTTTGGTTAGATTTATTCCCAGAATAATTCTGGGAATAAACCTAACCATAGAATAAGGAGCAATTTAACTGGATACTTTCTTGATCATGTGCTCTGAATGCTGGTCAATGGAAGGAAATATCTCCTCATGTTCTTTGTTTTTACAAAGGTAAGGACAGCCCGGCTCATTCCTGTTTCTGATGCAGGGGTTCTAACCTTAAGAGTCACAGGTTGAATGGAGAATAAGGGGCAAACTAAATGGAAGAGTGTCTCATATGTGTCAGTTTATAGAATGTTTCACTCATCTTCTCTTGGTTTTCCACAAAACAATAATTACCCTTTCTTAGTATAAACACTCCACAAACTAGGAAGAGAAGGGACTTTTGCAAGCTAGTAAAGGCTATCTGTGAACAAAACCATGATCAATGCTTTCTCCCTAAGATCAGGAAAAAGATGGATTTCTACTCTTGCCTTTCCATTCAGGATTGTACTGGAAATTCTAACCAGAGTTGTTAGGCAATAACTAGAAATAGAAATAAAAAGACGTCCAGACTGAAATGAAAGAAATAAAAACTGTGTTGTGAGATGACATAATCTTGTATACAGAAAATCCCAAGAAATCTCCTGAAAAGCTACCAGAACTAATGAATGATTTTGACAAGGTTGCAGTAGACAAGATTAATATACAAAAATCAGTTATATTCTATACACCAACAATGTACAACCCAAAAATGAAATTAAGAAAACACTTTCATTCACAATAGCATCAAAAAAGAATAAAATACCTAGGAATGAATTTAACCAAGGAAGGTAGAGATTCATGCACTGAAAATTACTAAATATTATTGAAAGAATAAACTCTAAATAAATGCAAAACCTTGTCTGTTCATGAATCAAAAGACTTAATACTGTTAATATGGCAATGCTCTCTACATTGATCTACAGATTTGATGAGATCCCTATCAAAATTCCAGCTGCTTTTTTTTTTTTGCAGAAATTGACAAGCTGACCCTAAAATTCATATGGAAATTACCTGTAGTTAACCAAATTAAGGTTAAAGGCGCAATCGACCAAAAGACTGTCCTCATTTCAGGCACCAGCCAAATGTCCAGGGATCCCCAGAACCATCCTCATCTCTGGCCAGCTGGCTACAGATTTAGGGGTTTCCATGACCATCTTCAGGTTTAATAATTTTCCAGAATGATTCACAGAACTCAGCAAAGTGTTATACTTAGGACCATAATTTTATTGTAGCAACAAGTTACAAATTAAAGCCAACCAAGGCAGAAACACATCAGATAATATCTGGGAGGGTTCCAAATACAAAAGGCCCCTCTGTCCTCAGAGATGTAGCACTCTCCTAGCACCAAAATGTGATCATATTCAATGAATACTGTCAACCAGGGAAGCTCATCAAGCTTGAATATCCAGAGTTTTTGCTGAGGTTTCATTACACAGGCATAATTGATTGAATCATTAGCTATGTAGTTAAATTCAATCTCTAACTCCCCTCCCCTTCCCAGAAGTTAGCTGAAATGTGGCTTGAATCTCCAACACTGTAATCATATGGTTGGTTTCTCTGGAATGACCAATCCCCATTTTGACTCATCTTCTTAGCATAAACTATGTAGGGGACCACCATGAGTCACATCATTAGCATAAACTATCAGGTGTGGTCCAAGGGACCCAACATGAATAACAAAGACACTTCTTTCACTTGGGAAATTCCAAGGGTTCAGAGATTACCTCCCAGAAACTGGGGACAAAGGCCAGACAAATTCTTCATTACACAGAACTGGAAAGGGACCCAGAACAGCTCAAACAATGTTGGGGAAAAAACAACAACAACAACAATAACAAAGTTAGAGGACTCAAAATTCCTGACTTTAAAACTTACTTCAAAACCATAGCAATCAAGATAATGTTGTACTGTCGTAGGAATAGAGATATAACTCAATTGAATAAAATTGAGAATCCAGAAATAAACCCTCATATTTATGGTCATTTGATTGTCTACAAGGATATCAAGACAATTCAATGGGAAAGGAATGATCCTTTCAATAAGTGGTGCTAGGAAAATTGGATATCCACATGCAAAAGAATGTTGATGTACCCCTACCTTACACCAAAAAAAAAGTTACCTCAAATGTACTGAAACCTAAATATAAAAGCTAAAATTTTTAAACTCTTAGGAAAAAATAGGAATAAGTAGTCATTACATTAGACAATAATTTCTTATACAAGACTCAGAAGGACAAGAGACAAGAGATGAGGAGATGAAAACATTGATAAAATGGATTTAGTCAAAATAAAAAACTTTTAATGCTGCATCAAGAAAGTGAAACTACAGTCCATAAGATGGGAAGAAATATTTGCAAATCATATATCTGATAAGGTACTTGAATGTACAATATGTAAGTTCATACAACCCAACAATAAAAAAGAACCCAAATTAAAAATAAGTGAAAAATTTGAATAGACATTTCTTGAAAGAGTGTACACAGCAAGTGCATGAAAAGGTGTTCAGTACCTCAGCCATTAGGGAAGCACAAGTCAAAACTATATGTAACAAGATATAACCTCAGACTCATGAGGATGGCTAAAATAAAAAGATAAGTATTTATACACGTTGATGATGTAGAGAAATTGGAGCCCTCATACATTGCTAGTGGGGTTGTAAAATGGTGCAGCTACTTTAGAAAACTGTTTGGAAGTTTCTCAAAATGTTAAATGTAGAATTACCTTATGACCCAGCAATTCCACTCCTTGGTATATTTCCAAGAGCATATTTTACACAAAAACTTATAAGTGACCTTTCATAGCAGCATTGTTCACAATAGCCAAAAGTGGAAATAATCCAAATGTCCATGAACTAAGAAATGGGATAAATGAAATGTGGCAATCCATATAATAGAATATTATTCAGCCGTGAAAAGAAATAAAGTACCGATACATACTATGGTATAATTGAAGCCTAAAAATGTTATGCTAAGTGAAATGAGCCAGGTACAAAAGGTCACATGTTGTATGATGACACTTGTATGGAATATCCAGAATATGAAAATCCACAGAGACAAAAAGTAGATTAGTGGATTATGGAGTGACCACTAAAGGCTATGTGGTTTCTTTTGCGTAATAAAGATGTTCCACAAGGAGCTATTGGTTATGGTTGCACAATTCAGTAAACATATTAAACATGCTTGTACTGTATACTTTAAAATGGTGAATTTTAGGGGCGCCTGGGTGGCTCAGTGAGTTAAAGCCTCTGCCTTCGGCTCAGGTCATGATCCCAGGGTCCTGGGATCGAGCCCCACATCGGGCTCTCTACCTGGTGGGGAGCCTGCTTCCTTCTCTCTCTCTGCCTGCCTCTCTGCCTACTTGTGATCTCTGTCTGTCAAATAAATAAATAAAATATTTTAAATAAATAAATAAATAAATAAAGTGGTGAATTTTATGACATCTCTGTATCCATCTATCTTTTGTATATAAATGTATTGATATTATTGTTAATTAATAAATACATTAATCTTTTATATAATATATAAGTGCATTTACATCTCAATAAAGGTGACATTAAAGAAACCAGTAATTACTTCCTAAGGCAATCTTCTGTCTTGACTGAGAACATCAACATTGTTTTCTCAAGAAGAAACAACTAGGGACATAGTTAGAGAGTGAGCAGGCTTATATTTCTCTTAGATTTTCAGGTAGGAAAAAATAAGGTAGAACAAACACTTCCTTGTCATTTCATATATCTTGACATATATCAATCTGCCTCCTGTTGATGGCTTTAATGCACGTCAGCAGTATCATTTCCCCTCCCCTCTGCTATAGGAAGTTAGAGGATTTTATAATACAATACATCTGTGTTAATTAAAATTAAATAGTTATGCATAAATAAAGATCAAAATGACATAGCAGGCATATTTAACAACACTGAGTTTATTTGGCCATTACGATACACTGTATTTGAAGTGACTTTCTGAGCAGTATTCTGAGTCTTTAAGAAAAAATGAGCCACACGTTCCAGACATTCTATAATAAAGCTATAGATGGCTTGTTCTGGTGGCGAGTGCCCTTGGTTCACCACCATTGGGCAACTTCCTTGACTAGAAATACTTAACTGTATTTCTCCAGCCCAGCTCTTCATATATTAGAGAAAAGAAATACTCAGTTGCAGTTCATGTCCTCCCACAAAGAAACTTTGGGGAATTAAATATAACTCAGCAAGTTGATATTGAAGGATTAATTCCAGTGAGCTAAGAGTGGCCTGACGATATATGGTGTGAGGTGCGACAGAGTGGACAGACACAGAAGGTCGGAGCTGGAGGGGGAGCATTCAGAGTCTCTGGATCTGCTCCCTTATTATCCGAGCATAAGGACAGGATTATCCAGATAATTCTGACATATTTTCTACCTCTGAAGCCTGTGAGTTAAGTTCACTGTGTCACTATGGTTGAAGGACAGGGACACCACATCTAATGGGCCTACCAGTAGCAACAGCAGTCTCTTCTATGAGAGGATGTTCATTTTAGTTTCTGTAGCGATAGGCTTAGTAATGATACTTACGTGAGCAAATTGAACCATGACCCACGCTGTACAATAATCATAACCAAATCCATCTCCAATCGATTCACACCATAGCTAACTCAATACACTATAATGATAAATCTACCGCCACGTGTTTAGAGATAAATGTTCTGTTCCTCTGGAATGTCATGAGGCTATGGAGTACTTTTGTATAGAGGGCAGCAGAAAAGCCCAGTAGGGGAGGTAAGTGTGATATTTTGGGGGATATCATTCTGTGTCCCCCTCACCCAGTGTTTCCCACCATGACAATGATACTATGGAATGACCTACCAGTCTGGGTCTGAAATAGCTCGATGCTCCGTAAACATTTTTGAAATGTTTCAAACATACAAGACAGTATAGAAAAATAACATAATGATTCCTCTCTTACTAACCATCCACCTTCAGGAATAAGATATTACAAATGTAGATAAGACGCCCATGGCCCCTCCCCAGCGACATTTCTTTCTCTTTTGAGGAGTCACTCTCTGGCACTACTCTTTTTGTTTTTTTCCCTATCTAATTAAATCGGACACATAACTCATTTCTGCAGCATACGTCAAAGCAAAATTTTATTAGTATAAATGAAAACAACACGAATGTATGATAAAGAAAGAACTTTTCATCTGGGATTGTGGACGATGACTGGAGTCTTTTAACAGCTGTGCCACTTATTTAATAAGAATCTCACCTAACCATTCAGAGAGGATATCCTGCAAAGGCGTGCCACCATTTCAGGGTGCTGGCCACTCAGATCATTTCTAGCATCTTGATTCTGTGAACAATGCTCGAATATGTATGTGTAGATAGACAGATGGACAGACACAGATGTATATGCTAATATACTGTGACACTTACTTCTTTTTTTTAAGATTTTTATTTATTTATTTGAGAGAAAGGGAGAGAGAACATGAGCAGTGGGGGATGGGCAGAGGAGAAGCAGACTCCCCGCTGAGCAGGGAGCCCCCTGTGGGGCTGGATCTCAAGACTGAGATCATGACCTGGGTCCAAGGCAGATGCTCAACCGACTGAGCCACTCAGGTGCCCCTGCAGCACTTATTTCTAAAGGACAGTTTCCTCCAAAGCTTAGAAGCTACGTCAAATATTACATGTCTTTGGATTTCGATTTTATCATATTTATTTATTTATTTATGGTTGGAAACTTTGCCTTTATTCCTTTGAATTTGATAATAGTTCATGCACTTTTTTTCTTTCCTCCTAGGACATCTTTTTTTTTTTTTTTATTAAAGTGCGGTTGACATAGAGTGTTACATTAGTTTATATTTTTTATTTTAATGGATATTGTCAGAGAGTTTCCCAAAAGCTATTTATTTGGAATTGAAGATTTCTTTTCTTTTTTTTAAAGATTTTATTTATTTATTTGACAGACAGAGATCACAAGTAGGCAGGGAGGCAGGCAGAGAGAGAGAGAGGAGGAAGCAGGCTCCCTGCGGAGCAGAAAGCCTGATGCAGGGCTTGATCCCAGGACCCTGAGATCATGACCTGAGCCGAAGGCAGAGGCTTAACCCACTGAGCCACCCAGGTGCCCCTGGAATTGAAGATTTCTACATCTGTCGCATTGTTATGAAGTCCTGGAGTATCCTGGAACATTTCGAAGATCGCTGGCCTTAGGGAATTATTTTTCTTCCATGGTTGCCCACGTGTCCTTAGCTAAAGGTGAACGCTGAAAAATGCCATGGTCCTCCTGTCTGTAATACAAAATGGAGAAATAAAGAAAGACATCTGGATGTATATTAGAAAATCAAATGCAGAATCGACTTCCTATTTTCCTATTTTCCTGGACTAAGTGGCTGGTTGAAAAATGGAAATAGGCCATTAGAAGGGGACATTTGTTTGTAATTCCTTTCAATGCAAGCTTACTAAAAAATTCTGGGAGGTAATAGAGGAAAGCCCTTTCTGGTTGCCATGAAAACACTGAATCCTGTGGGATTCTGCGTCTCATGCAATCAGGACCCCTCCAGGAACTCAGTATCCCAGGCATCAGGTTTGTGCAAAACTAGATGAAACAAATTGCTTAAAAAAACCCAATCACACATTCTTCTCAAAAGTAACTTCATAAGGTCAGTGTGAACAAGACTAGATAAAACAGAAGAGCTGTTGTGAAATTAAGCTTGGAAAATGTCCTTTGTGAAAAACTAAGGATAGCTCATGGAAAACCTCAGTCTGAATGAATAAAACTAAGAAACAAATTTAGACCAAATCAAAATACACCAGAAATTCATATCTGCTGCCCTGGACTTTTGGGTGCACTTTGAACTCTGATCCTATATATTCTCATGGATTTTCTTCATAAGCCCATAATCCCTCCCAGAGTGAACTAATGGCTTCTGAAGTAGGCATTTGAATTTCTCCTCTGTGGTCGTTGTAAAGAAATGAGACACATCTCTACCAAATCTCCAGATCTTCCCAGAAAGTACACCGTAGAAAAGAAAGAAGGAAGGAAGGGAAGAAGGGAAGGAGGGGGAAAGAAACATTACCTAAATGACCTTTCCAATGTTCAAAATTAGATTTAATGATACTGGGCATGGAACCAAAAAAGCCTCCATCTTGTGCCAAAATGTAAATTGCTGAGATTCAAAAGAAAGGAAAAAGAAATGTTAAGTAAACAACTAAGCAAACAAACAAACAAATCTACGGTATAAAGGCAAACGTTGGGACGCGTCCAATAAAATCCCCTTTAGATCACTTTAATGCCATTGTTTATTTAAGCTCCAAATTCCATCACATGTGTCAGGCAGGAGTGCAACTCTTCAACTGAAACAGTGCAAAGCATAGTCTGCATCCAAGGAAATCGCGCCAGAATCCCTGGCAATGTATCACTTTTTTAAGCCCTGTTTTGCTTTTGTGCTCATGGTAACCTTCGCAGCTGTGGAACGTGGCTTCGGGCTGTCTGACTCCCATGAGAGAATTTATGTGTTTTTCTACTTCCCTTCCTTATTAGGAGGCAGGAATCTGCAACACCTATTAGAACAAGTATGCATAAAGGGTAATGACCATGCAATTTATTAGTGGTCTGTTCTTCTTCAGTGAGCCCCCGCCTCCTGCTCGGAGAGGCCACGCCCACGGTGGAAAGGCCGGTCCTCAGCCGCAGGTGGGCCAAGCAACAGGAATCCAGGAAACACTGGCCTCTGGGAAAGCAGTCTTTTTCTTCCACACTAAGGCATGGAAAAGAGACTGGAATATCGCGGTTTGACTTTCACGAACGCAGAATCTTATTGGCCGACGAAGGTGTGGATAGGATCGAAGTAAAGAGAAAACATGAACTACGCAAACTTCTTCCTGATAACTCTGTAGCAGGAGAAAGTTTCTCAGATCGTTTTCCTTATCTTCTCTCTAAATTGGGATGAGGTAGAGGTAATTTTGATCTTCAAGGCCTGTGTTGGGGGAATGAGCCTTTCCGAAGAGAATGCAATAAATCTTTGTTGCCTCTGAGTTTCCACCAAATGCGGCAGCAGGGTCAGGGGTGGAGACAGGAGCAGGGGACCATTTGGGGGAAAGACATACCTGAGAAGCTAAGAGTGAGCTCCTCTGGGCTGAACCCTCACAAAATCTTCAAACAGGAAGCAGGAAAGAAGCTACAGATTCTAATAAAATCTGCACAGGCAGCCTGAAAATGCCAAGCGGCCATCTGACCCTGCCAGGCATCGTGGTAAGGTTTAGAGTCTGGACAGAAGTTTCTGGAGAACAAAATGCTTGGGGGACAAATCTATTTCTGATAAAATCACATATATGTTCAAGAAAACGTAATCCATATGTTTCAGATTCGCTCCCGTGTTTGCTCATCAAAATGTTTCGGTGAGGCATGTCCACAAAACTTAAGTCATTCTCTTCAAGACAGGAAACCAGTTTTGGCCACGGAGGGTGGATTCTACCCCCCGGGAAGGCCAGGTTCGACCTGAAACTCAGAGTCTCAAGGTGTGAGTGGGCGTTCACATGGAAAAGTATAACGGGTTCCGCGGAGAACCATCAAGGTGAAGGCCGCGCGCAGTTTACTTGTGCAGTTTTTAGGGCGGGCAATGAGGGAGGCAATGGGCCAACGTTCTTCCAAGCCTGGGAGCGGGATCTGTATTGTGAAATAGAGGAAATTAGGTAAAGGTACTCTGACAACTATGGCAAGAAACTTAAAACCCCTCCACAATCAATTCCGTGTTGTTGTGGTGGTTGTTTTTCACGAACTCTCAAAGATTCTTCTTGTTTCTTCTTCTCTAACATCATTTATGATCCTCTTCCTCCGAGAGCCGTTCTCCCGTTCTCTCGTGCCTGCGTGTGCGTTCCAGCAAGCCCCGGGGCCTGCTGACCTGTCGGGAAATGACACCTGTTTTCAGCGTGCGGTGTCTACACTGAGCCTTACGCATGCGGCGTAGACACAGATAGGACAAGTGGCAGGGGCTGTTAAAACCAGAGGCTCAGCACTCTGCGCTGAGAAACTCAAAATGCTATATGGAAGGAAACACACCGGGACCGAGACGTGGGCAGGAAGGTCGACCGGAAACTTTGGAAGACGTGCTCCTTGGTTTCCCTCCTCTCGCGCATTCTCTGGCTTTTTTTGGTGTTGAGTGTAGCGCTGGCGCGAGAAGGTGAAGGATCGGGTCCGAGGGGTATCCCGAGTTGTGGCCGGAGGAGAGCATTTCACTGTCGTGCTCCAAGGAACCAGCTCCGCTGCCCTGAGACCCTCACCCCACAAGGCATAAATCTCCCGGTGAGCGGCAAGGGAGACCCGCGTCTGGGTTTCTGACTGATGGCCGGCTGACTTCCACGTTTTGCTCAGTCCTTTCTAGCAGGCTCGTCAAAGCTGCTAATTAAAGAAGGAGTGATTTATTTCATAACTTTTCTTCTCCCTTCAGGAAACATAACTCAGCTCCAGGCACAGCAAGCTTACCTCGCCCTATTCAGTAAATTACACCCGCCTCATTAATACTTCATTAGGAAAGCTGAAAACCCTATGACAGAGCCTCAGGGAAGAAAAAGGTTGGCCGGCTCCGACCCGGAAAGCAGAGCGGGCCTGATGCAATGGACTTTGGGGGCTCCTGGGTCCAGCTGCCTGGCCCGGCATGCCTGCCGTTTGCTTTGGTAGCACATTCTGTCCTTGACCATGCTCCTGCATCGAATCCTTCACTCATTTCTTCTGTGTGATGTGGAGAGGTGGAGATTTGTTTTTAACCTTAAGGAACTGTCATCATTTTATTTTTTTTTTTAAAGCTAAAACATTGTGGACAACAAAATCTGGGGATGGGTAGTCCTTTCTCAATATGCATACGTTTCTCCGTCACCGAACACATTACCATGGTTTAACCTTCAAGAACAAGATACTTTTCTTTTCTCCTTTTAATAAAAGAGAGAGGCCCCAAAGCTTATACACAATTGACTTAACCTTTCCATATATAAATATTAACTGGAGGAGAGCCAGATCATGCCAGCTCCCCTGGTTCTCTATATATGGCAAATCAGCCCATCGGTGAGCTGCAGAAGCAAATACATGTATTATGAGAAAGCTAAACTAATAGCCTTAGCTTCTAGGGAGTCTGCTAGGATTTGATCTAAGAGCTGTAGAGGTGAGCCTGCTGTTTCTCAAATTTTAACATCCCCATGTATCTCCTGTGGGTCTTGTTCAAAGGCAGAGTTGGTGAGATCAGATGTGGGACTCAAGAATCTATGTTTTAACAAAGCTCCCAGACACTATACTGCTGCTGGTGTGTGGACCAGTCTCTGGAGAGTAGGATTGGGAGACATCACACACCTCCTGGAGTTGTCTAGTGGATCTGATAGTACTGGGATGGGAAGAACTTAAAAACCAGGTAGCATTGTGCGTTATATTCTTCCACCTAAAAAAACTATTTTCTAGAGCAGTGGTTGGCAAATATTTTCTCTAAAGTGTCAGGAAATATTTTTGGCTTTGCGGATCATGTAGCCATTGTTTCAACTTCTCAACTCTACTCTTGTAGCACAGAAGCAGCCATTGAAAGCATGGAAACAAATGGGCATGGCTATGTTCCAATAAAACTTTATTTATAAAAATAAGCTGTGGGCCAGATTTGACCCATGGGTTATAGTTTGTTACTTTCTGTTCTAGAATAATGGCTTTCAAAGTCTGTGGCTGTACACCCAGAACAGTACACCTCCCTGATAATATGTATATGTATTTGTAAATTCTATACACATCCGACTGCACTAATACAAAAGTAGAACATAGAAGAAAGAAAATTGGTATAGAAACTCTAATATTTCTTTGTTTATTCAAGTGGAACATCTTTGCTACCCTCTGAGTCCACACACTCATCTTAGAAACCAGTGATGTGGAGAATTTTAAAATGTTTTTTTCTCAATGAAGTGATCATATCGTTAAGAGTAGTACTTGGGGTTTGGATGGTCTTGGAGTTCTAGAACATAGAGCAACCATAATAAGATCTGACAATAACAATGAAGAAAGTACTGAGAGGAATTACCTACAAAAAATCACCAGGGTAGGGGCGCCTGGGTGGCTCAGTGGGTTAAAGCCTCTGCCTTCGGCTCGGGTCGTGATCCCAGGGTCCTGGGATCGAGCCCTGCATCGGGCTCTCTGCTCAGCAGGGAGCCTGCTTCCTCCTTTCTCTCTGCCTGCCTCTCTGCCTACTTGTGATCTCTCTCTGTCTGTCAAATAAATAAATAAAATCTTTAAAAAAAAAAATCACCAGGGTAACATCGTCACTGTGTATCATCTGGGCCTTACTGAAAAAGTCCTGGATGCTAGGTGCTGAACTAAGCACCCAGAATATAACATTGCACTTAATGCTCCCACGGCACTCAGAAGGAAAGGCCATTATTCTTCCGTTTTGCAGAAGAAAGAGGAGAGACATAGTGAGGTGGGCACAAAGGAATATAGTTGAGTTCCTTGTTTAGTTATGTGGGTCCCCTCTGCCTAATTACAATACCTTTGGTCTTAACAGCTGCTGGTTATAGCCTCATCAAATCACAATCATTTTCCAAATGTTAATATTTATCATATGATGACATCATACAGATGGAAAATCCCACTAGTTACAGTGAATGAGTTTAACATACAAGCACACAAATCCCTTCATCTGGCCAGAAGTTGCCCTTGAAATTATATTATTATATATAATATATTATATTATAAGATATTGTTCGTTTCTTTAAAGAGGCTGCTTACGGGCTATTACTGAAAAGTCAGACAGCCATGTGCTGAAAACCCATTTATTTCCCAAACTCGGAGATGAAGAGGTAAGCGCAAAGCTTGGGAAGATTTCTATGCGAGGAAGAGTTGGTTTGTAATGTTAATGGTTTTACTTGCTTTTCAGAGTCATTCTTAAGAATCTGAATTACTGATGGAGAACCTATCCATGTGTTTCATTCAAAAGGGAAGGGTTTGAAGATGAATATTGACATTTGTGTGTATGAGGGTTTTAAAATGATAAATCATGGCTCTTCAGTTGAAGAGAAGATTATTGGCATATTGAAAGCTTTTATTTAAAAAATAAAGGATGCATCAGGGTAAGCGGGGTAAGTATGCCGCGATTACTGATATCCAGACTGAAGGTTCTGTCAATAAACCTTAGCTAGTTGATAGTTAACCATAATTCAAGAGTGAGAGATTTTTTTTTTTTTCAGTGAGAAGGCTATTAGGGAGAGCAGTGGGAGTGGGACAGTGGGATCCATAATTTGAATAAAAAGTCAAGACATATGATCTGAAATGTGCTGTGATGCCAATACCTGTTTTCAGACTTTCTCTTTGTTAGATTATCCTGAAAACCCTATGACAAATGATGAGTGTAGCTTTAGTCATTAATAACGCTACTTAAAATATGGGACTTTTCAGTCTTTTTTTAGAAATATGAATTGTACGTTCAGCCCAGCATCCTTCATATTGTTTAACACACCTCTTAAATGTAAAATTTATAGCATATATGGCCCTCTTTATTTTTTTTTTAAAGATTTTATTTATTTATTTGTCAGAGAGAGGAGAGAGAGCACAAGCAGGGGAAACTGCAGGCAGAATGAGAAACAGGTTCCCAGCTAAACAGGGAGTTCAATGCGGGACTCATCCTAGGACCCTGGGACCGTGACCTAAGCCGAAGGCAGAGGCTTAACCGACGGAGCCACCCGCATGTCTCATGTATGGCCCTCATTATATAATTAATTATCTTACTTCAATTTAAAATTTTCCATATTTTACTTTAAAATGTGTTAGTGTACTCTGTGACCTCAAAAAATGTTCTCGAAGAGATAGAAGCAGGTTAGAAGAAAATGAAACACTTTCACAGAAAATATATCAAAAGGAGGATACTCTTCATTATTAAACATGTAAGAGATGTTTTTGCAAAAATTTTACATTTCAAATAAATCAACTTCATTAAATATTTGAGAGGTAAATAGGGAAATTTCCTTATAAATTCTATGAAAAAAAAACCAAAAAAACAAAAAACAACCACTTTTGAGCACCACCAAAGCACTCACCTGACACAATGATATGATATGCTTTGTCTAATAATATATAGATATGTATGATATATATACTACACTCTTGACTTTAGCTGCTTGGCACAACATTCTTTATTACACTTTTAAGCTTTCCATGAAATTGCCTACTTTCTTCTCAAAACTTAAAAATTCCCTGAACAATAGGTGAGGAATTATTGCATCCTTAATAATAATTTTGTTTCCAAGATTTATCATTATGATCCAGTTTAAAAAAACACTTCTCTAACTTTAAAAATACTTTATTCCTATTAGTGGTCTATCCAAAAAATATTGCAATGGGTTCAGAAAGGGAGGTTCAATGGAGATAAATGTCCATATTGCACTGGCATCGTAGTAGAAAAATACCTTCTGATTGTCCAGCTCATGAAAGTTTCTTATGTTTTTTTAGGGGAAATCCCTTATTGCATATGGTATAGAGGCGAGTCTATGCTCCATATTTTAGTCTGAATTTTCTCAGAAGTAAACTGAGAAACAGTTCAATTGCTAGAGTGTATTTTGAAAATGACTCCAAGAGACCCCAGTAGAAACATAGGTAGGTAAGATCACAAAGGGAAAGAAATCAATAAATACTGTACTGCCATACCAAGTAAATTATTACTGTGGGCAACAGGAGCCTAGTTTCTAGGAGGATCTCCAGGACACAGTAAGATACAGCTGTCAGAGTTTTCACCCTGGGAGGCAGGGAGTGAGGAACTTAAACATCAATGCTGAGATGGGTCATCTTATGTGTCCAGTTAGCTAGGCTAGAGTGCCCAGATGTGTGTCAAATACCAGTCTAAATGTTGCTGTGAAGGTATTTTGCTTTTTTTTAGATATGAATAACATTTAATTTATTTCATTTTTTTCCAAAGATTTTATTTCTTTATTTGAGAGAGAGAGAGATTGAGAGAAGGAGTAGGAGGAGGGGCAGAGGGAGAAGCAGACTCCCTGTGGGGCAGGAACCCAATGCAAGACTCGATCCCAGGGTCCTGGTATCATGACCTGAGCTGAAGGCAGACACTTAACCGACTGAGCCACCCAGGTGTCCTAGATATGAATAACATTTAAATCAGTAGACTGAGTAAAGCAAATTATCTTCCATAACATGGGTGGGCCTCATCCAATCAGTAAGAGAAAAAGACTGCCAGCAGACTGCTTTTGGACTCAAGCTGCAACATCAACTCTTCCCTGGATTTCCAACCTGGACTGCTCTCCAGATTTCAGACTTGCCAGTCCCAGAAACACCTGAGCCAATTTCTTAAAATCTGCCCCCACACCATGCATGCATGTGTCCACACACACCCTCTTGGTTCTATTTCTCTGTAGAACCCTGACTAATAATAAATACTCTTAAGTATTAGTATTTGGTTGAGGGCATTTTCAGGCAAAGAAGTACTGGCTTGCACTGAAATGAGGGGAGGGGATGAGGGCAGGTTGCCAACAGTGGCTGCTACACTCTGCCTCCCATTACTGAAGCCCAAATAATTGGGATCTAGGGACACTGACTTCCAGGGGGTCCATGGTGGAGACCACATAAACCACATAGAAATGTGTATTCAAGCAAAGAAAAGAAAGGCACTGGAAATGATTTGAAAATGAGGGCAATTATTAAAGGTATTTTTTTCTTATTTTTAATCCCCGTATAAGTTAACTGATTATCTAAAGCAAATATAGTACCAGTGCACTGTGGTATCTAGAACATGTGTAGTAATAAGATGTGCAACCAAAATTGCACACACAGTGGGAGGTTTGAAATGAAAATATATGCTGTGGGGCTCCCATAACTATACTTGAAGTGCTATAATATTTTTGAAGGTAGACACTGATACATTAAAGATGTAAACTGCAAACCTTAGAGCAACCACTACAAAAATAAAATAAGAGATATACCTTATAAGGCAATAGTGGATAAAATAGAAATATAAAAAAATAATACTCAATTCAAGTACAAGAAGGCAAGAAAAGAGTTTGGAGCAAAAGAAAGAACAGATGGGACACATAAAAACAATAGGAAAACATAATGTTGGATTAGAGCCATCCAATATTAGCCCTAATATACATATACATTCTCTTTATAATATACATATATGTATCTATACACATACATAATGTATGATATATATGTAATATATACATAATACAATAAAATATATATCCCTTCTTGGCTTATTAGGTGGTTTTAATCAAAACAATTCACAATAACAAATGTTGGCATGTGTATGGAGAAACTGGACCCCTCACACATTGCTGGTGGGAATGTAAAATGGCATAGTCATTTTGAAAAACAGCTTGCAAGTTCCTCAAAATATTAAATATAGAGTTACCATGTAATCCATCAATTCCACTCTTAATGAAAACATACGTCCACATAAATACTTGTACACAAATGCTCATAGCCACACTATTCAAAGTGGGAACAATCCAGAAGCCCATCAACTGATGAATGTATAAACAAGCTAGGATATATTTGTACAGTGGCATATTATCCAGCAATAAAAAAGAATGAAGTCCTGATACAGGTAATGACATAGCTGAACCTTGAAAACACGGTGCTAAGCCAAAGAAGGCAGTCACAAATGAGCACATCTTATAAGATTCTATTTATGTGAAACGTCCAGAACACGCAGATACAAAGACAGAAAGTTGATCAGTGGTGCACAAGGCTGGGGTGGGATGGAAGATAGGCAGTAACTATTAATGGGCTGCAAGATCTGGAGGAGGTAATAAAAATGTTCCAAAATTGGGCTGTGATGATGTTTGCACAACTCTGTATATATATTAAAACTCATTGATTTTTACACTCAAAATGGGTCAATTATATGGTGTGTGAACTATATTTCAATAAAGCTATTTTTCTAAAAAAAAAAAAAAAAAAAGGACAGGTTATCAGGTTGGTTAAAAAACCAAAATTCAACTTAATGCTTTCTATAAGAAAACACTTGAAATATAAAGATGTCAGGTGGTGAGAGATGAGGGAGCTGAGGTAAGTAAGCTCAGATTATGTACCTCCATGTATACCGAAGAGCTGGGATTTTATATGGAGGGACATAAGGATTTTACAGAAAGGTTTTAAGCAGAGTAGAAATGCAAATAGCAGAGCCATGACTTGGTTTAGCAGAAGATAGGGACGCCCTCGTTCTCAGGCCATGGAGTGTTGGCAGTCTCTGTTTCTTGGTGTTGCCGTTAAGGTGCTATCCTAAATACTAGGGTGCCTCACCTTTGTTCTGGCCTTGGCACTCAGGGACACACTTTAGAAAAAGCCCTCTTGGGACTCTACAAGGTGGAAAATGGATTAAGAATGAAAAATCAGAGGGGTGCCTGGGTGGCTCAGTGGGTTAAAGTCTCTGCCTTCAGCTCAGGTCATGATCTCAGGGTCCTGGGATCAAGCCCCACATTGGGCTCTCTGCTCAGCAGAGAGCCTGCTTCTCTCTCTCTCTCTCTGCCTGCCTCTCTGCCTACTTGTGATCTCTGTCTGTCAAATAAATAAATAAAATCTTTAAAAAAAAAAAGAATGAAAAATCAGAAGCAGAGAGATCAGCAAAGATTAATTCCTTTATTCTACATGTTTGCGTACTTGCTATATGGTAAAGAGAAAGCCTTTTATTGGAGGTTCTACTCCTCCATAAAGCTTTGCTTTCAGGGAGCCCACCTTCTGATTCTGGCAGGGGAAGACAGGTAACAGAAAACTTACACTAATAAATAAATGTAGTAATTCTGAGTGTGTTATCTGTGCTAAAAAGAGAGTGAAGGAGGAGTCAAGATGGCGGAGAAGTAGCAGGCTGAGACTACTTCGGGTAGCGGGAGATCAGCTAAATAGCTTATCTAAAGATTGCAAACACCTACAAATCCAACGGGAGATTGAAGAGAAGAAGAACAGCAATTCCAGAAACAGAAAATCAACCACTTTCTGCAAGGTAGGACTGGCGGAGAAGTGAATCCAAAGCGACGGGAAGATAGACCGCGGGGGGAGGGGCCGGCTCCCGGCGAGCTGCGGAGCAAAATCAGGACTTTTAAAAGTCTGTTCCGCTGAGGGACATCGCTCCAGAGGCTTAACTGGAAGCCCAGGCGGGGTCAGCGCGGCCTCAGGTCCCGCAGGGTCGCAGAAGGATCGGGGGTGTCTACCGGTATTAGAACGGGGAAGCCGGCTGCAGAGACAGAGCCGAGGAGTGACTCTCAGCTCGGGGTTGCCTTGAACCAGTCGCAGGCTCGGTCAGCTCGGAGCATGGCCGGAGGCCAGGGTGGCGGGAGACATTGGGCGCTGTTCTCTGAGGGCGCACTGAGGAGTGGGGTCCCGGGCTCTCGGCTCCTCCGGGCCGGAGACCGGGAGGCCGCCATCTTCATTCCCGTCCTCCTGAACTCTACGGAAAACGCTCAGGGAACAAAAGCTCCCGAAAGCGAACCCAAGCGGATTACTCAGCGCGGCCCCGGGTAAGGGCGGTACAACTCCGCCTGGGGCAAAGACGCTTGAGAATCACTACAACAGGCCCCTCCCCCAGAAGATCAACGGGAAACCCAGCCAGGACCAAGTTCACCTACCAAGGAGAGCGGCGGAATTCCAGAGGAGAAGAAAGCAAAGCACGGAACTCATGGCTTTCTCCCCATGATTTTTTAGCCTCGCAGTTAATTTAATTTTTTTTTCTTTTTCAATTTTTTTTTCTTTTTCTCTTCTTCTGCTGAATTTTTGTTAACTTTTACCGTTTTCTTTTTTTAACGTTTTTTAAATAGTTTATCTAATATATATATATTTTTCCTCTTTTTATATTATTTCTTTATCGGCTTTCTTTTTTTTAATAGTTTCTTTTTTTTTTCTTTCTTTCTTTCTGAACTCCTTTTTATCCCCTTTCTCCCCCCTCACAATTCGGGATCTCTTCTGATTTGGCTAAAGCATATTTTCCTGGGGTTGTTGCCACCCTTTTAGTATTTTACTTGCTCCTTCATAAACTCTTATCTGGACAAAATGACAAGGCGGAAAAATTCACAACAAAAAAAAGAACAAGAGGCAGTACCAAAGGCTAGGGACCTAATCAATACAGACATTGGTAATATGTCAGATATAGAGTTCAGAATGATGATTCTCAAGATTCTAGCCGGGCTTGAAAAAGGCATGGAAGATATTAAAGCAACCCTCTCAGGAGACATAAAAGCCCTTTCTGGAGAAATAAAAGAACTAAAATCTAACGAAGTTGAAATAAAAAAAGCTATTAATGAGGTGCAATCAAAAATGGAGGCTCTCACTGCTAAGATAAATGAGGCAGAAGAATGAATTAGCGATATAGAAGACCAAATGACAGAGAATAAAGAAGCTGAGCAAAAGAGGGACAAACAGCTACTGGACCACGAGGGGAGAATTCGAGAGATAGTGACACCATAAGACGAAACAACATTAGAATAATTGGGATTCCAGAAGAAGAGGAAACAGAGAGGGGAGCAGAAGGTATATTGGAGAGAATTATTGGAGAGAATTTCCCCAATATGGCAAAGGGAACAAGCATCAAAATCCAGGAGGTTCAGAGAACCCCCCTCAAAATCAATAAGAATAAGTCCACACCCCGTCACCTAATAGTAAAATTGACAAGTCTTAGTGACAAAGAAAAGATTCTGAAAGCAGCCCGGGAAAAGAAGTCTGTAACATACAATGGTAAAAATATTAGATTGGCAGCAGACTTATCCACAGAGACCTGGCAGGCCAGAAAGAGCTGGCATGATATATTCAGAGTACTAAATGAGAAAAACATGCAGCCAAGAATACTATATCCAGCTAGGCTATCATTGAAAATAGAAGGAGAGATTAAAAGCTTCCAGGACAAACAAAAACTGAAAGAATTTGCAAATACCAAACCAGCTCTACAGGAAATATTGAAAGGGGTCCTCTAAGCAAAGAGAGACCCTCAAAGTAGTAGATCAGAAAGAAACAGAGACAATATACAAAAACAGTCACCTTACAGGCAATACAATGGCACTAAATTCATATCTCTCAATACTTACCCTGAATGTTAATGGGCTAAATGCCCGAATCAAAAGACACAGGGTATCAGAATGGATAAAAAAACAAAAACCATCTATATGTTGCCTACAAGAAACTCATCTTAAACCCGAAGACACCTCCAGGTTTAAAGTGAGGGGGTGGAAAAGAATTTACCATGCTAATGGACATCAGAAGAAAGCAGGAGTGGCAATCCTTATATCAGATCAATTAGATTTTAAGCCAAAGACTATAATAAGAGATGAGGAAGGACACTATATCATACTCAAAGGAACTGTCCAACAAGAAGATCTAACAATTTTAAATATATATGCCCCTAACGTGGGAGCAGCCAACTATATAAACCAATTAATAACAAAATCAAAGAAACACATAGACAAGAATACAATAATAGTAGGGGATTTTAACACTCCCCTCACTGAAATGGACAGATCATCCAAGCAAAAGATCAACAAGGAAATCAAGGCCTTAAATGACACACTGGACCAGATGGACATCACAGATATATTCAGAACATTTCATCCCAAAGCAACAGAATACACATTCTTCTCTAGTGCACATGGAACATTCTCCAGAATAGATCACATTCTTGGTCCTAAATCAAGTCTCAACCGGTATCAAAAGATTGGGATCATTCCCTGCATATTTTCAGACCACAATGCTCTAAAGCTAGAACTCAATCACAAGAGGAAATTTGGAAAGAACCCAAATACATGGAGACTAAACAGCATCCTTCTAAAGAATGAATGGGTCAACCAGGAAATTAAAGAAGAATTGAAAAAATTCATGGAAACAAATGATAATGAAAACACAATGGTTCAGAATCTGTGGGACACAACAAAGGCAGTCCTGAGAGGAAAATATATAGCGGTACAAGCCTTTCTCAAGAAACAAGAAAGATCTCAGGTACACAACCTAACCCTACACCTAAAGGAGCTGGAGAAAGAACAAGAAAGAAACCCTAAACCCAGCAGGAGAAGAGAAATCATAAAGATCAGAGCAGAAATCAATGAAATAGAAACCAAAAAAACAATAGAACAAATCAACGAAACTAGGAGCTGGTTCTTTGAAAGAATTAATAAGATTGATAAACCCCTGGCCAGACTTATCAAAAAGAAAAGAGAGAGGACCCAAATAAATAAAATCATGAATGAAAGAGGAGAGATCACAACGAACACCAAAGAAATACAGACAATTATAAGAACATACTATGAGCAACTCTACGCCAACAAATTTGACAATCTGGAAGAAATGGATGCATTCCTAGAGACATATAAACTACCGCAACTGAACCAGGAAGAAATAGAAAGCCTGAACAGACCCATAACCAGTAAGGAGATTGAAACAGTCATCAAAAATCTCCAAACAAACAAAAGCCCAGGGCCAGACGGCTTCCCGGGGGAATTCTACCAAACATTTAAAGAAGAACTAATTCCTATTCTCCTGAAACTGTTCCAAAAAATAGAAATAGAAGGAAAACTTCCAAACTCATTTTATGAGGCCAGCATCACCTGGATCCCAAAACCAGACAAGGATCCCAACAAAAAAGAGAACTACAGACCAATATCCTTGATGAACACAGATGCAAAAATTCTCGCCAAAATACTAGCCAATAGGATTCAACAGTACATTAAAAGGATTATTCACCACGACCAAGTGGGATTTATTCCAGAGCTGCAAGGCTGGTTCAACATCCGTAAATCAATCAATGTGATACAACACATTAATAAAAGAAAGAACAAGAACCATATGATACTCTCCATAGATGCTGAAAAAGCATTTGACAAAGTACAGCATCCCTTCCTGATCAAAACTCTTCAAAGTGTAGGGATAGACGGCACATACCTTAATATTATCAAAGCCATCTATGAAAAACCCACCGCAAATATCATTCTCAATGGAGAAAAACTGAAAGCTTTTCCGCTAAGGTCAGGAACACGGCAGGGATGTCCGTTATCACCCCTGCTATTCAACATAGTACTAGAAGTCCTAGCCTCAGCAATCAGACAACAAAAGGAAATTAAAGGCATCCAAATCGGCAAAGAAGAAGTCAAACTATCACTCTTCGCAGATGATATGATACTCTATGTGGAAAACCCAAAAGACTCCACTCCAAAACTGCTAGAACTTGTACAGGAATTTAGTAAAGTGTCAGGATATAAAATCAATGCACAGAAATCAGTTGCATTTCTCTACACCAACAACAAGACAGAAGAAAGAGAAATTAAGGAGTCCATCCCATTTACAATTGCACCCAAAACTATAAGATACCTAGGAATAAACCTAACCAAAGAGACTAAGAATCTATACTCAGAAAACTATAAAGTACTCATGAAAGAAATTGAGGAAGACACAAAGAAATGGAAAAATGTTCCATGCTCCTGGATTGGAAGAATAAATATTGTGAAAATGTCTATGCTACCTAAAGCAATCTACACATTTAATGCAATTCCTATCAAAGTACCATCCATTTTTTTCAAAGAAATGGAACAAATAATCCTAAAATTTATATGGAACCAGAAAAGACCTCGAATAGCCAAAGGAATATTGAAAAAGAAAGCCAAAGTCGGTGGCATCACAATTCCGGACTTCAAGCTCTATTACAAAGCTGTCATCATCAAGACAGCATGGTACTGGCACAAAAACAGACACATAGATCAATGGAACAGAATAGAGAGCCCAGAAATGGACCCTCAACTCTATGGTCAACTCATCTTCGACAAAGCAGGAAAGAATGTCCAATGGAACAAAGACAGCCTCTTCAATAAATGGTGTTGGGAAAATTGGACAGCCACATGCAGAAAAATGAAATTGGATCATTTCCTTACACCACACACGAAAATAGACTCAAAATGGATGAAGGATCTCAATGTGAGAAAGGAATCCATCAAAATCCTTGAGGAGAACACAGGCAGCAACCTCTTCGACGTCAGCCGCAGCAACATCTTCCTAGGAACATCACCAAAGGCAAGGGAAGCAAGGGCAAAAATGAACTATTGGGATTTTATCAAGATCAAAAGCTTTTGCACAGCAAAGGAAACAGTGAACAAAACCAAAAGACAACTGACAGAATGGGAGAAGATATTGCAAACGACATATCAGATAAAGGGCTAGTGTCCAAAATCTATAAAGAACTTAGCAAACTCAACACCCAAAGAACAAATAATCCAATCAAGAAATGGGCAGAGGACATGAACAGACATTTCTGCAAAGAAGACATCCAGATGGCCAACAGACACATGAAAAAGTGCTCCATATCATTCGGCATCAGGGAAATACAAATCAAAACCACCATGAGATATCACCTCACACCAGTCAGAATGGCTAAAATTAACAAGTCAGGAAATGACAGATGCTGGCGAGGATGCGGAGAAAGGGGAACCCTCCTACACTGTTGGTGGGAATGCAAGCTGGTGCAACCACTCTGGAAAAAGCATGGAGGTTCCTCAAAATGTTGAAAATAGAACTACCCTATGACCCAGCAATTGCACTGCTGGGTATTTACCCTAAAGATACAAACGTAGTGATCCGAAGGGGCACGTGCACCCGAATGTTTATAGCAGCAATGTCTACAATAGCCAAACTATGGAAAGAACCTAGATGTCCATCTACAGACGAATGGATAAAGAAGAAGTGGTATATATACACAATGGAATACTATGCAGCCATCAAAAGAAATGAAATCTTGCCATTTGCGACGACGTGGATGGAACTAGAGGGTATCATGCTTAGCGAAATCAGTCAATCGGAAAAAGACAACTATCATATGATCTCCCTGATATGAGGGAGAGGAGATGCAACATGGGGGGTTGAGGGGGTAGGAGAAGAGTAAATGAAACAAGATGGGATTGGGAGGGAGACAAACCATAAGTGACTCTTAATCTCACAAAACAAAGTGAGGGTTAATGGGGGGAGGGGGTTGGGAGAGGGGGTGGGGTTATGGATATTGGGGAGGGTATGTGCTATGGTGAGTGTTGTGAAGTGTGTAAACCTGGCGATTCACAGACCTGTACCCCTGGGGATAAAAATATATGTTTATAAAGCTGTAAAAAAAAAAAAAAAAAGAAAGAAAGGATGAATACCCAAGTTTTGTAGCAACATGGACGGGACTGGAAGAGATTATGCTGAGTGAAATAAGTCAAGCAGAGAGAGTCAATTATCATATGGTTACACTTATTTGTGGAGCATAACAAATAGCATGGAGGACAAGGGGAGATGGAGAGGAGAAGGGAGTTGAGGGAAATTGGAAGGGGGGGTGAACCATGAGAGACTATGGACTCTGAAAAACGATCTGAGAATTTTGAAGGGGTGGGGGGTGGGAGGTTGGGGGCACCAGGTGGTGGGTATTGTAGAGGGCACAGATTGCATGGAGCACTGGGTGTGGTGCAAAAATAATGAATACTGTTATGCTGAAAAAATAAAAAATTTAAAAATAAAAATTATTATTATAGGGGCGCCTGGGTAGCTAAGATGGTTGGGTGTCTGCCTTCAGCTCCGGTCATGATTCTAGGGTCCTGGGATGGAGTCTTATGTCAGGTTCTCTACTCAACAGGGAGCCTGCTTCTCCCTCTCTCTCTGCTGCTCTGTCTACTTGTGTTCTCTCTGTGTGTGTCAAATAAATAATTAAAATCTTAAAAAAAAAAAAAAAAAAAGAGAGAGTGAAGTAGGGCACTGGGACACCCAGTGACTGGCCAAGCTGGGGACGATTGCAGGTCAGACCATGGTGACCGTTGGGTAATTTATTGTGCCAACTGAGACAGTCTGAGAGTGCAATTCAGTGCTGACAGTAATGATATAATTTTGGAAATATTTATTTTTCTAAATTTTTAAAGGCAAATACTGTCTTGAAAAATTAAAATGACACATATCCATAGAGAGTAAGTCAAAATTAAAGTCTTTGTATTCATTGTCTGAACTTAAACAAAAAAACCATTCTTAGAAATACATTTATTTACTTTAATCTTAGATACATTATATCTCTATTAATGTGTCACTAGTATTTTGCTAGAGATTGTTTTCAAATAGACTTGGAGATCATTTAAATAGTCTTACTTTATCTCTAAAGTGCTTGTTGTCTCCATCAAATTTGCATATTATGGTGAATTAACTTGAAATTGTGGAAATCTTCAAATATCTCATGTCCGTGGATGATCATATATATTTTTTAATTTATTTATTTTTTCAGTGTGAAGATCATATTTTTAACAGAGGAAAAAAATCTCTCTCATGTTAAATGAAGGATATTTTCAATTTTATTGTTTTCCTGTTGTTATCGTTATTACGGAAATGTGTATTTTAATCTGACTGCATAGTTGTCTCCATTAGCAGAAGAACTCAGCAAACAGGTAAATAGTGCTACTCCAAATAGAAAATCAGCTGCATTAATTCCAATAATGATTTGATTTTTTTCAGCCAACTCATGGAAACAATGTAAAGCATTTCGAAAATTCATTCTGTCTCAGGTGAAATGCCTCTTACTTTTGGGAATACTACCAAAATCCACTTTAAAAGTCCCACATGAGGGATAAAAATATTTTTTTGCAGTGATAACATAAATACAAATTTTGGTTGGAGTGCGAATCAGTTTCCTACTGCTGCATTAAAAAGCACATAAGCTTCGTGGCTTAAAGTGACATAAATGTATTATCTTACAGTTCTGTAGCTCAGTGGGCTAAGGTTAGAGTTGTTACAGTTATATTCCTTCTGGAGGCTCGAGGGGAAGATGGATTTCTTTGCCTTTTCCAGCTTCAAGAGGTCATCTGTATTCCTTGGCCTGGGGCCCCTCCTTCTTCCTCAGAGCACTTGCAAATCTCTCTGACTCTTACCCCCACTCCTATCATCAAATATTTTTCTGTTTCCCTCTTATAGGGACCCTTGTGATGACACTGAGTCCACCGGATAATCCAAGGTTTTCTCCCCATCTCAGGGTCTATAACCTTAATCACATTGGCAAAGTCCCATTTGCCAGGCAGGGTAACAGATTCACTGGTTCCAGGGTTTAGGACATGGACATCTTTGGGGGTGTGCAGACATCACACTGCCCACCTCCAAATCCTGTTTCCACTAAGAAACCTATGGGGCAGAAATATCCTTGAAAGGTTGGGTGTGCACATAATTCACCATTTCAGTCTTTAAAAAAAAAAATTCTTGATATTTGAAGTCTTCTCCAAATGGTCATTGGTATCACTTTTGACCCGGTGGTGGATGGCAAATGTTGACATTTTGTGTAAGTTTGCACATTCCTCAACTTTTTTTGAGAGATGGAAATGTGGTGTTGGATTTTTTCATGAAACACTCATTTTCAGTTTTATGGATTTGCTTTTGAACTTATTGCTGCTGAAAGGATTTACTGAAAAATAAAAATATATTGCCAAACATTACAGTGTACACACACGTGAAGATTGAACTCATACAATAAATGACACAGCTCTAACAAGAAAATGTGATCTCTGGGCACCTGGGTCGCTTAGATGGTTAAGTGTCTGCCTTCAGCTCAGGTCATGATCTCTGGTTCCTGAAATCAAACCCCACGTCTGGTTCCCTGATCAGCAGGGAGTCTGCTTCTCCCTCTCCTTTTGCCTCTCCCCACCACTAGTGTTGTCTGTCAAACAAATAAATAAAATCTTAAAAAAAAAAGAAGAAGAAGAAGAACACGTGATCTTCCTTTACCCCTTCTGCAGTAGGACTGTTTGCCTGCTATTGCTTGCACAAATCCTGCACACTTAGCAGAAAACTTCCGACCTTCTTATTCTGCTAACTAATGGCCTGGTAGACTTGTGCATCCTGCAGGCTGGGACACAAGCTATGGCACAGCTGGCCAAGTGCAGGCAAGGACAGCTGCTTTGTGACTTCTCCCACCAATGCCCAATAATTGGGAAGTTAGCTGTCTGAGCACACTTTTTAAAATCAGGGACCCCCCTGCATTTTGCTTGACATGGAGGTGTTGGTAGGTTGCTTCTGGAAAGAGTCAGGAAGAGATTGATCTCTGGGAGCCTTTCAGATTTGATGACGCATTATTGTGAGAACTCTCTTCACTGTGCACGGGCCTCCCAGGTTACCAGGCAGACCAGGCATAGTAGAAGCTGGCAGAACAAAATGGAAGCCAATCACACATATATTAGATAAGTTTTTGTTTCCATTACTACTAATACTTGGTTTAAAAATAATTTTAAAATCTAGGACAAATGCTAAGTCAAACAGGGATGCCAGGACAAAAAGCATCGATGAGGATATCCTGGGTTAAGTGGGATTTATGATGAGCCTACCTAGATGGCAGGGCTCTCTGAGAAGGCTGTGAGGAGAGACCTGAAGAGAAGGAGCCAGTGCACAGTGATCTCATGGAGAAGGAAATGTAAATGTCCTCAGTACAAAGGACCAGAGTGTGTGGCTGGGGGAGAGGTAATGGGGAGGGGTCTTGGGTAGGAAATGAGGATGGAGGGGCAGGCACCAGCAGATAATGCAAGGTCTAGGAGACCATAGAAGGAGATGCGATTTTATTCCGAGTGAGTGAAAAGCCACTGCAGGGGAGTGACACGATACATTTCAGAATGATCACTCTGGTTACTTTTTGGAGACCACTCACCAGATGGTAGCAAGAGCAAAAACAAGGAAGTCGTTCCAGTATTTGAGGCAAAATCTGATGTGGCAAGGACCTGTGTGGTATAATAGAGAGAGGAAGAAATGCTCAGATCTGGGATATATTTTGAAGGTGGGTTTCAGAGAATTTGCTTGTGGATCAGATGCAGGTTGGGATAGAGAGAAGATAGACTCCAGGTTTTTTAGCCCCAAGACTCTGGCATGGATGATAATGCCATTTCCTGGCTTGGGAAAGCCAGACGCAGGAGCAAGATTTGCTAGCTTGTTTGTTGTTTTGTGGGAAGAAGAAATCCAGGAATTGGTGTAAGAATGTGAATAGACGATGACAGTAGACTCGGGGAAATGGGGGTACTTGGTAAAGAAGAGACCAGGCTTGCTTCTGGATGTGATGTTGGGTGAAACGGTGGGAATGAAGAATCAAGGACAATGTCCAGGCTCTGCTTAGGCATGTGGGTGGCTGAGTCACAGCACGAGAGCTTTCGGATTAACATCCAAATTTTCACGTACTCCTGGGATATCCAGGTGGCAAATCCCTAGATGCTTTGCAGATGAAATTATCTGAAGCTCAAGGGAGATATCTGGATGGACTAGAGAAATTTAGGGAGACCAGGGTGTATGATGGGGAGAGGATCATAGATTTGTACTGGGAAATAGGGAGAAAGATTGGAACAGCAGGGTAGATTCTGATGGGAACTGAGCATCCAAGCTCTCTCTCGTGAGGGCACCTCTGGCCTTGGAGAGGACAAGATAGAGAGAGGGAGGGAGAAAGAGATAATTGGGAACAATTGTGTTTATTTTAGCATTTTGCTGAAGGCTGGCCTTCAAGGAGAGATGATATATCAGTGCTTTTGCTGAAGGCTGGCCTTCAAGGAGAGATGATTTATCAGTGCTTCTCAAATTGTTCTTTGTCCTCCCCCAGACCTACTGATTAAGAATCTTGTGGAGTGGAGCAGGGGATAAGGCAGTGGATATCACCAGTGGATACTAAAGCTTGTGAATAATGGTGCCAAAGTTTAGGATGTCAGTGAAGGTCTCAGGTCCTGATGCAAATTTATTGAACTGTTCATGCCTTACACATACTGTGGGCTCTGTGCTGTTGACTCACAGATAGACTTGTTTTCAGATCATGTCACAAAAGTCCACATCTTAGTCCAGTGAGCCCTGAACTTGTCTGATCATGAGAATCATCTGGGATCCTTGTTAAAAACACACATTTCCCAGCCAGTTCCCTAGAGCTTCTGATTCAGCGATGTCTGGATCTGTGCATTTAGCAAGTTGTCCCCAGGCGATACTCATAATCCAGCAAGGTTGGGAAACATTGCTTTAGTCAAAGTATTTTTTGTCTCATATGTGAAAATCTAGGAGCAGATCAGAAGCAAAGGGCAAACAAACCTCCAGCTGAAGAAGCAAAATAATACCCAAAGTCTTCCAGATGTTTCCCTGTTTATGAAGCGAATTCTGGTTTCATTAGCTGCCTTGCTTTCATTTTCGCCTCTGGTTGAGTCAAGTGTTACAGATAATGAAGTGCTATGCAAAGACAATGATAAGAATTGTTACGTAGATTATCCAATAAATAAACGGACAAACAAGCAGAAGACACAAGAGAGGGGAGGGGAGGGAGCAAGGAAAGTATGAAATTCTAAATTCATTTCATGAAAGAGTAAGTAGGAGTTTTATGAGCTGAACACGATGTTAAAGTGACTCTGCTCCATACAGTTCCTTCCTTATTCCCATTTGCCAAGTCATTTCTCAGCTTTCAGATACATAATTTCGCTAATTTATAATCCGTCACCAAATCACACTAACACTAAAGATCTAACCTTTTTCAGATCTACTGTTTTGCTCCAAACTTCTCTGCCCAGATGAACATGCATTTGGGAGTGGGTTAAAGTACACATTGCCAGCAAATATACTGGTGTTCAGATCAGATAGCAAACCGTCAGCTAACAGGTTTGAATTGCAAGGGAGGAAGCTTACCTGAGTCAGTTTGGAGACCAAATAGAAATTCTTGGAGTAGCAAAGAACTTATCCAAAATTTTCTTCTACTCTTTTTAGCTACTGAGTTCAGATGGTGAGAATTTAGAAAGCAGGGATGGAGGGAGAAAGGGATTACCATAACTGATCATCAGTGAAGACTGTGGCAGCATGGTGTCAAGCACTGTGCATAAGCTAAGTAGCAGAGACCCGAGTAGAATTTATTAGTTGTCAAGTATTTGAGAAAACACCAAAATGTTGTCATTTCTACAACATCCCTTTTTTTTTCTGGTCATATCTGAATATGACCCTTTGGATCTTCTTAAACATGGATGAACGTGGAAGGAAACCATAGATATTCGGCAAAGTATGGCTTCAGGCACTATCCCCATGGCACTGGCACCGACCACAACACAGAGACCCTGTTGCCCTCAACTTCAACGTGTTCAAAGACAACATCAATAGGTCTTTCATATGCAAACTAATCATAGGTTCAAATTCTGTAATGTTTCTCCTTCATCTTCTTCTTTAAAGTATACTTATCCTTTCTCTCCTTCCCATATAGCTTACACATGCCCAGCTCTGATGCACAATATCTTCTATTTTTAAAAAGGAGATGTTGGGAGTGGCTCATTGGATTAAACCTCTGCCTTCGGCTCAGGTCATGATCTCGGGATCCTGGGATTAAGCCCCCATTCGGGCTCTCTGCTCAGCGGGGAGCCTGCTTCCCCCTCTCCCTCTGCCTGCCTCTCTGCCTTCTTGTGATCTCTCTCTCTATCTCTCTCTGTCAAATAAATAAATAAAATCTTTTGAAAAAAGGAGATGATGGATAAATAATGTAACAAATACAATGGAATAATATTTAGTAAGAATGATAATGTAGATATTTAATTCACTGACATGAAAATTACTGAATGCATATTATTTGAAAATAGACAACCTCAAAACAATAATGGATCTATTGTAACATACTCACACATTTGTATTCAAGATTTTCAAATACATTTGCCTACTGTTAATGTCTAACTTATCTAGATGGTGAGACTGTGGACACTATACATTTTCTTTCTCTTTCCTTTATAAATGTATAATGTTGAATTTTTCTGGAATTGCCTATGAAGAAAAATAACTATTTGTATTTTTTTTAAAGATTTCATTTATTTACTTGAGAGAGAGAGAGAGAGAAAGACTGAGAGAGAGCATGGTAAGGGAGAGGGTCAGAGGGAGAAGCAGACTGCCTGCCGAGCGGGGACCCTGATGTGGAACTTGATCCCAGAACTCCAGGATCATGACCTAAGCCAAAGGCAGTCACTTAACTAACTGAGCCACCCAGGCACTCCAACAATTTGTATTTAAATGTTAAAAGGAGCATTTACCTGGATTAACTTTGTCTAGTGACATCTAGGAAAACAGGGAAAAGTTAATGATGATGAGGTAGTGAACTCCCTCTGTTCCATCTTCGAGTCACAGTATACACAGGATAATCTAAAAAGCTCACGTGTTCCATGTTGGTTATATTACCACCTACACATTGGGTTGGTCTTGAAATGCAGTATTGTAGGAGATTACCAAAAATGTGCAGTGTAATTTTCTTCCTATGCAGTTGTCAGTTCTGGAATGAATAAATTTGTTCGTGGAACAAACAAATTGTTTCTGGAACAGCAAAAGGAGATGATAAAAACATCTAACCCCTGGAGTTGTGGTAATGATTAAACAGGAGAGTATTTTATAATATGCTCTGTAAACAAATGTTAAATCATGCTTTTTCCACTGCTTACACCGATTGAAAAGGAAACAGACATTAAATCAGCCCTCCTACACTTATCTCAGGACAAAAAAAGAAGTGTAAGTCAGTGTATTAATTAGTCTTAAGAGAAAAGCAACCTTAAGAAACATAGAACAGACCCACATAAACAGGATTATCAGGGTGGAAGCTAAAGCCTGGGTCAGAGAGAATCGAACATAGACTCTAACGTCTCTGTCTCTCCAAACTCTTATGGGTTCTTTTTTTCATAATTCCTCCTCCTCTTTTAAGCTGACAAGACATTGAAGTGTTTGAAGAAAATCATAGTCAAAATTTAAAGGCAAAAACAAAGCAAATGGAAAAACCAATAGGTATAGGAATACTCACAATTCTTCTACCTGTCTACAAGCAGAGAGCTACATTGACAGAGCCTACTTTGTGACCTCTCGATTGTGGATGAATTTCCAAGATTTTAAAGAATGTTACCTGGAACTACTACAATGAGGATTTTTCCTTTGAGAAAGGAAATTTCATTATTTCCTATTTCATTTCTTCATTAGAAATTTTATATATCTCCTGAAACCTTTCCCCATGTTGAGATCATATGCCTTGCTGAAAACCACTTGATGTCTGCTTCCAGTTTCCAGAGATCCCATATATATATACATACCATTGTTGGAAAGCTGCCATAAGCTAGAGGAAAACAGACACAAATACAGTTACATGCGGAATGACTGGCTGGCATACTAACCGAAGAAGTTACTCGAGGTCCTCTAAAGACGTAAATGGGTTTAGAGCCAATTCTCTTGATTCTGAGTTTGGGATAGTAGAATATGACAGACTTTGTTTTTACTTTACACTCAGTCTCTATTTTATGAACCATATGTTCAATAGTCCGTCTAGTGTGGTTATTTCCTGCCATCACCTCAAGCTTCTCTTCCCTCTTTTTGCACTCTTGGTCATTCCTGCCACTTTGATGGCAGAAGGAAGCCAAAGAACAGTATATTATGTAAGGATAACTTATTCTGAAGACAGAGTCAGCTGCTGGGGTCAAAGAAGGGGGTGAGGTTAACCCCTTCGTGCTCCTGAAGCAACATTTTGATAATTCCATATGCTCCTGAGAATTTTTTCCTCACTTTTCTTAATTTTTCATTTTCTTAATTTTCGGAGCTCTGAACGGATTGGTGTAGAGCTTATTTCCAGGGTCCTCAGGTTTCTGGGATTTAAGGTATGTCTTTTTGTTGTGGTGGCAACTGAAGTTTTAATCATTTCTAAAAGCACTTATCAAATGAACTCAGGGGCTAGTAATAGAGGTTTAAATAAATGATTTAATAAGAGTGATATTTCTTAGATGCATTATTCTATATCATGAAAGTTACTGCAATATACTCACTTCTTAAAAAAAAAAGAGAGAGAGAGAGAAAGAAAAGAAGAAGAGTCAGTGCTGGGTTATAGATTGAATTCTGTCGCTCAAAAAAATATGCAAAAATCCTAACTCCCAGGACTTCAGAATGTGAACTGCTTTGGAAATAGGGACAGCGGTAATTAGTTAAGGTAAAGTGGGGTCATAAAAGTAGTGTGGTCCCCAATCCAGTATGACTGGTAAGCGTTGTAAGAAAGCACCATGTGAAGACAGAGACACGGAGAAGGCCATGAGACAACAGAGACAGAGGTTGGCAGGTTCAGCCGCATGCCTGGGAACACCAGATTCCCAGCAAACAAGGGGCTAGAAGAAACATTCAAGAAACATTCACAAGAAGCTAGGAAGAAAACGTTTCCCTACATGTTGTCAAGAAAACATGGCTCTATGGAGACCTAAATATCAGACCTCTAGCCTCCAGAACTATGACATGACCAATTTCTATTGTTTTCAATCTAACACACACGCAAAGAGACAGGCAAAGACTAATGATTTGCATTTTTGGTCTACCTGACATCTTAGTTGTATATTCGCAGTCTGTTTTGTCAGCCTTCTATAACCCTTCTTGGCATTCAGTTTGTAGTGCATTTAGCAAAATACAGGACCGCCTCCTGCAACCACCCTAGAAGTGGCCACTGCCAACCCCCGGTCTTCATTCCTATACCTGTGAGCCAATCTGATGGTTGCTGCCATGCTCGCTTTCCTGGTTTTACGCATTTTTAATATCTGCAGCCAAGAAAGTTCACGATACCTTCCCCAGGTTCAGAACATTGCTTTGTTAAGTGCTCTAGATACAGAACTGCACAGGCGTTGAGTGCTTTACTGCAACTTTCTCTCTTTCATTAAAGCCTGTTATTTTTAGTGCACAATTTTGTTCAAGATGGAATTTTTCAGGAATGCAAATGTTGCTTTATTTCAAAAGCACTTCAAGTGTGGTAGGACCTTACAAGGACCCACTGAGGAAATACTCTCATGTAAAATAACTCATTAGTGAAACTACAAGGTCCAGTTGAAGATCTTCCATTCAGATCATTCCACAATGATGGAAGCAAGTTGGCAGAGTAGAAAAGACTTCAGAGAAATGACAGGAAAAGTAGAAAGTACATCATAGGCCATAAAAAGTAGCCATAAATCCTGAAAATGTTTTATTCTATTTTGCAATAGAACACCCACAGACATTCTTTCCAGTTGACTTTTTGATTGGAGGGTTTGCAGGTCATTCACAAAGTACAGTGTGTGCATGTGTCTCTGTGCATGTGTCCATTATAACCTTGGTTCAACTAAAAATAAAGTGGGGTCAGCAGTCTCCCCAGGGAGCCTGAGAGGCTGGAATCAGAGCTGGTAATTAGTGGTCAGAGCTGCTGTCAAAGGAACCTGACCAGGTCATTGTCCCTGAGAATTATAGCCACTTCAGTGAAGATAAAGTGCAGGGCTTTCTGTGGCCTTCAATATTTCTATTGTGTTAGGTTGTTATTTTTAATCCAAAGGATATTCAGGATTTATAATTATAATTGTCAGAAACTTCCCCCCAAATTTTACTTTTTAAATACAGCAGCGTGTTCCTAAGTCAGTGTTTTGGTCCTTGCTCATCAATCCTCTAGAATCTGCTTTCCTCCGATACCTGAGGTGCTTGGTGACTGCCTTGCCCAAGGTGTTTCCCATCCTCTCTCTTGATTCGTTTTTCTTCGGAACATTATCACTACTTAATACACTCTGTTAAGTGTGTTTGCTTATTGCCAGCAATTGATCCAGAAAACAATGTTTTCAAACTCTGAGACTGTCAAATGGGAGAGCAGCAGCTTCCTATTTGGTTTGTTCCAGGCGGGAAGACACTTACTACCAGGAGAGAGAGTCAGAGAGAGAGAAACTGAGGGAGATAAAGAAAGAATGAAAGAAAGAGGAAGGAAGGAAGGAAGGGAAAGAAAGAAAGGGAGAGAGAGAGGAGAAAGAAAGGAAAGAAGGAAGAAGGCAGGAAAAGAGAGAGAGAAAGAAAGAGGGAGGGACAAAGGAAGGCAGGAAAGAAGGAAGGAGGTGGGAGAGAGAGAGAGGGAAAAAAAAGGTAGAGAAGAAACATAATGGGAGAAAAGACTTTCATGTGTAAACTTTGTTCAGATCCTCCTAAATCACATTACGGAGGCCATGTTGGAACCAAGATTACATCATGAATGTTCTTAGAAGAAGGTCAGAAAAAATTTCCTTAAAAGCTGCTCTTTGCTTCTCCGGTTCTCAAAAGGTAGCACTTTTCCTGCTTTGGACGCCTTAAAATATAATTATACAAAAGAGTTTAGCGTGGAGGGTGAGTGGCAGTCACCACAATGGAATGTGCTCAGGCTGTGTGACTTTGGAACAGGCATGGGGAACAGAAAAGAAGAACACAATTTTCGCAGATCCACGAAGAGCAACTGAGGTTAAGAGAGCACGGAAAGAGTTGTATTTGAAAACACACATATAGGAAGGAATGCAGGGCAACATGCATAAATCTCATGTGCATTATGTGGGGTGAAAGAAACCAAACACAAAAGGCTATAGACTGTGTGATGCCATTTAGCTGAAATTTGGACCAGGTAGAACTATAGGGACAGAAAGCAGATCAGTGGTTCCTGGGGGGTGGGGGAGGGGCAGGTACCAAAGTGCATAAGGAACAGTGTGCTTTCATCCAAACTTATCAAACTATACACTAGGAAGAGTGAATTTTACTAAATATACATTGTAACTCTACAAATCTGATTATCAAAAAGAATTAATAGCAGGAACAACAGAAACAAAATGTATGCTTGGTACAAGAAGCTGGTAGGAGTGGATGCCTCTGGGGCAGAGGAGTGAGCAAAGGGGCAAAGGAGGATGACGGGGTTTACAGCCTTTGGTACTTCTGGGATTTTGTGCCAAATATATATTCCTCTCATTCAAAAATACTGAAATCACACAAAAAAGTATGAATGCATGCATTATGTACCGTTGATTCTAAACATTTTCATATTTTAATATCTCTGAACTCAGAGTATCTGAATGCCATGTCATGGGTTTTTGTTTCTTAGTGGTACAAAAATACTGGTGTGTCTTATATATAAATGGTGCCCTATTCAGGAAATCATAGAATACTTTCCAGAACTGACTGGTAGTTTTCTCTGAGAAGCTGGGCTGTTAGAACTGTAATAAGTCAGCTAGAGAGATCACTGGAAGAAATTCAATTCAAAATACTCCCTAAACAAAAACTAGTGTAAAAATAGCCAAATAAACAACAACAAGAAGAAAATAGAGAGCTGTTATTCTGTCTAGTTTGGGGAAAAAATTTACATGCCCAACAATATGAGGGAGTCACGTGGTCTAATACACCCAAAGTAGTGGGAATCGGACTTGAACCGTCATGGGAGAACAATACTGAGCCAAAATCCCTTGTGGGCCAGAAGGAGAACAGAAAGAGACATAGCTGGCATCAACACTTCATTCTGATTTATCAATGAGAAAAAACTGAAGTAAAGGCAGCTCTTCAAGAGACGTGAAGCCAAGATGCATTAAGGTCAGAAGCAAAGAACTTCCTGAATTTTCTTGCAGTTCTAGCTTTAAGAAGTTTCTGGATAAGTTCACCTCCACCAGTACTTTGTCGTGAAAGACAGACTAGAATATGAATTAATCACCAAATACAGTAAATGATATGGGGTATTCCACAAGTGATAGGGAGGATAAAGACACCTGCTGGGATATCGTGGGAGAGAGATGGGGATGCTGTGGCAGTGGCCCTTGTATACCCTTTATAATAAAAATCAAGAATTTGGATAATTAAAAAGTTACTTGGGGAGCAAAGAAATGCATTTTTCTGACTGAGCCATTGATTTGAAGACTTGGTGCAGATAGCATGGCTATGTTTAAAGTTATACTGAGAGCTAGTCTCTAGAACCTGGATTGAACTTATTGTCCTAGATATAAGCTAAGAGTCTGTGTTGTCCATGACATACAGAATGTGGAAACAGAAGGGTCAATCAAGCCCAATCTCTGATGGTTATTGTAATGAGCCTGAAGAACTAGAGAGCTGTCATGAAGACAACAGCTTTCACAATTAATAGTAGAATGTGAATGTGTAGAATAGTAGAAAGACAGACTTTTGCAATGTTATGTGAGTTTCATATGACAATGCTGTTTGACACCCCTTTTGAGAACTGATTAACTAAAATTAGTGTTTTTCAAATCAAAGTATGGTTGATACACAATGATACATTAGTTTCAGGTCATACAACACGAGTCTATATGTCATGCTGTGTTCACCACAAGAGTAGCTACCATCTGTCACCATTCAACACTATTACAACACTACTGACTATATTCCTTATGCTATATCTTTCATCCCCGTGACTTATTCATTCCATAACTGGAAACTAAACTAAAATTAGTTTTACCCAACATCTTCTGGTGACCAGGTTCTTAAAAGATTGAGGTTCTTTGAAGTCATGAGAAGATGAGTGCTGGTACTATCCAGACTAGTGAAATTTATGGCCCTGCTTTATCAGATGATATGGCTGTAGCCATGGGATTCAAAATTAAGAAAACGTTGGAGTCACTAGTACAAGTCCTCCCTACCAGAAACTTACAAAATCAATGGCAGATACAGGAGAGACTAGAGAACAAGAAGGAACATGCTTAGCAGCTACCCTGGAGCTGGTAGAGGGTGGCAAGGCTTGGAAGCAGACAGAGACTGCCATTTGTGTGAGAGTGTTGGGTCCCATGTTAAGGCTGCTTCTGGGCTTAAAATTGTGGCTTTGAATTTGTGAAAGCCCAGTCAGAGACAGTAAAACACTGTGGATTCTTGATGACCTGGGGCTGAATCAGTCAGTATGTGGATTAATTTGGTGTGATGCTTTTAATCAAAGCTGTTCTGCCACTGTCTAGTGAACACATACCCTAAATGGAAGTCAGTCTGGGCCTGGATAATTGGCAATGGCTGTATTTTTGGCCTGAACCATAAGGTGTATTATCTGGGGCAGCATCCCATCTGCTCCAGCACCCTAGAGCAGGGGAAAAGAGAATCTGAAGTAATTTCATCTGCAGTTGGGGAGATCAGAGGTCTTACTAAGATCTAACTTTTGAGCTGAAACTTGAAGAATAAGGTTCTGAGAGGTAGACTATATAGAGAGAAGCACCCCAGGTGTGGGAAACATGATACTGTAAAACATGAATATGTAATTCTGTATGTGAAATTGGAAGTGCATTGAGACATTGTGTGTGTGCGTGTTGCATGTGTGTGTGCGATGTCATTTTTTTTTAGAAAATAAAAATGGTGGAATGAAAGACAGGGTCGTTGAGGAGACCCTGGAGGGTTTAATTACCATTCAAAGATAGCAACTTTTTTCTTACCCTCTCCATTGCCTTTCTCTTGGCAGCCAAGTAGCGTAGTCAAAATTTTGCTGATGTTGCATGAGCTAGAACACTACCCAACTGCATGTTTAAGGTGATTTAACTGATAATCTAATGCTGAAAAGTAAAAACTTGTTTGTGTCTATGATTGTAATGGCCAAGACTCAGACACACAGGGTAAAAAACACGTTGAGCAAGACAATGTCATTATATATGTGGGCCGATTCCTAACTGTGGTCACATTCTAAATTCCCGTTTCTCTCTCCCACATTAATTGAAATTAAGTGACTCACCAATCATTAAAGGGATTCACAGGCTTTAAGAACTTGAACCATCTATTAGGTCTTCTCTGTATTAACTTTAAATTGATTTTTTAAATCTTGGTGGACTGTCAGGCTTTCAAATATGAAACAAAGAGGATCAACATTTCCCTTAAAAGAGAAGTCTCCAATTTTGAAGGGGTGGGGGGTGGGAGGTTGGGGGCACCAGGTGGTGGGTATTGTAGAGGGCACGGATTGCATGGAGCACTGGGTGTGGTGCAAAAATAATGAATACTGTTATGCTGAAAAAATAAAAAAATTAAAAAAAAAAAGAGAAGTCTCCAAATCAGAACTCGTTTCATTCCAACAGAATTTGACAAATAAGCAAAGTTAGAAACAAACAAACAAAAAAATATCAGTTTTCATGGATGTGGAAAAGAAAAAGTTAACAGCCTGGTTTGATTGCTTATTTTGTTTACTTAAATTATTTAAAAAAAATTTTTTTAAGTAATCTCTACACCCAACATGGGGCTCAAACTCACAGCCTTGAGATCAAGAGTCACATTCTATACTGACTGAACTAGCCAGATGCCCCCAAACTGTCTTATTTCAATCTTGTATCCTAACCAAGGCACCAATTCCATATGAAGCCAGTTCTTAGTAGTAAACTCTTCCATTTGGGGTGTTCTAATTTTGTGGGGGCTGTCCTGTGAAGTCTGGATATTTTCTGTTAAAGTGTTCTATATACTGCATGATACAAAAGGGCAACTCAATAAAGGTTCCTATCATCAAAATTTGAAAATCAAACATAATGCTCACCATAAAGATTGAAGGCTCACCATCTGCACATTGCCATAGACTGGTAAGTAGACTCATTCCCATTTTGCTGGTGAAGAAAGTGAGTCCTGGGTTTAAGTTAATTCCCAATTACTATTATATGGCAACGCATGTTCCTCCTTCATAAGACTTTGGTGCTAAATTGTACTAGCTGCAGCCTTCTTTGCTTGTTTTGACATATATCTCCCCAAAATGTGTTTCCTAAAAAAAATAAAAGTCTGTTTACTGTCTCTCCCATTATCCCAAGTTCACCAGAGGGAGGGGACAGTTTCTGCCTTTTTCATGGCTCCATGCCCAAAGCTTAGGATAGCAGAAGGTTCTCATAGCTGTTGAATAAGCGAATCACAAAATATCCTTTTAAATCAGTGCGCCCTCTCCCTAGATACCCAGTGTTTCCTACCATTTGGAGGTTTAGTATTAATCAAATGGGCCCTTAGATCTAGGTACCCATTAACAGGTTTTATCTCCAAAGGAAAACAACAACACTGATGGTTTGGATAGTTTTGTTTATTTTCCACACAGCAGAAATGAGCAAATCGGTGTGTACATTCTAAAGTCACCATGAGGACTGAGCTTGCTTGGAGATGCACTTGTGATGGGAATCCTGGGTTCGCATCTGTGGCTACAGCCTCGCTTGTGGGAGGAGGGGCTCCAAAAGGGTCAGGTCCATTCCACTTGTCTGAGGATTGCTGGGTGGTCCCTGCAATAACCCTGCTTATGGCTGAACCCTTGAAGAAGGAAAACTAAACAAGCAGTAAGAGTTTCCTGTGGTTGAATGTAAGAAAGATGGTAAGGCAACTGTGCATTTAGAAGTTGTAGGAAGAGACTCTATCTTGTGCATTCATTAAAAAAAAAAAACATAGAAGCCTGGGGTAATTTCCCATTAGAAATGATCTGGAGTCCTTTTACTTTCAGTGAAACCCCAATCACAGTTCGGGATGAGAGCGCCAAATCATAACCACTAGACCACCAGGGAGCGTTCACAGTTGGGGGTGAATTTAGCAAAAACACCATAAAGATTTTCTTTTTTGATCTCAGCCATACTTTCTGAAATGGCCTTTCAAAAGGCCAGAAAACAACTTTGATTTTTCGAAGACAGAAAAAAAAAAAAGAAAGAAACACAGAAGGACTTGTGTTTTGAGACGTAGGGGGCAAGTTTAGTGTCTGAGGGCTGAGCCCTATGAAACACAGGGAAGAAACTAATGGTGGATTTATAATTACACTAACTTTGTGCCTTTATTCAAGTTGTGTTGATATACTTAACCTATTTTTTAGCCATCCTGGCAAGGGAATTCAATCTCTTGGTGTTCTCACACACAGATGTGTCATGACTTATATGTAAGAGGAATAATTCACCAACTCATCTATGTCTGAACGCAATGTTCACTTTTCCTTCCAGTGGTCATCTGCCTTCACTAGTATAAGATAACTCACATTATACGCTTACCACATGCCATGGACTTGCTAAGTGCTTTACCAGCACTAGCTCACAAAGACCTTCCAAGTTTTCTCTTTTTATGATCTCAATTTCACATCTGAGAAACTGAGGCTAAGAGAGATTGAGTAATTTCCCCCAAAGTCACCCAAATAAAAAGTGGTGGAGCAGGAATTCCAGTTTTAATTCTGGACCTTGGGTATATAATCAGGATTCTACACCAGCCTTTCTCTCTAAGCATGTGCTCCTCAGAATGGGGCCTTTTCTAGTGGCTGCTCCAAAAGGACTTTGGAGAGACAAGTCCATAGCTAATGATATCCTTTTAAAAAATGCCTTTTTGATGACGGCAGTGACAATGACCTCCTTAAGTGTTACTTTTGTTGACTCGCCATCATTTCTAACTAACGAAACATGATCACCCCACATGGGTCTTGTCTGTCCTGGCTCACCAAAGAGCAAAACTTAAGGACAAAATATATTAACCAAAATTATAAGATAACAGCAAGTTTGCCTTGTAAGAACAGTAGGCTGTCAGCATAACCAGCCTAGATCAGACTGACAGTGGAATTTTGCTAGGTTCACTTGAGAAGCTAAAGAATCCTACCCTTGGGCTCAGGAAACCTATGTTCTGATTCTTGGGCAAGGCACTTAACCCTCATGAGTCTGTTTTCACATATCTGTAAAGGCGACTAATACCTGTTCTGCTTACTTTCCCTAGTTACGGTGAGGGGAAAGAAACTGGGGCCACAACAAACATCAAAGCTCTCTATCAATGCATTCATTCATTCGGTGATTCACTCAACAGACATGTGTTGGGCATGTACCATGTGCTGATACCATGGCAGGTCCTAGGGCTACAAAGTCTTTATTCTGGGGGAAGAAGATTCCAAACTAAAATTCACTTTGGCTTCTTGGTGGTTAATCGCATAAACTTTGTCAGATTTCTTTTTAGGACAGGGCATGTATAAACAGAATTGAATATTTAAAGAAGTTCTGGATATGTCATCTTATATTTAGTCACAGAATGCATGGAAACAAAACAGAAAACAAAACAACCAAACAATGGATCAGTGGAGTCCAGCATGGAGACAGCACATCAAGGGAAATCCTGGCTGTCTGGAGGGTGGGAGTTCCCATTACAATGGTACCATTTCTGTCTGTGTACCAGAAAGAAAACATGTCCCATGTCAGATATAACCTACATGACCCAGCCAAATCTGTCTCCAGGCATGACCTATTCAGATCTGCCATGAACCGACTGGCAGCATGCCTAGTGTTCACAAAGTAAGGAAGACTCGGGGGGGTTCCATGTAGGAGGTGGCTCAGACCTTCTTGAGCCCTTTTATTTTGTCCCATTCAGCTTCAGGCCTTTTCATGTATGAAATGAATTTTGAGATTTCTGTGAAGTCCTTAGGAGAGCCCTTCCCTTAAGGAAATAACCATTGCTGTAAGCATGCCTTTTGGTCACCTTAACTGAGAACAGAGTGGACCTCAGGGACCTGTGGCCATGCAGTTGCACGGAGCCCTGCCCTTAGGAGGAACACTCTTGGAATTCAGTATTCTATGCTTGCCATCTTGAAATTCTTTCTTTCTTTCTTTCTTTCTTTCTTTCTTTCTTTCTTTCTTTCTTCCTTCCTTCCTTCCTTCCTTCCTTCCTTCCTTCCTTCCTTCCTTTCTTCCTTCCTTTAACTTATAGGTTAAAAAATTTATTTCTGTATGTGCAATTATTAATAATCTGATCTTGACTGTGTGTGTTTTAAATGAAGCCTGATTGCAATGAATAGAGCATGCCTTTGGCCTTGAAAGATTGGTTCATACATAGTCTAGCCTCCTACTCCTCCTTTGGGACACATTCTTGGCCTTCCCCTCTCCAACCTCTGGAGCTCTAGGTCCTGCCCAACCTCCTTCTCTTGATCCCAAATAGCAATTGTCCCTGCCAGGGCCTGGCACAAGCATGGGCATGGCTGGGTGTTGTAGGATGACCTCAACAGAGGGCCCAAAAGAAGGGTAGTGGAACCCAGCAGCCAAGTGGCTTAGTGTGCTCAGGTAACCTAGGGAGTATGGCATTGACTAGGAAATATAAAATATCATGGCAGATGGAGAAAGATTACAGAAGAAAGGAAAAGCTTTCTTTTATAATATTTTTCATAGCATTGTTCTCTGCTTTGTGAACAAAGCCCCGCAATTTTGTTTTGTATTGGGCTTGCAGACTATGCCATGGCCCTGAACGGAAAGCTCAAGATTCCAGGATTGTAGAGACCTGACCTACTTTTTAACACTCACAGATGAAAAGAAAAACAAAACGAAACAAAAATGCTAATAAAAAGGACCCATCTCCTCAGTGAAGGGGGAGGGAAAACAGAGGGGAAGTTACATTTACTGAGTGCCCTTTCCCAGTCAGCCAGACGCTGGGCCGTTACCAACACCATCCATCAAATCCCCATAGAAAATTTGTTTTGTTGGGGCTGGGGGTGGGATGGGGGAGTGACTAGCTTCATTTTAAAGGTGAGGGAACAAAGGGTCAGAAAAGTAGAAACTGACACAAGTCCAGGATACAAATTTAGCCTGGTGGTCACTAAAGGTCACAGCCTCCATGTTTCTTAAACTTTGATCCTGAGTCTTTGTAAAAGGAGACAAATGTTGTGGGTCAACTAAAACAACTTTACTGTGATGTCACTTAAATAGGTAAGATCCTAAACCTAAGTATTACTACTTTAGGCTTATAGCTCTCATGCAATTCTAAAATCAAAATAAAGTTCTCAGGTTGAATACAAATGAAACTATGAAATCAATTAAATTCAAATGAACAATAACGTAATAGATGGTGTTTTGCTCAAGTTTAATCAAATTAATTTAACTAATTCAAATTTAATTAATATTGAATTTAACTGTGGAAAAATGTAGGTCATGGCTTGTGCTATATTTATGGTTTCTGAATTTTGACTTTAATATGTGTATGCAGGGAATTCTTGAACACATGAGCACATACTATAAAATGATGTTAATAATTTCAAGGTACTTTTTATTATTCTGTTTTATATGTATAATTATTATTATTATTATAATTATTACTGTATTTCCAGTTGAGGGTTATCAGACTTCATGCTTAACAGCATTTTTGATGGTGAGTTGCTAGGTCACTTTACAAAATTGTGCTGTTTACTTGAGGATTAATTTTATGATGACAACATTAGCAAATCTGCTCTTAATGGGTATGAAAGCCAGTTATTTCTGGACTCAGGATTAGAAAATATATTTATTGCATATTTACTGCTATACTTTCTGCTAATGAAATATTATAAATATTGGGATATGAAGGGCAGTGGCTAATGAGCCCCTGGTATGGAGGTATTTCAGTATTTTAACACATGGTTATGGCTCCATACTATACCAGCTCAGTATCAGTCTGCCTGACAGAAACTTTTCTGCCATTGACCATGGCCTTTCTAATCATTGCTCATGAATGAAGGCATGTAAATACATGTGTGCTTATATTCCTGTACTATGTGAGCATGTATGTTGAGAGCATAAGTATAGATCTATACCCACATATATGTATGTGTTGGTGCATATGTATCAGGAAATTTCTGGGCCTGAAGGAAAAATATTAAGACTCATCTTCTATCTTTGTAGTTAAAATGTTGAGTGCATAACAGACACTCAAAACTGGGACTTAATCATCTGTCACCAGATGCTTTCAAGTATTATTATGATTATGATTTTGGTTATTATTATTTTTTTTTTTTATAAACATATAATATATTTTTATCCCCAGGGGTACAGGTCTGTGAATCGCCAGGTTGACACATTTCACAGCACTCACTATAGCACATACCCAACCCCAATGTCCATAACCCCAACCGCCCTCTCCCAACCCCCCTCCCCCCATCAACCCTCAGTTTGTTTTGTGAAATTAAGAGTCACTTATGGTTTGTCTCCCTCCCAATCCCATCTTGTTTCATTTACTCTTCTCCTACCCGTTTAACCCCCCATGTTGCCTCTCCTCTCCCTCATATCAGGGAGATCATATGATAGTTGTCTTTCTCTGATTGACTTATTTCACTAAGCATGATACCCTCTAGTTCCATCCACGTCATCACAAATGGCAAGATTTCATTTCTTTTGATGGCTGCATAGTATTCCATTGTGTATATATACCACTTCTTCTTTATCCATTCATCTGTTGATGGACATCTAGGTTCTTTCCATAGTTTGGCTATTTTAGACATTGCTGCTATAAACATTCGGGTGCACGTGCCCCTTCGGATCACTATATTTGCATCTTTAGGGTAAATTTACCCAGTAGTGCAATTGCTGGGTCATAGGGTAGTTCCATTTTCAACATTTTGAGGAATCTCCATGCTGTTTTCCAGAGTGGTTGCACCAGCTTGCATTCCCACCAACAGTGTAGGAGGGTTCCCCTTTCTCTGCATCCTCGCCAGCATCTGTCATTTCCTGACTTGTTAATTTTAGCCTTTCTGACTGGGGTGAGGTGATATCTCATTGTGGTTTTGATTTGTATTTCCCTGATGCCGAGTGATATGGAACACTTTTTCATGTGTCTGTTGGCCATCTGGATGTCTTCTTTGCAGAAATGTCTGTTCATGTCCTCTGCCCATTTCTTGATTGGATTATTTGTTCTTTGGGTGTTGAGTTTGCTAAGTTCTTTATAGATTTTGGACACTAGCCCTTTATCTGATATGTCGTTTGCAAATATCTTCTCCCATTCTGTCAGTTGTCTTTTGCTTTTGTTAACTGTTTCCTTTGCTGTGCAAAAGCTTTTGATCTTGATAAAATCCCAATAGTTCATTTTTGCCCTTGCTTCCCTTGCCTTTGGCGATGTTCCTAGGAAGATGTTGCTGCGGCTGACGTCGAAGAGGTTGCTGCCTGTGTTCTCCTCGAGGATTTTGATGGATTCCTTTCTCACGTTGAGGTCCTTCATCCATTTGGAGTCTATTTTTGTGTGTGGTGTAAGGAAATGATTCAATTTCATGTTTCTGCATGTGGCTGTCCAATTTTCCCAACACCATTTATTGAAGAGGCTGTCTTTTTTCCATTGGACATTCTTTCCTGCTTTGTCGAAGATTAGTTGACCATAGAGTTGAGGGTCCATTTCTGGGCTCTCTATTCTGTTCCATTGATCTATGTGTCTGTTTTTGTGCCAGTACCATGCTGTCTTGATGTTGACAGCTTCGTAATAGAGCTTGAAGTCCGGAATTGTGATGCCACCAACTTTGGCTTTCTTTTTCAATATTCCTTTGGCTATTCGAGGTCTTTTCTGGTTCCATATGAATTTTAGGATTATTTGTTCCATTTCTTTGAAAAAAATGGATGGTACTTTGATAGGAATTGCATTAAATGTGTAGATTGCTTTAGGTAGCATAGACATTTTCACAATATTTCTACTTCCAATCCAGGAGCATGGAACATTTTTCCATTTCTTCGTGTCTTCCTCAATTTCTTTCATGAGTACTTTATAGTTTTCTGAGTATAGATTCTTAGTCTCTTTGGTTAGGTTTATTCCTAGGTATCTTATAGTTTTGGGTGCAATTGTAAATGGGATTGACTCCTTAATTTCTCTTTCTTCTGTCTTGTTGTTGGTGTAGAGAAATGCAACTGATTTCTGTGCATTGATTTTATATCCTGACACTTTATTGAATTCCTGTATAAGTTCTAGCAGTTTTGGAGTGGAGTCTTTTGGGTTTTCCACATATAGTATCATATCATCTGCAAAGAGTGATAGTTTGACTTCTTCTTTGCCGATTTGGATGCCTTTAATTTCCTTTTGTTGTCTGATTGCTGAGGCTAGGACTTCTAATACTATGTTGAATAGCAGTGGGGATAACGGACATCCCTGCCGTGTTCCTGACCTTAGCGGAAGAGCTTTCAGTTTTTCTCCATTGAGAATGATATTTGCAGTGGGTTTTTCATAGATGGCTTTGATAATATTGAGGTATGTGCCGTCCATCCCTACACTTTGAAGAGTTTTTATCAGGAAGGGATGCTGTACTTTGTCAAATGCTTTTTCAACATCTTTGGAGAGTATCATATGGTTCTTGTTTTTTCTTTTATTAATGTGTTGTATCACATTGATTGATTTGCAGATGTTGAACCAACCTTGCAGCCCTGGAATAAATCCCACTTGGTCGTGGTGAATAATCCTTTTAATGTACTGTTGAATCCTATTCGATAGTATTTTGGTGAGAATTTTCGCATCTCTGTTCATCAAGGATATTGGTCTGTAGTTCTCTTTTTTGATGGGATCCTTGTCTGGTTTGGGGATCAAGGTGATTGGTGGCCTCATAAAATGAGTTTGGAAGTTTTCCTTCCATTTCTATTTTTTGGAACAGTTTCAGGAGAATAGGAATTAGTTCTTCTTTAAATGTTTGGTAGAATTCCCCCGGGAAGCCATCTGGCCCTGGGCTTTTGTTTGTTTGGAGATTTTTGATGACAGTTTCAATCTCCTTAATGGTTATGGGTCTGTTCAGGCTTTCTATTACTTCCTGGTTCAGTTATGGTAGTTTATATGTCTCTAGGAATGCATTCATTTCTTCCAGATTGTCAAACTTGTTGGCATAGAGTTGTTCATAGTATGTTCTTATAATTGTCTGTATTTCTTTGGTGTTAGTTGTGATCTCTCCTCTTTCATTCATGATTTTATTTATTTGGGTCCTTTCTCTTTTCTTTTTGATAAGTCTGGCCAGGGGTTTATCAATCTTATTAATTCTTTCAAAGAACCAGCTCTTAGTTTCGTTGATTTGTTCTATTGTTTTTTTGGTTTCTATTTCATTGATTTTTGCTCTGATCTTTATGATTTCTCTTCTCCTGCTGGGTTTAGGGTTTCTTTCTTGTTCTTTCTCCAGCTCCTTTAGGTGTAGGGTTAGGTTGTGTACCTGAGACCTTTCTTGTTTCTTGAGAAAGGCTTGTACCGCTATATATTTTCCTCTCAGGACTGCCTTTGCTGTGTCCCACAGATTCTGAACCGTTGTGTTTTCATTTTCATTTGTTTCCATGAATTTTTTCAATTCTTCTTTAATTTCCTGGTTGACCCATTCATTCTTTGGTAGGATGCTGTTTAGTCTCCATGTATTTGGGTTCTTTCCAAATTTCCTCTTGTGATTGAGTTCTAGCTTCAGAGCATTGTGGTCTGAAAATATGCAGGGAATGATCCCAATGTTTTGACACTAGTTGAGACCTGATTTAACACCGAGGATGTGATCTATTCTGGAGAATGTTCCATGTGCACTAGAGAAGAATGTGTATTCTGTTGCTTTGGGATGAAATGTTCTGAATATATCTGTGATGTGTATCTGGTCCAGTGTCATTAAAGGCCTTGATTTCCTTGTTGATCTTTTGCTTGGATGATCTGTCCATTTCAGTGAGGGGAGTGTTAAAGTCCCCTACTATTATTGTATTCTTGTCGATGTGTTTCTTTGATTTTGTTATTAATTGGTTTATATAGTTGGCTGCTCCCACGTTAGGGGCATAGATATTTAAAATTGTTAGATCTTCTTGTTGGACAGATCTTTTGAGTATGATATAGTGCCCTTCCTCATCTCTTATTATAGTCTTTGGCTTAAAATCTAATTGATCTGATATAAGGATTGCCACTCCTGCTTTCTTCTGATGTCCATTAGCATGGTAAATTCTTTTCCACCCACTCACTTTAAATCTGGAGGTGTCTTCGGGTTTAAAAAGGGTTTCTTGTAGGCAACATATAGATGGGTTTTGTTTTTTTATCCATTCTGATACCCGGTGTCTTTTGATTGGGGCATTTAGCCCATTAACATTCAGGGTAACTATTGAGAGATATGAATTTAGTGCCATTGTATTGCCTGTAAGGTGACTGTTACTGCATATTGTCTCTGTTCCTTTCTGATCTACTACTTTTTGGCTCTCTCTTTGCTTAGAGGACCCCTTTCAATATTTCCTGTAGAGCTGGTTTGGTATTTGCAAATTCTTTCAGTTTTTGTTTATCCTGGAAGCTTTTAATCGCTCCTTCTATTTTCAATGATAGCCTAGCTGGATATAGTATTCTTGGCTGCATGTTTTTCTCATTTAGTGCCCTGAATATATCATGCCAGCTCTTTCTGGCCTGCCAGGTCTCTGTGGATAAGTCTGCTGCCAATCTAATATTTTACCATTGTACGTTACAGACTTCTTTTCCCGGGCTGCTTTCAGGATCTTCTCTTTGTCACTAAGACTTGTAAATTTTACTATTAGGTGACGGGGTGTGGACCTATTCTTATTGATTTTGAGGGGGGTTCTCTGAACCTCCTGGATTTTGATGCTTGTTCCCTTTGCCATATTGGGGAAATTCTCTCCAATAATTCTCTCCAATATACCTTCTGCTCCCCTCTCTCTTTCTTCTTCTTCTGGAATCCCAATTATTCTAATGTTGTTTCGTCTTATGGTGTCACTTATCTCTCGAATTCTCCCCTCATGGTCCAGTAGCTGTTTGTCCCTCTTTTGCTCAGCTTCTTTATTCTCTGTCCTTTGGTCTTCTATATCGCTAATTCTTTCTTCTGCCTCATTTATCCTAGCAGTGAGAGCCTCCATTTTTGATTGCACCTCATTAATAGCTTTTTTGATTTCAACTTGGTTAGATTTTAGTTCTTTTATTTCTCCAGAAAGGGCTTTTATATCTCCTGAGAAGGTTTCTCTAATATCTTCCATGCCTTTTTCGAGCCCGGCTAGAACCTTGAGAATCATCATTCTGAACTCTAAATCTGATATTTTACCAATGTCTGTATTGATTAGGTCCCTAGCCTTTGGTACTACCTCTTGTTCTTTTTTTGTGGTGAATTTTTCCACCTTGTCAATTTGTCCAGTTAAGAGTATATGAAGGAGCAAGTAAAATACTAAAAGTGTGGCAACAATCCCAGGAAAATATGCTTTAACCAAATCAGAAGAGATCCCAAATCGTGAGGGGGGAGAAAGGGGATAAAAAGAGGTTCAGAAAGAAAAAAAAAAAAAGGAACAATTAAAAAAAGAAAACGAATAAAGAAAAAAATAATATATATATATATATATATATATATATATATATATATATTAGATAAACTAGTTAAAAAACGTTAACAAAGAAAAGGGTAAAAGTTAAAAAAAAATTGGCAGAAGAAGAGAAAAAAAATTGAAAAAGAAAAAAAAATTAAATTAACTGCAAGGCTAAAGAATCATGGGGAGAAAGCCATGAGTTCCATGCTTTGCTTTCCCCTCCTCTGGAATTCCGCTGCTCTCCTTGGTATTGAAACTGCACTCCTTGGTAGGTGAACTTGGTCCTGGCTGGATTTCTTGTTGATCTTCTGGGGGAGGGGCCTGTTGTAGTGATTCTCAAGTGTCTTTGCCCCAGGTGGAGTTGCACCGCCCTTACCAGGGGCCGGGCTGAGTAATCCGCTCGGGTTTGCTTTCGGGGCTTTTGTTCCCTGAGCGCTTTCCGTAGAGTTCCCAAGGATGGGAATGAAGATGGCAGCCTCCCAGTCTCCAGCCCGGAGGAGCCGAGAGCCCGGGGCCCCACTCCTCAGTGCGCCCTCAGAGAATAGCGCCCTATTACTCCCATCACCCTGGCCTCTGGCCACGCTCCGAGCTGACCGAGCCTGCGACCGGTTCAAGGTAACCCCGAGTTTAGAGCTCACTCCTCGGCTGACTCCATAGCCGGCCTCCCCGTTCTAATACCTGAGAGCTCTGCGACACTCAGACACCCCCTATCCTTCTGTGACCCTGCGGGTCCTGAGGCCACGCTGACCCAGCGTGGGCTTCACCCCAGTTAAGCCTCTAGAGCGATGTCCCTCAGCGGAACAGACTTTTAAAAGTCCTGATTCTGTGCTCCGTTGCTCCACCGCTTGCCAGGAGCCGGCCCCTCCCCACCACGGTCTATCTTCCCATCGCCTTGGATTCACTTCTCCGCCAGTCCTACCTTTCAGAAAGTGGTTGATTCTCTGTTTCTAGAATTGCTGTTCTTCTTCTCTTCAATCTCCCGCTGGATTTGTAGGTGTTTGCAATCTTTAGATAAGCTATCTAGCTGATCTCCCGCTACCTGAAGTAGTCTCAGCCTGCTACTTCTCCGCCATCTTGACTCCTCCCTGGTTATTATTATTTTTATTTGGTCTTGAATTCCCTACTCCAAGCCAATAAATCATGCCATCTCCTAGTTGGATTATCTCAGGCTGATAAGATAATTTACATATTTATTATTCTTTTTCTGCTTTAACCAATACTTTTCTAGTGCTGCCCATGAGTAAGGAATAGTTCTAAGCATCTTATAGGGCAAATCACCTAATAGTTGTTTTAGGTTGTGTTTCCCTGTGATTAGGATTTGGGAGAAGTAGTTTGTTCCCCAAACAATGAGGTGGTAGTAGACCTATAGTGGTTTCATGAACGGTTATTACTGTGGGAAGCAAGGCTCAATTCTGTTGGGGTCCTCTGAGATGGGATGTAGAACAAGTGTCTCAGAGCTATCCCCTCTCTCCCCACTGGAGCAAGGAAGTGGGAGCATTTATTACCCATATTTAGAGGGACCTCACCCAGGGTTCCTTAACTCCATGGTACATCTTGTCTGCCTCACATTAGTTGAACATAACTTAGTGCCAGAAAGTCCATGCACAGGAGATTGCAAGAAGAAGAAATTGGCACTCCCAAAAAGAAGTGCCAAGGGAGCTTAAAGGAATAGCCAGCATCTGCTATGGTACTTACAGCAACAGTGTCACTTATAGCAACACATCTGACAGGTGAGAAAACAGAGGCCCAGGGAGGTGAACTCACCCAAGTTCATAGGGGTGAGTGTAGGAGCTGGGACCTGGAATTCTAGCCTGGTTGTCTGGTCACAGAGTCCATATACTAAATCACTCTGCTGATCATCAAAATGAGTTTTATTCCTCTGCATATTTTTCTCTAAACTGTTCACTTCAAAATATAACAGATCTGACCTATGCATACTTTCTAATTTGATGAAGGAAAAACTCTTTGGTAATAACATGTTTTGTTTTGTTTTTTTTTCTTTCCTATCACCTCTGAACAAACATTTCTGAATGTGCTTCTTTTTCTTGGATGACCCTCTAGGATAGAGTCTGAGACTTTCCTATTAAAATTGAATTGATACAGCCACTGTGAAAAACATTATGGACTTTCCTCAAAAAATTAAAAATAGAATTACCATATGATCTAGTAATTCCACTACTGTGCATTATCCAGAGACAACAAAAACAGTAATTTGAAAAGACATGTGCACTCCTATGTTTATTGCAACATTATTTACAATAGCCAAGATATGGAAGCAACCCAAGTGTCCATTGATAGATGAGTGGATAAAAAAGTGTGGTGTATATAGACAGTGGAATATTACCCAACCACAAAAAAAAGTGAAATCTTGCCATTTGCAACAGCTAGGATGAATCTAGAGTGTATAACACCAAGTGAAATAAATCAGCCAGAAAAAGACAAATATCATATGATTTCACTCATATGTGGAACTTAAGATCATTTTATAATAACTGCTCCTATCTCAGAGTGCTAATACGAGAATCAAATGAGATAATGTCTGTAAAATCATTTTATAATAACTATATGTGGAACTTAAGAAACAAAACAAATGGGCAAAGGAAAAAGAGAGAGAGAGAGAGACAAATCAATACACAGATTCTTAACTATAGAGAATAAACTGGTGGTTGCCAGAGAGGGGCTGGGTGAGGGGATGGGGGAAATAAGTGAAGGGGATCAAGAATATCATTATCAAGATGAGCACTGAGTAACAGAATTGCTGAGTCACTATAATGTACACTTGAAATGAACATAGCACTATATATTAATTATACTTGAATTACAAATCAAAAGATGTAAAAAAAATGGGAATTGAACAAAAATTACCCAAAGGGAAAAAAAGAATAGTAATTGTTAAATTTGATAGAGCTAGGAACTATGTTATAGTCAGGACTGGAATTTTGTATCTCAAGGTTGGAGGATGGCATGTGGTATCTCTGAAAGTCATACTATCTCTGAGTCATATTATCATACATCTCTGAGTCATACTATTTATTCACAACATTTGCATGAAAGTAAAAGGTAGAAAGTCTCCATGTTCAAGCAATGGAACCTTGTTATTGAATGAAATGGTCCTTCTGACACTTCCTAGTAACTGTCCCTCCATGAACAAGACTCAAGGCAGACATTCCTTTCATGGAATTTTATCTGGAGTGATAAGACAGGAGTCTCCCTAGGTTTATGACTCATAGATGATGTCCTGGAGGTAAGCCATGTCCATTTCAACCATTTCAACCCTGTCCAAATGTGCATAGAATAGGTTTACTCATCTAAATGGGCTCCCTGTGTTCAGTGCTGTTTTTCAGGCGACATGTGTGATATTGAAAAGGCACAGGACATGGCGCCAACTGCAAAGAATAACCCAAAGTTGCAGGAAATGTATTGAGATACTCATTTCCGTTTCCTCTCACTGTAGGTACCATTCTCAGGTCCCTCTCTGTTTCCAGAAGGTCTCCTTCCTACCTTCAATGTCTTTGCCTCAGGGGAGTTTTGTGGCAGGGCAGGAACTGAAGTTTCTGGGAGTAGGTAGTCCAGCTCTTCTTGCTTTTGCAAAAGCCTGGATTGATGAAGACATTTTCCTGGGTGTCCTTGAAACAAAGCATGGAAAGCCATCTATCTTCAGGGCAACAGAAGAGAAGTGGAGATTCCCCACACACCAGGAAGGGGATGGAGGTATAGAGTTCTTGGAGAAATAGGGACCTAGAGGGGTTGTCTCCCCAAGGCACCCTGTTGAGTTTGCAAGGCCTCTAAGGGAACAGTGGTGATGGCATTAAGCCCCTAAGGAAGCTCATGCTTGGCCCCAAACCAGAGAGTCACTATAATGATTATGATAAAAAGGGAAACAAGAGAAACTCCCTTCCCCATATCTTCCAAACCCTCAGATTCTTAAGAAATCTAGGGAGAGAGTAGTCAGTAGTGACCGAAAGTGACTTTCTGGCCTGCTCAGCGGGATGGGGATAAGGGCAGTTTTAGGCAGTATTTAAGATGTTTCTGGACCACTTGGACTTGTAGAGTGTTTCATACTCAACACTGAATAAAACAGCTAATACTTACTGCATTTTTCCACATGCCACAGGCAAGGCTAAGTATTTTGCAGAAGTTTCTCATCTAATCCTTACAGTACCTCTGTGGATTTGGTAGCTCCGTTTTCCCCATTCCCCTGATGAAGAAAATGGGGCTGAGAAGTGTGAATTCTTGCTCAAGCTAAGGTCCTGTCAGGTGGGGTTTGACTCAGGCCTGACTGCAAATGTGCATTTAACTCAATGCCCTAAGTCTAGCTTATGTAAAACAGGTCACTGCACATAAGAGTACATGTGTAAGAATTAAATTCAGGTTTCAGCCTCTAAATGTTGAAGCATGTCAGAGGAAGGAGAGGTTGGTTTTCAGCTGCAGGGGGGAAGGCAAGCATCATGAGGGCTGACAACTTTTGTTGACATTGTTCACCAGGGCATCTCCAGTACCTAGGACAGGGCCTGGCCCTTAGTAGGAGCTTGATAAATATTAGATGGACGGATATATTGATGGATGAAAGAATGAATGACAGGAGCCTGGAATTCTGCCTTTTATGATGAGAGGGCTATAGAGAACCCAAAGGGAGAAGGGAAGCCCTTCCAAGTGAAGGAAAGTCATTACAAGTGAGGTAAACACTGCTTTTCCAAATCACCTTACAGAATGGTTACAGATTTGTATGAATAAACACTACTTGATACATTTCCAAAATGGGTTCATTTTCCCTGCTTTTCTCCTCTTACAAGCTCTGATCACTTCAGTGAGAGAGAAGGAATTCTTTCTCTCTGATTCTAGAACACAGGTAGCTCTATTAACAGAGGTAGTATTTTGGGTAAAATTAAAAAGAGATAAGCCTAGTAAATGCTTAGATTAATGACAACAGATCTGTATGTTTAGCATAGACTTATATTTTGGTTGTCCTTATGCATCTAACTGCTCATTATGTCTTCATTAAAGAGTTTCAAGGAATCCTCAGATGAATTATCATGATTAAAAATAATGCAAAGCAAAAAGCTTTTGGATGTACCTCTCTAAACAAAAGATTCATCCTAGGAATGATGGCTTGACTCTAAATTCCCATAAAACAGTCTAAGACATGGGAAATCTATTATAGGAATTTTTTCTGATAGAAATATATGTTGTGTGAATTCATAAAGATTTATCTTAAAACAAAACCATAAGGCGAGGTAGCAATGTGTTTCACAGATCCTGACAAAGAAGAGGCTTTACTGCTGGGCAGGTCAGACACAGATCGCTTAAGGAATTTTCTCCTAGGATGGCAGGTTCAAGCCTCCTAATGCCGCTATTAGATCTAAAGAAAGATACTCTGGTGGCCAAAGACAAAAAGTTGGAGAAGAAATCACCTATTAACATTTTAGGACAGTCTGCAACTAAAATTCAAGGTGGAAGAAAAAATACATAAACTGCTCATCTCCTACATGAACTCGAGTGACCTTCTGGCTTCTCTAAATGAGAGTCTGACATTTCCCCTGGCAGTATTGCTGAGGAGATAAGATAAATTGGAATTCTTGAGATGATCTGGGATACTTATCAGTAGGAGCAGCTTCAAGGGAAATGTCTGCTTTCTGTCTGTTCAAAATTAGGGAAGAGCTGACAAGAAGAAATGTTGGTATTTGATCATAAGAAGGCAGCAAGTATCCTAGTATTCTAGAGCATATATGTGCCGTGTAAACACAGATACATCTACCTAACAGGAGTGGTAAACACTGTTGCTTGCCCACTCTTGCTTAGGACGCCCTGCTTGGCCATTTAATCTTCCGCATAGTAGACGTACTGTTAGGCTAAAGCCCACTTGTCCCGTTTGTGTCCACTAAGGCCATTCTTGGTTTGATTTAAACACTGACACTTTCCTGACATAAGCTCAAACACGGAGTATTCTTTCTAGCTGGAAAGGAGAGGGAATGCTGGGAGTGGCTATCAGTGTCTAGGGTAATAGGTTACAGTGACAGTGGTCTTATTCCACTTTCTGGACTTTGGGGTCACATCCATCACTGCCCCACTGGGGCCACCTATAGGAATAACTTTAGCAGTGCCCCAAAGACACTATGTCAACTATTGGGATCTCTCCTAGCATCAGTTTAATCCCTAAAGGTACACATTCATTTCACTCAATCTCTTTCCTAAAACCTAGGGCTAAAATCCCAGCATATTTTTCTGCTGCAAGATTTTAAACATTTATTGGTCCTGAGGTGGGGTGCAGAAAAGCTACAGAAGAGCCCTGGCTTTTAGTGCCTGCCTCAAAATCTTTGGGCTAAAAGCAAGAAACTCAGAAGCGTCAAAGATAGTCTCATAAAGGCTGTTTGACTTTACACAAATGTTTCGCATTTGCATTGCAATGGGAATTCTGATGGCAAAATGAACACTAACCATGTAGAGAAAGAATCCACATAGAGGTGAGATGACGCTGCCTCTTTTCAGGGACACTAGGTGGGATAGGCTGCAGAGGGCTCGTGTACCCATTCTGGCCTCTCTCCAACACAAATCTGTGCCACTCCCCTGCTTAAAACCCTTCACTAGCTCCCTATGATATTAATGCATATTTATCAGGATTTCGTTGGTAGCAAAGCACAAAATACTAACTTAAAAGGGTTTAGGTTAAGAAAAAATCCTTATTGGCTTAGGAGGCTGAAAATTCCAAGGCATGGGTCTGGTTCCAGATGGATCTAGGACTTCAAATAATACTGCCAAGAATTTGTCTATCTTCGGGTGGGTCTGTGAGGCAAACGAGGTGCCTCAGGTGTAGCTTTGAGGCCCCAGAGTCATGGACCTGCTGACTCAGCTCTTGCAGACCTGCGAGAGCCAGAGCGCTCCCTCTGGGCTTTGCCTTCTTGCATTGAGCCTCAGGCATCTGTCAAGGCCCAGAGCACCCCCATCTCTCCGCTCTCCTTTTCTGTGTTGACTTCTTTCTCAGGTAAGTTCTACCTTTAAGGGGCCAGAAGCTCCAGATAATAGTTCTGCCACTTTAGGAAACTTTCTCTCCTTCGCACCTACACCTTCCACAAAACCTTTTCCCTAGTAGTTTTAGGAAAGACAATTTCAGGAGTTGTGCTCATTGGCTCTAAGGAGCCCAGCCTGCGTGCGACACAATCACTTAACACTACCACGCTCCAAATGATTCCCTTTCCCTCCCAGGAATACAGCTAAACTACATTTCACAGGACCTTTGCCGCCAAGTCAGGCCATGTGACCGGTCTGGACCAATGAAGTGGAAGTGGGAGTGAAGCTTCTCCCTCCGGGGGTGGGGCCAGAATCCTCAAACACCCCCCCCACCCCCCCACCCCCCACCCCCCCTCAACTCACTGGCTGGCTGGTACAGAGGTATCCGCAAGAAGAGATCCTCAAGAGCCATTTCATTAGGAATACATGTGTTGGGTTTTTTTGTGCGGGAGAAACTAAACACTGAAGATTTAGGCTCATTCATTGCAACACTAGTGTTACTTGTCCTGTACAATCTGCTGGGTATGTGCCTGTTCCAGAAAGGATGGCATGTTTGCATGGCTAAGCATGGTCACGCACTTATCTTTAGAGCCCCAAATTCGGTGACCCTTGCCCCAAACCACAAAGATACAGACGGGGAAATAGCAGTTCCCCAAAGGAAACTCAAGGTTTTACCTACATCGGGAGGGGCCAAACCGCACAGACAAAAAAGCCAAATCAGGTGTCCACAACACATCAGACTCACCTCTCAGCCTTGTGCTTTAAGAATGTCCATCGATTGGAAGTTTCCTTTCCACCTTAGGCTTCTCCTCCCATTCTTGTTATCTGCCTCTCTGTCTTTCCTTCCGCTTATCTTCTCTGCCCCCCATGCTCCTATGTTCCTTTCACCTTCGTCTAGAAAATGCCTACTCTTTCTTAAAACTCAGATCAGATGCCACTTCCTTCAGGCCAAGGGCACTTCTGTGCCCTCTCACGGGGCTCTGTGATTTCTCTTTCATTGTATTTGCCTCATTAATTATAAATTATCTCACTGTGAAATCCTCTAGGTAAGGATAGGGCTTGTCATCATTTTTTTTTTTTTTAAAGAATGCGCACAGGAGCTTTAGTCATAAAAACCAAATAACAAATAATGCACTTTGAGTATTCATACCATTGACTACTAGACAAGAATTAAAAAGAACTGGGGCGCCTGGGTGGTTCAGTGGGTTAAAGCCTCTGCCTTCGGCTCACTTCATGTTCCCCAGGGTCCTGGGATCAAGCCCCACATTGGGCTCTCTGCTCAGCGGGGAGCCTGCTTCCTCCTCTCTCTCTCTTTGCCTGCCTCTCTGCCTGCTTGTGATCTCTGTCTGCCAAATAAATAAATAAAATCTTAAAAAAAAAAGAATTAAAAAGAGCTCCCACTACACACATGAAGAAAGATCACTGACAACAATGAACGAAAGAAGCCAGATACAAAAGAATACATACTCTATCACTCTAATTATATGAATTTTAAGAATATATAGAAACAATCTAAGGTGACAGAAGCCAGAATAAGTTACATGTGGGAAGGAGAGAAAGTATTAATTAAAGAAAAGGCACTAGGGAATCCTTGGAGCTGAAAATATTCTGTATATCGATTGGGTGGCAGTTACAAATAAAAACATTCACCAAGCTCTATAGTTAAAATTTTTGCCTTTAACGTATATACTTCAGTGGAAAGCAAAACTATAAGTAAGGCATTTTGAGAAAGGATCGTGAGACGAGATGATGAACACCATTTGCTGCTAATTTGGAAGCTGCCCAGTCAATCCAGCTTTTAGCACAAGGGTCAAGGTTAATGAGCACAAGGCCTTCCTCAAGCACTGAATGATTGAATGCAAATCTGCTGAGGATACAAGCTCCAGCTCCAATTACCATCGCAGTGATGCTTTTCAGACTTAAGAGGGTAAGAACAAGAGGCATCATTTCGGCCAATTCAACCATTGTGGAGTACCGGTACCCTGTTGGGACAGAGTGCACCTTCCTGCTGGCCTGGGGCATCCACATGACAGCAAAGTGTTGGGTGATCTCTTGCATGTCCTCAAAGTTAAAGACCGCATTGAAACAGGATTTTTGATTGAGGTCAATGTCATGGTATGTCAGAAAAACTGGTCTGTTTCCCTTTGGTAGGACTCTTAGGGTGAGGTGGACCATAGCATGAGTTGTTTCTATGCCATGTTCCTAACAGTCAAAGTCCTGGCAGCTTTGTGTACGAGTCTTGTCATTTAGAAGTGGTTTGATCTCTGTGAGTTGAGCATCCTGAAGCTCATCCACGAGGATAGATGAGAGAAGAGGATTCTCACGAATAAATCAGTGACTCTGAGGCTTGGGCACACCAGCGCCGGTGGAGAAGGTGTCGTTGTTGTTTTAAGAAATTTCCATGCCCAATGTGGGCTGGAACTTACCACCCAAGGTCAAGTGTCACATGTTCTACCAATGGAGCCAGCCAGGCACCCCCATCATTTTGTCCTCAACACCTAGCATAGTCCTTTCCTGGTAGAAATTCTCAGATGAATGAAGAAATGAATATAGTTCTATTATCCAACTGTGGGATAAGCCCACTTTTCAGAGGATAGCTACAGGATATTTAAATCTTCTTTTCCAAGCATATCAATTAACTAAGTAAGAAATTTACTGATCAAAAATGCTCAGTAGCATGGGTGTTTCTGAAACCATTTGTCTACTTTACAAATCTTATTGTAATAATAAATCTTGGGGATAGCTTTTAAATATGGAAAGGTGCTTATAAAATATTTGAAAAAAGAGGTATTATGATAACTTAGTTATGTCAAAAATTTACTTGTTTTATTCATGTGCACGTGTGTGTGTATTGCAAAAAAACAAGATAGAGAAAATATTTCGAAGTAGAAACTATTTTGTGGAAGTAGAATTTATTCTTCACTTTATTTTCCCTTCTCTTTTTCATTGTTTTGGACTTTTAGATGATAAGTCTGTAGCCTATGGCTGATATGAGGATAAAACTGTAAGTGTTATTTTGGATTTTATTGTGATCTTTTTCCTCTCTCTTAAATAAAGATAATGTCCTATTGTCTGACTGAGACAGAAACTTCTCACCTCCTTATTTAAAAAAAAAAAAAAAACACAACAAAACAACAACAACAAAACCCAACCCTGACCGGGAGGTTTCCGAAGCCCCCAGTGATAACACACAGTGATTTGCTCTTATAGGGCGTTTCTTTCTTCTTTTTTTTTTAAATTTATTTATTTGAGTTTTATTTTCAGCATAACAGTATTCATTGTTTTTGCACCACACCCAGTGATCCATGCAATCAGTGCCCTCTCTAATACCCACCACCTGGTTCCCCCAACCCTCCACACCCCGCCCCTTCAAAACCCTCAGATTGTTTTTCAGAGTCCATAGTGTCTCATGGTTATAGGGCTTTTCTTGGCCCCTAAGTAGATCATTGTTGACCAAAGTCCCTTGTTGGATGAAACAGTGAAAGATGGAAAAGAAAACCTAAGGGTTCATCTGCCAAACCCAGGCCTACCAGGAGTCTTTGGGTATAAGCAGGAATCCATAAACACAAGGAGGGCTGAGAGATGTCAGATTTGTATCTTAATGATGAGAAAAAAACAAACCTTCAAAGCAAATATTTTCTGGCATCTTTTAGCTAAGGGGAGAGAGGGGAAGGGGAAGAGACAGAGAACATGAATGAGCATGTTCTCTCTCGAGGGCTTTCTGATGCCAAGTCCTTACTGTCCCCAGCCACAGATGAGATCATTTTCCCACTGCGAGAAGTCAAGTGGCCTATGTAGATATGTTATGCTGAGCTCTATTTACTGAAACATGTACCTGGAAAAATAAGACCGAGACTTTCTGTCGGCTTAAACTGGTGCTCATCTACCACAAATGTCCTCGCCCTCGTCCCTGGTATTACAGGGTTCTCCAGAGAAACAGAACTCCAATGGTATATATACAAGGAGGTTTATTATAGGAATCGGTTATGGAAGGTGAGAAGTCTTACAGTCTTCTCTGTGCCAGCTAGAGAATCAGGAAAGCCAGTAGTATAATTCAATCCCAATCCAATAACCTAAGAACCAGGAGCACCAAGTCTGAAGGCAAGAGGAGACAGATGTCCCAACTCAAAAAGAAAGAAATTGCTCTTCTGCTGACTTTTTGTTCTGTATGAGCTCACAACAAATTATAGGATTCCCCCCCATGTTGGTAAGGGTGGGTCTTCTTTACTCAGCCTACTGATTCAAATGTTAATCTCTCTCCTTTTGCACCCTCACAGACATGCCCAGAAAAATGTTTTTTCAGCTATCCGGACATTCCTTCACCCACCCAACTTGACATATAAAATTAGCCATCACATCTGTGAGTGTATTACCTTGCATGGCATGAGGGATGCTTCTGCCAAGCAATAAAACCTGTCCTTAAGCACTAAAGAAGTGCAGCCCTCCTTGCACCTTGTTTTCAGACTTCTGGTCTTCAGAACTGTGAGAGAGTACATTTCTGTTCTTTGCAGCCACCCAGTTTGTGGTAGTTTGGTGTAGTAGCTCTAGGACACTATACACACAAGGTTATAGACTAAGCTATAAAATAGAAGTATTAGCAGAAATAATAGTAGGCTCAATTATCAGTGTTATTAAGTTGTCCAGAGACATTCCTATATCACAGAATAATTATGTGGTTAACCCCTAATCTATGAACCCCATTCTGATTTTAAATGCATTATTAGTTGGTGAGATCCACGAGAATCCTTATCTCCTGAGGCGTCACCCCCTCTATAGTACTGGCTAGTATATAGGTGCCGCCAACAAATATTTTCTGATTTGTATAGCATAGCAAGAAGTAATTCAGCCAGTGAGGACTCCTTATGAATGCAGACAAGTTGGACTGTCTAGACCAAGAGGCATGACCCTTTGGGACCCCAGCTCACACTTTCTCTTGGTAGCTTCTGAATTTCCAGGAAAGACCTAAGCAAGGTCCAACAAACATGTATGATGCACAGTGGGTTCTCCACAACCACAAATATTTTTCCTGTAGCTGCTATACAAGAGGAGGTTCTGATGCCCTAGAGCTGAGGTGGAGGCCAAAGGCAAACTGGCCAGGTGAACCCACATGATGCAAAAGAATGGGATCAAGTTCCAACATGTTGGGATCGGAGGTTACTCTGCCTCAGGATTGTACCCATCAGGTTGTATTCTTGTTGGCCTCCACCCAGACCTGAGTCCTCCAGCACTGTGAATTTGAGGAGACTTCAGGTCCCTGGGGTGTGATCTCATTTGTTTCCAGAAATTTCTAGAAAGCTCCTAGAATTCCCTAGAACATTTCTAGAAATAGTTGTTTTGCCTGGAAACACCCCAACATCGTTTTCTGGCTAGCTCTGGCACATGTCCTTCCCCTGTCACAACACCTCCCTTCCAATCAGCATGACAACCATCTGCCCTTGAAGCTGAGAGGCCAAAACAAATGTGATTAGTGCACTACCTTCAGAGTGCTGACAGCACCCTTTGTGTTGGATGAACAGGCAGCCCAAGCCACTGTGCCAAGTTCAGTTCCCAAGAGACTGTACAGAAACTGTGAGAGAGGGGAAGCTCTACGCATTTGGATGAGAAATACATTTCCATCAGCACTCTTCCCCTTCTTCAATTCACTGATACAAGAAGCCATTAAAGAAGCGTGAATTTTTGATGAGTTCGGTAGTTGTTCATTTATCACTGTATTGTCTCATTCCACCCAAATACACCCAGGAGTCAAACTCCCAAATCTCTTGTCTCTCTCATGGATGAAACTAAACATTTAACATGGTGAGATTTTCTATGCTTTATGGCATGGCCGCTGCTGGCCAGGATCTTAATGTCTCACTCAAGAGGATGATTCTGTTGTTTTCTCTTCTCCGCTGAAGCCAAGCTACATTGCCTTCACACAACAACAGCCTCCACATTGTCTGAGTCTGTAGTGCAGGAAGTCTGTTAATTCTCTTGATGGTACCATTTCCTGCAACATTAATGCATCTAGTCTGGTTCTGTTGTCGGGGTTGCTATGATCACTTCTTGTCATGGTCACTGGGTTATATTCCATTTTCTTTTCAACGTGGATGTTTATGTTTAATTGAGGAAGGCAGTAGCAATTTCTGCTACCTTGAGCCCAGGCACACTATAAAACCAATTTGATTTTCCATGATTCTATTTTTTGAGCTGGAGTTGAAAGAAACTCGAGAAATTATCTGGCCCCAACTCACCATTTTCAAGAGGAAGTCAAAGATTCTTCCCAAATCAAAAGTGGTGTGAGGCCAAGCAGGGTTTGCAGGGAGGTCTCAAATTCCTCATTCAAAGCCCATGCTGTTGTCTCAGGCCATCCCCCAGGAGATGTTTACCTAAGAACACCTGGCTATTCTGCATCTCCTTGACAGTAACCCCACACCCCATGTTCCTCCCTGAAAATGATTCTGATATGCATTTATTTGGTTAGAAGTGTCTTTGGCATCATCTAGTGTGAGCTATAGGACAGCTTGCCCCTATTTGTGGGTAGGAAGCATATCGTTTCTCAGTGTATTACTGCTCAGACTCCCAGACTCCCAATGTTAGAGAGGGAAGTGACTGCCATCCTGGGTGGTTGGCTCTTGTTTGTTAATACCACTCTCTTTTACTGCTGAGTCGCACACGGTGGCACAGTGACCCGTGAATGAGGTAAGGTGAATGCACTGTTGGCTCTCTCTGCATTGTGGCAGGTGACATCTGTGTACCCAGCCCACACAGTTCAGCCGACCACAGAGAAACACATGAGCAGGCAAGATAAGTTCTTCTCTCGGATAAAAGCATTATTTAAGCATCACTCAGCTACGAGTGCCTGGCAAGATACATAATCCCATTTGACATTCCAACCAGGGCTGTGGTGAGGATGAAATGGTAAGATGACATGTGTAAAAGCACAAAGAAAGTTATTTATCAGTAAAAGTCAGTGTGGCTGCTGTTATAAGTAACTGTATTTATTTTACACCTCCCCTTTATTTTTTTTAAAAACGTGGACAAATTGCCATACAGAATGTAATGTAATATAACTAATTTGGGAATCATTTGCTAATCCTTCTATTTTAGCCAAATGATTCCCCCAGATGGATGTGGAACCAAGAGGCAGATCCAATATTGGCTGTGCCAAATGAAGAAATGGAAATAGATTTGCAAGGTGGGAGTTTTGAATGGAAAATTGTTCCCTTTCCTTGCTTCCCAATCTGGCTTCTGCTCAGAAGTGTTAGACAGCTCTCAGATTCCATAGTGGAAGAGCAGTGTTTCAAATGGAAAATTTTATTTTAAATGCCAAAAGCCTCCCATCTCTAGGATAACATTTTGTTTCTCATTCTTGAATTCTCTGACTTCTCCTTTTCTTTGTTAAACAATTTTCAACCCAGTTTATTAGTATTTATCTGTTGTAGTGGACACATTTTAGTTTGTGTTTTTTTTAATAGGTTTCTGTGGGCATGTGAAAAAAGCTAAGTCTTGTATTCTGTAAAATTGTATCACTGTATTCCACAAGAAGAATCGTGTTGGTTGGGAGAGGGAAGACAGGTTGCATAGTTAGCCTTAACCCTTCAGGCCATTCTTGTCTTTGGGGCATTGGGCCTTAGTAAAGACTATGTCCATCCTTGGACATTAACATTAAACTTTTCAACTAGGTTTGAATTTTAGGTTGTTTTTGTTTCCTGAATTCAGCATTTACCCTTAAGTAGTCACAGTTGTGTTAAACCCTTCACTTCACTTTACATTGGATTTGTAGCTACCTCATTTGTGTAGATGGCTCATTGATGTGCTTTTGGGAATAATTAGTGCAGCTGATTATTATATACACATTTGATTTCTGATTGGCTGGCCCCAAACAAAAGGGCATTGCTGGGGAAATATGAAAGAAATAGGAAAACTTAAGCCTTAAACTTGGCATTGGTGTCCAACTCACAAGTTTGGTACACTGAGAATAAAATCCATGCCATGCTAATTCCTGAATCTCTAGGAGACGGCCTTCTTCCTTTCTTGGACTCTGGTACCTGACAATTTGTAATTTCTTATGGGAAATTATCTGGATACAATCCATCCAAATAGATCACCAGACAGCTATTTCAGGGGTCACAGAATAGAAAGGCTCACAAATCAAACTAGCATTCTTGAATCACACAACTTATTAAATCAATTTAAAACATAGAGCCAGAAGAAAGGAGAAAGGAGCAGGGTAAGAAATGAACACACTCGTAATTTGGGGTAGAAGGATCACATCCCCAGGATAGTCTGTTATGCAATGTTCATGCATACTGTCTCTGTCTTCCTCTTTGCTGCATCAGCCTTCCAATGACAGCCATGCTACAAAGACTGCAACTGAGGTATCTGCAAGGGGCCCAAAAAAATTGAAAGGTGCCTCGAGCCAAAGATACGTGTTCACTCTATTGAAGAGCAGCAAGCTATGGCTTGCCAGTTAGCCTAACAAACAGCTTTGGATTTTATCTATCTTTCTTGGGGGAAGGACAGGTGGGACCATAATAGATGCCACTAATGGGTGGCTGATGTAAAACCTCATGAATATGGAGTGCCTTGTGTATATTAATGCATCATGAATATTCATAGCCTCATATATCTCATGAATATAACCAAGTGTCTATTGGTTTTATTCCCCCTTTCTATCTTTGTTTAGTACAGGTATGCATTTCTCACTTTGTCTACATATGACACCTCTCCCAGTTTACTAAGTTATCTGCATTTAATACATTTCATAAATGCTATATATTCCTCATAAGCTACTTATCCACACATCTGTTCCATTGACTTTTTTTGTATCTGTCGCAGAATTGAATAGTCTTTAATGCAACAAACACAAACAGCAACATTTATAATTAGTTGGGTGGTATAGTGGGAAAAAACAGTATTAGTAGACGTTCAACAAAGAATTTCTTCATTTCTGGGAGGGTATTAACCTTCCTAATGGCTATAGCAAAAGTAGGACCCCAGAAATCTTAGAAATCAAATTTCTCATTTCAATTAACAGCATAATAATTTGACCATTGGCTTAAGTCCCAAATCCAGGCACCATGTTTATTTCTCTCTTGCCCTCAACAGCTCGTATTTCATTCATTGCTAAGTCCCCATTGATTCTGCCTCCCATACACATTCTTAATCCATCCACTCCTTTATACCTTTACTAGTACCACTCCCCTAGTTCAGGCCACCATTGTCTTTTGCTCTGACAAGGCAGTAGCCTCTTAGACATCATCCCTCTTTCCACTCTTTATTTTTCTGGAGCCCATTTCCATATAGCAAGTAGAGTAGTCTTTTAAATAGGAAAATTGGTGTGGGTAGCCTCCAACTACTTCTAGACCAGTGTCAATCAAAGCATGTCCAAAGGAAACGGAAACAAGCCAAATATCCATAAACAGACAAAAGGACAAGTGAAATGTGGTATATCCATGCAATGAAATATTATTTGGCCATCAAAAAGAAGGAAGTTCAGGTACATGCTACAACACAGATGAATCTTGAAGACATTATGCTAAGTGAAAGAAACCAGTCACAAAAGACCACTTATTGTATGATTCCAGTGATATAAAATGCCCAGCATAGGCAAATCTATAGAGACAAATAAGTATATTAGTGATTGCATAGAGCTGGAGAGGAATAGTTGGGAAGAGGGAGGGAAGTAATAGCTAAGAATATAAAGTTTCTCTTTGTGGTGATGAAAATCTTCTAAAATTGACTGTGGTGATATTTGCACATATCTGTTAATATTAACACTAAAAATGAATTCTATACCTTGAATGGGTGAATTGTATGGCATGTAAATTATGTCTCAAAAAACCCTTTTTTTTTTTTTTAAGTTTGGTGAGTGGGCAGGCAACATTTGAGTCATCCGGGATCTTGGAGAAATGCAGATTCTCAAGCCCCATCCCAGTCTCACTAGAGAATTTCTAAAGATGGGTCCCAGAAATCTGTGTTTTAACAAATACTCCAGATGATTCTTAGATACACTAAAGTTTGAGAAACACTAAAATAAATTAAATTGAAATTCCACTTCAGGGTTACTGGGCTCTACAAGATCTTATTCTCCAATGTCAACTCTTTATCCTGGCACACTACCCTTCCTTTTCTGTCACTGACAAGTCAATGGGTTCCCCTGTTAGAGCCTTTGAACTATCAATTCCCTCAACCTGGAATACATTTCTCTGCAATCTTTATATATCTGGCTTCTTTTTGCCATTCAGTTTTCAGCTAAAATGTAACAGGATCACATCACCCTTTATATTTGCTTCACCACACTTTATAATTATTTGGTATTTTCTACTTGATTTAATTGAAGACTGTCAGCCTTCTGGGAATATAAGGAAGCCCTTTTATCTAGCAGGTAATCAATAAATATTTATTGAATTGTTGAGGAAACACATCAAACCCAGGTGTCCTAGGATACATCTCCTACTACTCCCTAAGCTCTGTGCTTAGGGTCTGAGCTCTCTGCATCCTGCCAAGAGATTGTGTTGGAAGTGGAACCACCAAAATTAGCCACATTTTCTGTTGATACAGAAACCCATCCTAATGACTGATGCTAGAAGTTAAGCAAAGAATGGGAGACAAGCAAATGAATAAGGAAGAAATTTTTCTTCTTTACCAGACTAAAAGTTCCTCAAGAATGGCCTCAGTTCCTGCTACAAATTAGAAGTCCTCAAAATGTTTGCTTAATTCTTGGGCTACATGTTTAGGAAATAAAAAGTAATTTATTCTTGCTTTTTAAGAAACCAGGGCCCCAGAAGATCCTCCCTAGACTCCTCCAAACCCTTGGAGAGTCACCTAGACACTATTCCCTGCCCTCCCCTTGTCCTTTCTGTTAAGTGAGATATTTATGTTTTAAATGAAAGCCATTGTAGTCCCCTCACTAGTGGAAAAGAATCAGTGTGCATGCATTCCTCGTATAATAAGAAATAAATCCCTTAAGCCTCTAATTTGCTCTCACTGGCATAGAATTTTGAAGTCTAAGAATGCATCTGCCATCAGAGAAGTTAATTCTGGGGCTGCTGGCTCCGCAGCTATGTATGTGGCCATTGTTCATGACCCAGGAATGGTCCAGAGGAAATCAGTGCTCTGTTCTCATAATGAACCTTATGTTTCTAAACACAGGTGCATTTGGATTATAGACATCTGTGTCATTAACTGCATAGAGAAAGAGCACAAAAGCAGCTCAGAAATGAGCTCCTTGGAAATGCAGGGTGGTATTGTTGCGGTGGCTCTTATCACCATCATCATTACGTCTTTGATGATATATCATGGCACAGACATGGTGATGAACGAATCCAGTTGTCTCACCATCATGTTTTCAACATGCTGCTTTTCACTGTGGGAGGAGAGAGACTCTTGACAGAATTCACCCCATTGTCATTTTATTGAAAAGAGTTGTCAGAGAGCCCCTGGTCCAGCCTACCACCATTTCAATCTGCTATTTACTCTGACTTTGTATTTCATCTGTGCTCTTTGATGTGGAATAATGAAAGAGCTCTTGGGAAATGCTTGTTCTTGATGGTTTTGATGAGAACGATGTCCTGAAAATCTGTCAAAAATTCGCAGGACAGAGAAAGAAAGACTATCACATGACTGCTGGACATTCTTCTATGGACCCCACTGAATCAGCATTGGTTGCCAGGTTCCCGCAGTTCACACATTAACAGGTATTCAGGACAACCCAAACCTTATGACAATCAATATTCTTGGCCATTTTAAAACACATGTTCAATGGGAATTTTGGTAGTCAGTCACATGGCACACTATAATTTGCATTTGCTCCATATAATGAATATTTTAAAACATTATAACAAAAACATATGCCAAAACCAGTAAACAAAGTTTTTTTAAAACGGATCTTAGGTACACAGCCTGATTTGACTAAAACAATCTCTTAGCTTTTTACGAATTCTAAACTGTGAGTGAAAATCATGTCTAGTCCAGTTGTAAATGCTGTGCCGGTGTTTTACTAACTGCCTCAGACTTTGAGCTGGAGCGGCCCCTAAGATTCATCTAATCTAACAGAACAGGGATTCAGAGAAGTCAAGTGATGTGCCAACACTCATCGAGGCAACAGTAAGCTGGGGCTAGAATCCAATCTCCTGACTTGAAGTCTGTCCTTTCTATGAAATATGTGAATCAGCCGGGGTATAATCGGGGAGGAAGAACTATCTTTTTAAGACTTTTTTTTTTTAAGATTGTATTTATTTATTTGACAGAGAGAGAGAGATCACAAGTAGGCAGAGAGGCAGGCAGAGAGAGGGGGAAGCAGGCTCCCGGCTGAGCAGAGAGCCTGATGCGGGGCTCGATCCCAGGACCCTGAGATCATGACCTGAGCTGAAGACAGACTTAACCCACTGAGCCTCCCAGGTGCCCCAAAGAAGAACAGTTTTCAGGAGTAAACAGTTGGATATTTAAAAATGGTGAGCTGACAGCCTGAGAAATTGGTGTAACTTCTGAATAATTACGTCAACACCTGTCACTAATGCAAAAGGCAAAACGACAGTTATTTCTTCACCTTGGCTTCTCAAGATTATCGATATAGATAGGAAACGCAAAAAGAGTTGAAGATGAGGGAGGAGGAGGGAGTGGTGGGGGTCTTATCACACAGGAGTATTAGGATTTTGTTTAGTGTCTGCCTCTCTAAGCATGTATTATATTTTTTAACCTTGTAGCTTGTTTTCCTTTTCAGATCCAAGCCCAGAACTGCTCCTTTCCTTTGCTCTTTCCAGAGGAAAGAAGTTAAGACAGTAGGCAAATAAAAATCAACAAATAAATACAGCTTTGTGAAGACATCAAGATGATACCCTGAGATTATGAATCCACCTTCCAGTCTCAATAATCAACCAGAAGGTAAGTTGAGACAAGTGGTTTCCAAAAGCTGACAAAACACAGAGGATGCTTGAGAGGGGGACAAATAAAAAGCCCTGGCTTTGGATCTAGCTCTGGGTCGAATCCATTTGTCCATTCACGTCCTTCTTAGCATTATTTAACTTGTCAGAGTTTACGTTTTCTCCTCTGCAAAATGGTTATAATCTCATCTGCTTGCTGAGAAGTTCCAGGCTTGAGTGAGAACACCTGTCTGTCCACCTCTTTCCTACCTTCATTCTCCTAATAACCCTCCCCCTGCAATGACTCCAATTTTCTCATCATTTCCTGAAGTAGTCATCATGTGACTGATTTTACAAATAGGAATGCAATGAGTGGGGTCATTTATTTTAACATGTTAGAGGATTAAGTGTTAGTAATCAAGTGGAAATTTTAAAAGAACTAATTTTGTAGCCTGGAAACCACTATTTTGTCTAATTGAAAAAACTGATCTTTTTTCCTGTGTCAAAAAAATCATGAAAGATTTTTGAAATGGGCAAAAACATTACTGGGTGTCTTGCCCAGAGAACCCTTCTGAGTTATCTTTTATTGTCTTTTTTTTTTTCCAGAACCATTTGCCTTCTCTGCTGTAAAAAGCAAATCATTGATTTATTGATCTTATTTTTTTTATAAACATATATTTTTATCCTCAGGGGTACAGGTATGTGAATCGCCAGATTTACACACTTCACAGCACTCCCATAGCACATACCCTCCCCAATGTCCATAACCCCACCCCCACTCTCTCAACCCCCCTCTCCCCATCAACCCTCAGTTTGTTTTGTGAGATTAAGAGTCACTTATGGTTTGTCTCCCTCCCAATCCCATCTTGTTTCATTTACTCTTCTCCTACCCCCTTAACCCCCCATGTTTCATCTCCTCTCCCTCATATCAGGGAGATCATATGATAGTTATCTTTCTCTGATTGACTTATTTCACTAAGCATGATACCATCTAGTTCCATCCACGTCGCCGCAAATGGCAAGATTTCATTTCTTTTGATGGCTGCATAGTATTCCATTGTGTATATATACCACATCTTCTTTATCCATTCATCTGTTGATGGACATCTAGGTTCTTTCCATAGTTTGGCTATTGTAGACATTGCTGCTATAAACATTCGGGTGCACGTGCCCCTTCAGATCACTATATTTGTATCTTTAGGGTAAATATCCAGTAGTGCAATTGCTGGGTCATAGGGTAGTTCTATTTTCAACATTTTGAGGAACCTCCATGTTCTTTTGGCTAAGATCAAGTGTAGTATCTTTTATTGTCTTTGAGCTATTTTAAAACTCTGTGAATTCCAAGGACAAAAACAGTTAAGTCTTATTATTCATAATAGTTGTATTCTATAACGTTTCCATGAACACTTAATTAGTGAATACAGAACCATTGCTTTTAGGGGAAACACAGTGTTTAATATACCTACACAGTGTTGATTCATTAGCCTTTAATTAATGGCCCACAACACTATAATTCATACCCGAATGAAGCTTTTTTAACCCACGTATTTTAGCAAATAGGTGAATTCACAAATACTGAATCAGCCAATAAAGTGAATGGACCATATTGTGCCTAATGGATGCACCAATGATTTATCTCCCCACTTTCCCATCCCAGAAGAAGCCAGTTTTGCCACTGTGAAACAGGTTTATTTTGGCCATTCCTGACCACCTATGAACTGTTAAAAGATATACTGAGGCATGTTAAAATTTACAAGAGTTTATTTGAGCAAACATCCATTCTAACCAAAATTGGTTGGAGGTACTCCACTGGCAGGAGCTAGGGAAAGACTTTTATAGATCAGACTCAGAAGCAAAGCAAAGCAAATTATTTGATTGGCTATACCTTAAGTGGCTGCCTTATTTGGGAAAGGCTAGTTGGCTGTTTGTGATTGGTTGTTCCTAAGTTTTGATTTTTTAACTTTGAGGCATTTATAGGAATTGACTCCAGCTTAAGTTCTGGTTTGACTACGTAGCTACCAAGACATTAGTGCCCACCTCAGTCTGATGACTGCCTTGTTTAATTACTTAATGCCATATGTTCCACACTTTAGGTTTTCCTTTAAAATTGTTGTAATATCTTTCTGGTTCCCTCATTAATTAATAGTTACATGGAAATCTTAGCCACGTATTCATTTTCTATTTATGTGAAAGTGACGATTTTACCTTTAAAAAGAATTTCATCCTCTACCATTTGAAAAATAGTTCATGTTGAATTATCATCTTCAACTTGGGCAGTTCCATGCAATTCTAGGAGCTCACCTTCTAAAAACATTCCAGAACATGACTTTCAATGAGTCATAATTCCTTTTCGGGGTTTTGCCTTTGCCATTCCATGGATTTACTATCTGAGAAAGCACTTCTACATTGTAAAACATTCTGCAAATTAGCATCTCATTTAATGTTCACACTTTTGTGAGGGATGGTTATTTTCCCTATTTAAGGCTGAGGAAACTCACATTCAGATTATGTGGCTTTTTTAAGATCACGCGTTAGAAAATTTTAGTTTGTTGTCTAGAATTAGAGACTATCGTTCAACAGGTAAAGAGTCAGTGCTGTTCATGTAAATGACACAGAAATCAACCCCAATTACCATAAGGGACTGAAGGACTTCCCCACTCTTCTGCACTTAAGACTTGTTAAACAGAATGGGGAAATGCGTGGATTAGTAGGGAGAACGTTGAAAGGTATCTGTCTTGACTTGCTTGATTTGTAGTGGAAAGGGAAGGAAGTTATTGGAAGATAAGAAAATGAGAGATTCTTAGAGCTAGGAAAGGGGATGAGGGAGAGAACCAGAGAGCCCGGGTTGAGTGCTGGTGCTTGATGGGGCATAGTCGGAAGGGAGTGGGGTAGGGGAACAAGTTTCCTGTTGTGATGGATGGAGCTCTTGGGAGACAGGAGAAGGGGTTTTATATTCTGCTGAATCTGAGAGAGTCTTCCATGAAGCTCCAAAATACTTTCAGGGGAATGTTCGACATTTTTTTTCTTTTTTTAAGTACAGCATCTTGCTGAAGAAGAGCCATGGGGGCCTAGTTTTGTCTGAGTTAGGATAATTACTTTCCTATGATTCCTTTCTCTTTTCCTAGATCCCTAGAAGAGAGAAAAAGGAACTCCTACAGGATTTGAAGTTAGTTTAAGTGACAATGCTGCCTCTGAGCTTTGACTTTATTTGATCAGCTAATTATTAATATTTTTCAACTACTTTTTTGTCAAGGGTCCTAGAATTTTATCAACCAGAAAATAAAGACAAGGAAAACTTCATTGGCTGCTTCGGCAGAAGGGTTCGTCTGAAACTGAGCTGCCCTGCTTCCTGGCAGTTAACAGAAACGTTGTATTATAGGCCCACGTAGGTTAGTCTTGAGAAAAAGGAACAAGAAAACGAGAGCTTAATCTATGGGACAAAACTTGTGTTCTGTTACAAGTTTTTAAAAGGCCTAAGGAGAAGCAAGTATGGGAAAATACTTTCTTGAAGTTTCTGGCAATAAATATGGTTGTTTTAGTCACGTGGCAGTTGCAAAAGATATTAACCTCTTATTCTTTGAAATAAAATATGCCCTTCTCCCTTCCTGATTTTTCACAATATAGAACCTTCTTATCTTTGTGATATAACTTATTCTAACTCAAAATGTATACATTTGCATTTGTTGGTCAACATTTAAAATAAGACTGAGGATGATTCTTTGAGTTAGGGAGAGCTGTTTGGAGTTCTGCATTGTCTTCTATAGATGAGCCACAGCAAAATACATATCATCTCATTACCAGTTCTATTTTTTTCCTTAAAGGGAGCAAGTCTTTAATGAAAACCAGTGAAATAATCAGCACACAGAATCCCTCTAGATTAAAACTTTTTTTTCCCCTCATAAACTTTTCAGGCCTCCTATAACTGTTCAAAGCATTTGACTTAGGTTTGATATAGAAAATTCTCTTTTCAAATTCGTTTTTCACTGACTTATGTTATATTTCATTAAATTAGATAGTTATAATAACGAGGACAACTGACATAAACAGGTCTGGAAATAATTCAACCAACTCTGCTTAATCATTCAACACATATGGTAAGAAAATAATTCACAGGATGCTCGAGTAGAATTCAGGACAGCAAATATGTAGCACTCTGTGGGCAGTTATGCTTAGAGAAGGAACCGCAAGCAGGTGGATCATGGTAAGTTAGTTCAACCTAGAGGTGCCTGAAATGAATTTAGCTCCCAGGTAGAATGAAGAACGGGTGCTCTGTCTGGGACTTATAGGGACTTGTAGGAAGTCAATGATGCTCAGACAGGACCCAGGTATCCAGAATGTCCTATCCTCTCACCCTAATCCAAACCCCCTTGGAGAACCCATGGGGCAACTGGGGAACACAGAGAGACTCAAGGGCCCTCACTAAGAGCACACTTGATCCCCGCCAGTGATGTGGCTCGGAAAAATTACCCAGCCCCTTGCTGCTGTGGCATTTCCAGCTGTGAAAAAAATGACTTTTGAACTAAAATAAAACCATGTGGATCAATTTCATCTCAAAGTCAATGATTTCTTTGTTTATTTGTTTTTGCAGTTGTTTGTTTTACTTTGCTTTGTAGAATACCTAAAATTAAAACATTGTTTATATATAGCAGCAATAACAGTGTTGAAATTAAACAGATGTTTTGGAATTCATTTTGTGGCCTCCAGGTTGGCAGTGGGAGTAGAAACCAGTGCCCAAGGCCTCAGACAAGAGCTTTTATCTATTGTTTCTGGACCCTATGGCAATGGGCTGGCAATGTCTGACAAAGGGGACATGAGGGGAGAATCAGCAGCTCTCAGCATCTCCCCTACCCCAAACTACTGAGCCTGCAGATGGGGAAAGAAAACCTAAACCAGGAGGCCTACACCCACAGCTTTCTCTCTTTTGCTCTGAGTGCTTGAGGGCCGCCTTCCCTAAGGAGGCCTCTTTCCAAGGCCCAGGGGCCATGATGCTTTCCTGACAGAGAGAACTGAATCCTAACAAATGTTCTTGCCTTTTTCACGGGGCAAATGCTGTCAGGAGGTCAGGCTGGTGTTTCAATTCTATGATCCAGTGGTTATTGCTTTTTGTGGACGTGCCTGCAACTAGACCATCAATCATGAAAGACTGACCCACCCTGCAACTATTCCTACTTTTCACCCCACAGCGCCTTGGCTCCTGACTGGAAAAGCCCATTCTGTGCTCCTGAGAAGGAGTCTTCTGTCATCCCCTGAGAGTGGCTGTACTACAGAAGGAAAATCCAGGGGACACTTTGGTGCCCTTTTATGTAATTAGGGTAATTCATCTGAATAACCATAATTAGCATGGATTTAGCATATGATCCAAGAAGGTATTTGCTTATGTCCTAAGCATATCTTTCTCCTTCAAGATCTCTTGGAATACTACCATGAAATTAAATCTCTCCTGGAATGGTAAGGTTCTTCCTCCTCCACAGCATGACTCTCTCCACCATTTCAGGTTCCTCCTCCTTCTCTTCATCCAGTACATGAATTGACGTGGACTTTGAGTCTTTATTCAACTTAAAAAAAAAAAGATAAGAAAACTGAATTAAGTGTCTTTTATATTCCCACATGGTTGTGACTTTCCTTTAAAACAAGTCAGTTGCTCTGAATAGAAAACTTTCCCAAATCCTGGTTTAAAAAGTAAATAAATAAAAAGAGAGAGAGGAGAGAATATTGCCCACATCACAGTCTAAAGTAGTGTGGAAAAGTAGATAATAGTACAAACTACATATATGTAACCTTATATTTTCTAGTAGCCACATTTAAAAAAGGAAAAAGAAACATATGAAATTAATTTAGTGATTTATTGATTTAACCCAAGATAGCCAAAATCCTATCATTTCAACATGTCATCAATCTTGAATATTATTAATGAGCTATTTTGCCTTTTGTGTGTGTGTGGAATTGTGTCTGTGAAACCCAGTGTGGTTTTATACTTACCGCACACCTCAGTTTGGGTGAGCCACATTTCAAGTGCTCAAGAGCCACACGTGTCTAGTAGCTACCATATTGGGCTGCCTGGTCTATGTATCTTTTATGCTGACACCTCACTTTTATTTCCATCTTGTTGCTCTGTCTTAAAGGAGAGAAAGTATTTAGACTCCAAGTCTTATGTCAACTGGAAAATTTTCACAGCAGTTCTTGTGAGGTATAGGACTTGTCAAGTCAGAGCTATTTCTATTACAGAACATCAATTAGTATAGAATAAGCAGTGAGTTGAAGGAAAACTGCTTGATATTATTATTTCCAGCTTAAACCCCCTCCCCCCAAAATCAAATTATTCCAATGAGAACTATCACCACACATTACCCAATAGTGAAAAGTTTTCATAATGTGATTGATACAATGCTTCTTAATGTACACAGGGCATTCTATAGCAACCCTGAAAATTGATACAAGCCCAGCTCCTCAGTAGAGCTTTCTAGATGAAGAAAACTGCATGCTACACTAGGTCCTTCCATGTGGATGCTGAAGACAATGCTGTCCATAGCTTTCCTCACCTTCACTGTGACTAGGGAGAAGTCTTCCTCCCTCATTTCCCAGAAGTCATTTGTCTCTGGAGAAAGAGGAATTTCAACTCTTGATTACAAAGTCTAGCATGGCTCTATCTCATTAACTTTATTACAACTTTTAGTATCTGTGTTGTAGAATTTGGATAAGTTAAGAAACAACACTACCACTCATTACACTGTCTCTCCACTAGTCTGTGAGTAACTCAGGACACAGAACATTGGTTTTTTTCATTGTGGCAGTGGTGACTGGTGCATCATTTGTGCTCAGGACCTTATAACTGAAGCCAGGAAGTTCTGTCCTGTTCATTTGTCTTTTCCCCCTTTATCACATGCATTCATCAAGACCGAGGACCACACTGATATTTCCACAGTGAAATTTATTCATTCAACAAATATTTGTTGAGGGCCTACTTTAGGTTAGGCACTTTGCTGGGGGCAGTGTGGTGAAAAACACAGATATGCTCCTGAAATTTAAGGGTAAGGGAAAAGACACAGAAAAAAATAAGTGCAATGGGTACTGTGGCTTTGAAATACCTTCCACTAACTTTTTGTTCCAAGGGGTCTATTTGTTTTGTTTATTCATTTGCCTCCCCTGCAGTCCTTTCTATCATTCAGCCTTGAGTCACAGAGACTCTGGAAGGAAGGAGATCAGGGTACTGCTTGCACAGACAAATCAAAGGGGAGGGAGGGAAGAGGCAAAGGATGAAAGCAGAAGCTCTCTTGGTGGGGTCAGTGTTGAGGGCACACAGACCTGAGAGAGAAGGAGGTCCAGGAAAAGGGAGAGGGAAGGGATGAAGGAGAGGGGGAGGAAAAAGGGGAGGACAGAGAGGGACTGAGACATAGAAGAAATCTCTCTCTTCCACAAGCTGCTTTCAAGTCTTGTCGGTGCTAATTGGAAAGAAACCCTGAGTTTTAGAATTTAAACTGGACTGGACTGAGTTTTAAAATATAAATGACTGAATAGTCACTAGATATGTCTGAGCTATCTATCTTCTGGTCTACCCTGTAGAAAGTGGCTCAACGAAAAAAAGTGAATAGTAGGAACTGGAGACATTGAAGCTGACTTGTATTTGTACAGCCCTGACTTGGACCTCCTAGTCCAACCCAGGATCGCAAGGAATAAAATTCCCAGCCAAGTACTTCTCACGTAGCTACATGCTTTTAAAGTTCTATTTCTTTCAGAAATGACTACTTCTGTTTCAAATACCTGGTGGGAGGTTCAAATCACAGTATTTCAGATGCAAGACAATAAATAATCAATTGGTATGAGAGTATGTGTCCAATAAATACTTATTTAGTGGGTAAGTTTTTAAGTGGTCCATAAGAGAAAGTATCTATTTTTAAAACTTTGATTGTTGCAGTAAGTCCTCAATAACTGTTGTAATTTATTACCCAGAAGTTCAAATGCAGAAATGCAGTGGTTTGTGTTTTCATAGTCAGGCATTAAAGAATTTCTCTAACTCTCTATTTTAGAAAAGTCTATGCTTAGATGGCCATCTTCTTAAAAGCATTTTCCAGGCATATATAATACATATTTTTTACATATAGAATAAAAAAGCTTCAAAGCTTTATATCTTCCAAGGAATACAATAGAGTATGGATTTTGGAATCAGACAAATCTGGGCTCAAATCGCAGTTTTGTTAGAGTGTAGCTGTGACTTTGATCACATAACCTAACTTCTCAGCATCTTGGTGATCTCCACTGTGAAAGAAGGAAGGAAGGAAGGAAGGAAAGAAAGGAAAGGAAAGGAAAGAAAGAAGGAAGAAAAAAAGAGGGAGGGAGGGAGGAAGAAAGAAGGAGGAGTGGGGGAAGGGAGGAGGAGAGGCAGACAGAAGCAGGAGAAGAATAGGAAGGAAGGGAAGAAGGGAGGGAAGGAGGGAAGGAGATCTTTTTTTCAGAGTTCATGTTGGAAGAGACATGAGTCAGAGACAGGATAAGAAAATACCTGGTATGTTTCCTGGCACAAAGCGGGTATTCAAAAAATGGCAGCAACTGCCAATTGTTTTGCTACCCCCTGAAATAACCACATTTTTTTTTTCTGAAATGATAACAATTGCTTTTTGTCTCTGGTCAATGCCCATGGTACTTTTGTGTAGCTTTCATTGCAAGGATGGCTGAGTGACACCAGGGATTGGGAAATAGTCTCTGCCTTTAAGGGCTTGCCTCTCCTGGTTGCTTTGTCTCATTCCTCACTTGGTTTTGAACAACGGTTCATTGATTCTTCAGTGTCATCAGCAAGAAACTCATCTTCCCAGATAAGGCTTTGGGAGGGGTAGAGAGTGGGTGATCATGGAAGTCATAACCTCACAGGGTATTGTAAGGATTAAAAATAATGCTTGAAAAACACAGCACCAAGGGATTCCTAAACAGCATCAAAGAACAATATTAAATGCATTAGTCAGAGTGTGGCCCATCAAGTGGGCTGTGGGAAAATGTCTCTGGGAACATCAACGGCTGCCTCCAGAAGTGAGGAGAGAGCTATTGCAGACCCTGAAATACGGAATGAAACCCCCCAAGGCAGGGCAAGAACATGTGAGATACTTTGAAGAGCAGAGCTGCTCAGCACAAAACAAGAGGCGCCATAATCCACACATTCTCGTGGCAAGTGCAAAGGTGGCTCACTTGGCCTCATGGCTCTTCTCACCAACTCCTTAATGAAAAGAAACTCTCATTGTGGCCCCCCTGCTTCACAGAATTACTTTCTTGTCCCTATGTTTGTGCTCAAGTTAAATTCTGGTAAAATGATGATGTTCTCATTACAAAATCCAGATCAGCTCATGCTCAGCAAATCCATTAAGTCAGGTGTTTGTAAGGATGATGGGGAACTATGGCAGGTGTTAGACAAGAGAACCTGCGTAACATGACCATTACCTGATGGCTCATGCCAACATTTCTGTGCCCAGAATCCATGTGTTATACTCTGGGTCCCTCCAGCAGCTGATGCTGGGACAAAGGTCCAAGTGCAAGCAGTTAGTTTAGGAGGTAAGACTAAACACTGGAAGGGAGTGGGGGATCGACACAGGGATGAGTGTTATTAAATCATCTTCCAACCGGGAAACTCTGGGAGCCAGGGCAGAAGCCCTGTCTGAGGGGCAGGGGAACTGGGGTATTTACATACCAACTCGAGGTAGTCATCAGCTGATGGCTATTCCCAGGGAATGTTAGTTTCTTAGCACCATTGATGTAAAGGTGAACATATTTCCAATTTTTTTTCTTAAATTTTATTTGACAGAGAGAGAGGGATCATAAGCAGGCAGAGAGGCAGGCAGGGGGCAGGGGGAAGCAGGCTCCTTGCTGAGCAGAGAGCCCGATGCCGGGCTCGATCCCAGGACCCTGAGATCATGATGTGAACTGAAGGCAGAGGCTTAACCCACTGAGCCACCCAGGTGCCCCTCCAATTTTTATTTTAAATAAAATGAAAGTTGGGCACAAGTATAGGTAAAGAAAGGAGAAAGAGGGTGACAGAGTGGTCAAAACAGGGGCTACAACTCCTCAAAGCCACTGTTCACTCCTGCAAGAGCATGTACACATGTTTTTCTTTCTGTGATATGCTCCATCCTGCTTTTTCAGACCTGGTGCAGACATTGCAGAAGTTCCCAGAGCTTCGCAGAAATGACTTTTTCTTTTTCATCACAGGAAGTCAGCTTCCATAATGGCAGAAATTTGAAAAATTTTGTTACAGCGCTGTTAGACATTTCCTTTTAATTTTCTGAATTAAAATCAAAATTACAGCACTTAGGGAAAGTACAGCATATATAACCCAACAAAGTGGGTCAAGCGTTTGCGTGCACTTGTAAACACACCTCTTCTCTCTTATTACATGAGACTGAGCAGAGATCTCACCCACAGAAGTCAAGTACCTAAAGTTCAGACTCTTTCCCAGAAAAGCATTCTCTTCCTCCCCCACATTCTCTGACCCCATGTGACTCAGTCTCCCCAGATGCACAGTCATCCAGTTGTCTCAGTTTATCCTCTCCCCATCTTCTACCCTTGGGAGCTGTCGGTCACTTAGAAGCTGTGCCTTTGGCTACTGTCCAGGAAACAATCATTTCCTAAAGAGTAGTTGTGGCCCCAAAGAGTTCGTGGGAGCCTCCCAAAATATAGTCCTCTCTTTCCAGGCCCAGCTTCTGTCTGGAAGACCTGAAATACATGAGAATGTAAAATTCCTTTCCACTTTGAGGAGGGCAAATGAAGGATTTATTGAAATTAGAAGCATTGTCTTGCTGCGTGCGGAAACAAGATAAAACCTCTGTCTACTGTGGCTTGGAAATTTGGCTTCCCATTGAGTTTGAAAGAAGGAAAAATTCCCAGCTCACATAAGGGATTCTTTCTTCTCTGATCTGTGCTACCTATCTCTTGTGTGGAGAAATTCAATATGACTGCAGAGAGGCAAGGACTCAAGCAGACCCTTGTCACTGATGGGTAGTTTGGACTAAGCCCAAGGCAGATGGATCCTCTTTGTTCAGTTAATGTGATGAGGCTGGGTACAGGTCTTAATAAAATGGCAAGATTGTTCCCCAAAAATAATGTCACTTAATCTTAAGGGGAGTATCGTTGACTTATCTTTGATGGCAGAATTCTTGACCCCTATCAAGTGCACACACAGACACACACACACGCGCACACACACACTCACATATACATGTGCGCACACACACACACACACACACACATGCACAAAAAGAGGGAGACAGAGGGACAGTGATCTCTTTAAGCCTGGAATTCTTTGTGTTTGGTTTCAAACTAGAAGAAAAATCGTTGTTAGGGAAAAAGCTTGTAGATAAATCATCAAACTGTTTGGAACGTTTAGCACTTTGAAAAATGAGACTGTGTGGAGGAGATTTTTTTCTTTGCTGTGTTTCAAGGTCTTTTAAAATTCTTTTTTCCTCATCCATAACTCAAAAGAGATTGCCCTTTACAAGGTCAAACTTTTTATGCATTTAGTTTTCATGTCAGATTGTTAAGGAAAAATATAAAATTCTGGATTTGGTGTATGTCCCATATTTTAAAGAAACACAGATCGAATCCTATATGCTTTTGAAACTGACCTTGCTAAAAAAGAAAATGAATTACCATGACTTAGGTCATTAGGACTCAGGTTGGGAAAAAAGATTTCCCTTGTGAACATGAAGTTCATTACTGACCAAAGATCCCCACATAAGTGGTTTAAAACTTTCCCACTGTTGCTGAAATAGTAAGTCGTGCAAAGATGCACAGAAGACTGGATATTTGTTTTTTATCCTAAAATATGTTCTCTTTGCTACTTTTGACCTTAAATGGGGTTTATGCCTGCTCTGATTCTTTGTTTCTCTTGTGTTCGCTGCAGCAATGTGCTGGAGCGCTCAGATGTGACGGTCACATTGCTTCAAACATCTGTGTGACTGAGTAGTTCTTGCATTGAACGTTCACACAGCCTGTACCCTTTCTTCCAGAACCCCAGTGTCTTAAATACACACTTCTTAAAATACATTTTTGATCTAAAGACCTAGAAAGTGATGAGAAATGCACAGAGAGAGGCAATCACTTACCTAAGAGGTCATTTTGGTTATTCCATCTCAAGGTTATGTGGAAAATCTTTTATTTGTCCCTCGGTCCCTTACATCATGGAGTCAACTCTCAATGATTCTAGAGACTTCTATGAAAAAAAGGGATATTGCAAAAGGGGAGGCCAAAAACAAGATGTGATTGAATTTCAAGGTTGGCAGTGTTGACAAAATCAGCCAGCCCAATCCCTGCATCCAAAACTTGCATTTATCTACCACCGTCTTGGCTTTGCCTGGATGGTGACATTTAAGCTCAGAGGATTCTCTGCCTTTCCACAGCATTGCCAGGTGATTCAGGCTGCAACAAAACAGAGGGATCAATTTTCTGGGAGTCTACCTAGTTAATGATATGACCTCAGATTCACAGAGAATATGTTTACCCCATCAGACATCGCAGGTTTATATGCTAGTGAGATTCTTGTCAGTTCTGGTCCTGGAGCTTTAGGCTAGACATGGACAGAGCAGCCCATATCTGTTCATTGATCTAGTTCACCACCTAGGTAAGGGCTTGACACATACTCAGTAAATACCTGTGGGAAGGTCCCTAGAGCTGCCTCTGCTCACTTTGAGAGGGATGTAGCTGTTCAGGGAAGGCTGCTTGTGGTCTGTGTATTTCTCCCTCCTCTTGGTCTAACCATCAAAGTGGCCTCCGGCAGCTCTTCTGTGACCTGATTTAGGATCCTCTCCCCACCTGCTTGGTTACTTTCTGGTAACCGGTTCCTCTCTTTCTTCTTTCTTTTTCTATTTTCTTTTCTTTTTTTTTTTAACCTCCCCTTCCTCTTTCCCTTCCCTTTCCACTGCTCCTCATTTTCTTTGTACTTCTGTAAAAAAAAGAAGTCAATTGCTAGATGGCAGATAGATGGATAGATCATTATTTACAATGAGCCTTGCACTGACCTAGCCAATGTGAGTGGTAGACATGATGCAATCTACCAAATAGAATCCTGGCTCTTCATCTGAATCACAGAAGGATCACCCACTGCCAGGCTTCACATAGGCTCGTTTATGCAAAGTGAAAATACCTGATGATATAGTATGGCTTTGATAAGAGCAGATTAAACAATCTGAAAAAGTAAGGCTAAAACTCTAGCTTGAAACAACATTTGCTCAGAACTGGGGCCACACGCTTAAGTGCTTGAAAGGGCTGGGTAGTTGCCCAGACAAGAGGAGCCAGGTGGGTGGAAGTACAGCTGAAATAAAGACCCCTGGCCCCACACCAACGGGGCAGCCACCATTCATCAACGGGTGCAAGGCAGGGCCCTCATGCTAAACCTTCCTGATTTTAAAGAAGAAGAAATCCAAAAGTTTCTATGAAGTTGCCCCAGCTCTCTGATGTTGGCAATTAATGCACTTAAAAAAAATAAACCTGACTTATTTTTGGATTCAGCCTGCAGCCTGATGATTTGCTACCTTTGGCTTAGGTTACCTGAACATTAAACTTCTTTACTTTAATTATAAACTTTCATCAAACATTTTATCAGTTAGGATGAAGTTCAGCTACTAAATAATAATGGCTAAAAATGATAAAGGCTTAAATATGATAAAGATGTGTTCTCCTCTCACAGTAAAAAAAAAAAAGCCCAGGGGTACGGGCACCTGGGTGGCTCAATCAGTTAAGTGTCTGACAACTCCGCTCGGGTCATGATCACAGGGTCCTGGGACTAACCCCCACATCAGGCTCCACGCTCAGTGGGGAGTCTGCTCGAGGATTTCTGTCCCTTTCCCTTTACTCCTCCCCCCACTCACATGTGTACACTTTCTCGCTCTCTCTCTCTCAAATAAATCTTGAAAAAAATAATTCCAAGGGTAGACAGCCCAGCAATACAATGATGTCTACATGATTGTCTTATCTTTCTATACTTTTCCTCTGTTTCTGCTCACTACCATTAGCACATACCTTATATCTTCAAGGTTGACTCATGGTCACAAGTTGGCTGCTGGAGCTTGAACCATCACATCAAATTCTGACTAGAAATTAGAAGAGGGACGCTTGCCTCCCAGTTGAGCCAGTCCCTTTTAAAAAAGAATTTTTCGGGATGTCCTATCCAAAAATATCCATTGACAACTTTCCTGTGGAAAGGAGGATGGGAAATAGTTTTTGAAGTGAGCATAATGACATTCCCAACATGAATTTGTTGTTGAGGAAGGAGACATTAAACAGGCCATCAGCATTCTCTCCCCCAAGTTTCTGTTATGATCCAGAAGACTGATACTAAAACACAAACAATTGGGAGACCTTATCCCCAGGAAACAGGTCCAGTGTAAGAGAAATCATGTCATGTTGTACTTGTGTGTATACATCTAAGTATTATACAGATGATATCAACAAACTTCTATAAGAACACAAAGGAGGGAACAAAGAACTTGCTTAGAGGTGACAAGCAGTGACATTGTAGCTAGAGAGAAGTCATCCCAGTCACTAACTTAGCCATGACCTCATTTCTTGTAATTCCTTAGAAAGATGTCCTGAGGGGCTTAGGAAGAAACATTAAAACTTTCCTAGTGAAAAAGAAGTGCAGGGTTTCAAAACAGAGAGAATGAGTAAAGTATGAGCCACTGCTTTTAGTTCTGTTAGTATTTGCTTTATATATTGAGGTGGCCGGATGTCGGGTATATAAATACTTGTGGTAACCAGGGACAAGAGGTGGTTTTGGGGGAAATGGATGAAGGTGGCCAAAAGGAACAAACCTCAAGTGAGAAGATAAATAAATAGTGGGAATGTAATGTGCAATATGATGACCACGGCTAACACTCTGTATGGTATATTTGAGAGTTACTAAGAGAACATCCTAAGAGTTCTCATCACAAGGAAGACATGATTTTTTAATAAATATACGAGGTGATGGTTGTTAACTGAACTTACTGTGGTGGTCATTTTGCAATATACATATGTCAAGTCATCATGCTGTATCCCTTAAACTTGTATAGTATTGTATATCAATTATATCTCAGTAAAACTGGGGAAAAGATGTGAACATCTCTTATTCGTGGAAAAGGAGCTTACATAAGGTAAGTTCTACACACACCATAATTTGGAGAATATGAGGATTTTTAAAAACAGTCTTGATGCAGAAAGAGAAACAAGTATTTGTGGATATCTAGCATGATGACTAAGCTTTTCCATGTAGAGACTCTTGTTTAAGTCATTTCTGTGTCATGAATATTTGGCAACAAATAAAAGCTCATTCAATGTTTGATGAAGGAATGTTTTACCTCCTTGTGGGCAAAGATAGTTTTCTCTATTTGTAATGAAGGAGGCTTGTGAATTCCAGAAGAAGCTAATAGCTTTCTTGTGATCAGGAAGGGCACTTTAAGGAGAAGCCAAAATCCAGAGTAATGCAGAACAAAGTCAAAAAAGAAACGATCCTTGGCCACAATACTAAGTAACAGAATTGAGATTATCTTAAAGTCAGATGGATCTGTAGCCAGTAAATTCCCTTTATCATTTTTTTGGTCTTTCACTTTTGATATTTCATATCTTAAACCTGTAGAAAAGAGTAGAAAATTATATAACAAGTATCAGTATATCTGCAAGCCAGCATCTTAAAAATGGCATATTTCCTTCTGCTTATTTTTTAAGACACCAAATGTTGTTGAAGCTCATCTGAAGCACTGTGGGGTCCAATGTCCTCAACCGCCACACAGATAGGTACTTGTTATTTCATGTTGTGTGTGTGGCAAGGCCAAGCTGCTGTAACAAAGAAACACAAAGCTTCAGTGGTTTCAAGAATACAAAACTTTATTTCTTTGTCACTTACCCCAATACGAGCAACCCAGGTAGGAGGAGTAACACTATTCCACAAGGTCCTTCAACATACTTCCCTCCTTCCTATAACTCCTTCGTCCCCAGGACTGTCACCATCCACATTCTAGAAGCTATATCATGCCACTTCCAAAAGCTAGCTAGTGGAGAGGAAAAGAAAGTATGGAAGGGATGCACTCATATCTTCAGATGTAGACCCCTATGTAGAACATAAGCCTTCTTCTTATGTTCCACTGGGGAGAACTTAGTCACACAACCACACAGCATGTCACAGGAAGTGGGGGACTACAGGCTGGCTAGATTGCCACATGCCTACCTGAGACTCTCCAACAGTGGAAGAAAGGAAAATGGATTCTGTAGAAAACTGGAAGCCTACTATAAGCCATGCTATGATACTATTACCACCCACATATGCATACCTAACACTGTAAAGAAAAATGACAAATTAGCATAAACCACCCAAACCTGAACATGCCGAAAAAGTAACAGTGCAAACTTTCTCCTCAATCTAGCAGGTAAACTAAAATTTCATAATTAAATATGATGCTTACTACCAGTGTTTGTTGGACACCATTTTTCAGGTTAAGGAGGTGTCTTTCCAGTCCTGCTTTGCTAAGTGTTTTTAGTTTCTTAATTATGAATGTGGGAAGACTTCTACCTTTTGCTTTTGGGACATCTATTGAAATGATCATATAATCAAGGGGTAGGGGAAGGGCAGAGGAAGAGGGAGAGAGAATTTTAAGCAGGCTCTAGGGCCAGCACAGAGCCCTATGTGGAGTTCAATCTCACAACCTTGAGTAGAAATCAAGAGTTGAATGCTTAATTGGCTGAGTCACCCAGACACCTCAAGAGATTGTCTAGTAGGAAGCCAAAGTTAAATTTACTGGAATAAACCTTGCTTTGATACTATTTATTTTTTAATCCTTACCGAATTCAATCTGCTGTATTTTAGTTAAGATTTTTGCATTTTGTTTATTATAAGGGATATTGGTCTATCATTTTCTTGCATTGTTCTCTCTCGTTTCCATCAGAATTCTATCAGCCTGATAAAATTGCATGGGTAGCTGAACCTTTTGGATCTGAACTCAGGAATGGTTTGTATAACATGGGGAATATTTGTTTCTTGAAGTTTCCAAAAACTTGCCAATGACACTGGGTCTGTTGCTTTGGGAGGATACTCTTTTGATTCCTGATTCAACATCTTGTGTAGCTTATTTTAAATGATTTTTTTTAATGTGTTTGTCTTTCAGGCTACAAATTTACCTCTAGGTATGATTTTTGCTGCACCCTACAAGGCTTGATATATATGACTTGTATTGCCATTCAGTTGTCAATGATTTTTCTCATTCACTCATGTGATAGGCTAATACTCACCCCCACTCAAAATATACCCATGTCCTAATCTCTGGAACCTGGGAATATTACTTTTTTACATGCTTTGCAAATATGACTAACTTAAGGATCTTTATATGGAGAGGTTATCCTGGATATCTGGATGGGCCCTAAATGCAATCATACATATCCTTAAATGATGGGGGCAGAGAGATTTCATACTGACAGAAGAGGAAGCATATGACCACAGAAGTAGAAATTAGAGTGATGAAGCCACAAGCCTTAGAACTTCTGGAGCCCCTAGAAACTAGAAGATACAAGGAACAAATTCTCCCTGGGAGATTTCAAAAGGAGCATGACCCTGGAAACACTTTGATTTCAGTGTGTAACAATGATCTCAGACTTTTGGTCTCCAGAATTGTAAGAAAATATATTTCTATAGTGTTGAGCCACCAGGTTTGTAGCAATTTGTTATAGCAGTCATAGGGAAATAATAAACCATGAATTATTTGGAAGTACATTTCTAAGCTTCCCAATATATGTTTGTCCATTTTTATTCTCTTTTTTGTTGATTTCTACCTTAACTGCTTTTCATTAGAATCCATTATTGACATGATACTCATTGTTTGAAATCTGTAGATAATACTTTTGGGAGTTGTATGATTGTCTTTATATTAATTAGAACAGAGTTTTATTTTCTCTTCCAATTTTCTCTATTCTTACCAATTGGAGGTCAGCTCAACCAATCATTTCTGATATTTTAAAGTATCTCAGGGTTTTAAAATTTAATCAGTTTTCCTTGTAATATCAGTTTTTGCTTTTTGTTTTTGAGGCTACATTGGTAGATGCATACATTTTACAACTTCTGTATTTCTTCTCCCTTACCCCTTAGGCTCTAATTTCACACTATCTCGTATCATGGATTTAACCACCAAGTAAAGGTAAATTGACTGAGATACTGGTCAAGAGGCTGCACATTTATCCTTTCACCTCTGTCAGATATGTTGTAGTCTCAAGTCCCATCCAGGCCCAAATGTCAGGCAGTGAACTGATCTCTAGATCCTTTTTTTCTTTTCTTTCCTTTCTTTTCCTTGTAGTAATGCTGCCCAGGACAAATTCTAGCCAATGCTGCCTTCCTCAGGACCTGGACACTGTATTATTTTTCCATTTTGGTCCTTAGATATACTTTTATATGGGTTTTTGAGCCCCAGTTATGTCTTCTTATCCACTATTGTCCTATATATTTGGAGAAGTGCCAGGAGCCATATTGCCTGGAAGTGCCCCTGTATTGTTTTGAGTAGAGTGTTCCATTATTTGTTACTAAGTGACATAATATTATCCTCTCCATTTTACAGATCAGTAAACTGGGCTGAGAAGCTAAATGACTATCCCAAGTCTCCTATAGCTCGTAAGCTAAGGATCCAGAAATTCAGCTGAAGTCTACTGGCTACAAAGTCTAGGGTCTTTTTCTTTTACTATGTTGCTTCCAAAAGAATATTTCTAGACTCTCAAAAAGAATCTTTGTCCTACCCTTCACCAGCCCCTCTGCCTCTTCCCCTCTCTATATGCATGGTTCTAACTTGTTTCACTGATGGCAAAACCAAAGCCAGATCGAAATGAAATTGTCAGCTCTGAGTTTCTGATAATTCTTACTTTGCTGGCTCTGTTGGGAACATATGCTTCCTGTGTGCCTGCCACGGAGAAGACGTTGGCTTGCTGTGATTCATGGTTCCTCCACACCAACTAACCGTTCATAAAACAGACGCCAGCAAGCAGAGCAGATCTCTTGAAAACCAGCTCCTCTGCAATGTCTGAATTTCTTCTTGCAAATGTGATCATATGTACTTTATCACCCAGAATAATTAATATTCTCTTTTGCTTTATTCTCAAACACTACTATCCTCTCACCCTCAACATCAGCCATTTACAGTTATTGCAAAGGAATACATTTTCTTTTTTCTTTTTAAGATTATATTTACCTATTCTTAGAGGGGAGGGAGGAATCGAGGGAGAGAGAGAACCTCAAGCAGATTCCACTTTGGGCATGGAGCCAGACACGGGCTCCATCTCACAATCCTGAGACCATGACCTGAGCCAAAATCAGGAGTTGGATGCTTAACTGACTGAGCCACCCAGGCACCCCAGGAATACATTTTCATTTACTGAATCTTCTATTTAATGAAACTGTCCCCAAATTTGGACCAAACAATGCTCTTTCTTTTCCTTTTTCTTTTCTCTTTTTCTCCCCCACTCATTAGATAAGTAACAGTTGTGTATTATTTTTCCTTTCTCTGTTGGTACAATAGTATTTATTGCATCATCCAAATGAACAGAATTGGAAGTATTTCATACTCTAAGTAACTCTCCCATTTTTCATAGCATGCAGTTTGAAGGTATGAATACAAATGAAGTTAAAATTAAATCACCTCCAAGAATCTTATTTCCAGTGTGTATAAGTAGTTCTTCCAAGAATGAACTCTCTCTGAGTTAAAATTTTAGAAGGCATAGTAACAAATGTCAAATTAGACTAATGACAGTGTCTCCAAAGTATAGAACTGAAAGAGTGTATGGTGATACCAGAATGCATAAATAGGATTAATGCAAGTTTGTGAATGATATGACATATCAGGGGTGCCTGGGTGGCTCAGTGGGTTAAAGCCTCTGCCTTTGACTCGGGTCATGATCCCAGGGTCCTGGGATCGAGTCCCACATCGGGCTCTCTGCTCAGCAGGGAGCCTGCGTCTCCTCTCTCTCTCTCTGCCTACTTGTGATCTCTGTATGTCAAATAAATAAATAATAAAACGTCTTTAAAAGAAAAATGAAATGACGTATCATAGCAATTTAATAATGAAGATTGGTTCTCAAAGAGCCTTTCATGGAGTACTTGTTTCATGGAATGCTCTCCGAACTAATAAGCCCAGGAGCATATCAGACACTTGTCAAACACAGCTTCAGACTCTTGGGGTCTCAGGTGTCTCCTAATCCAGTGACTGTGGTATGACCACTTCTAGGTAGGATCTGACCTGCTTCCTGCATGTGCTCATGTTGTGCTTACAAAAGTCAGATGAGGACCTGCTAGGTGCTTAGATGCACAGCTTGCGCAGGTGGGGAAAATAAACTAATTATGGAGGGACCCACTGGATAACTGCTTTCTCTTTTCTTCCCCAAGTAGAGAGCCCCCAGACACATTTCGTCTAGCTCTTTGAGATGCTCCATGTGATCAGGCTGCTAACAGCCTGGGAAGCAGCCAGACTCTTAGCTGGCTCTCCTTTGGTCTGTTATGGACCCTACCCTTCTCTCTGGTTCCCTGGATAATAGTCCCCAGTAGAAAGCTTGCACTTAAGACTTATCTTAAATCTGCTTTCTGGGAAACCCAAACAAAACATAATCATTCAAAACATACTCACCAGGGGCACCTGGGTGGCTCAGTGGTTAAGCCTCTGCCTTCAGCTCAGGTCACGATCTCAGGGTCCTGGGATCGAGTCCCACATCGGGCTCTCTGCTCTGCAGGGAGCCTGCTTCCTCCTCTCTCTCTCTCTGCTTGCCTGTCTGCCCACTTGTGATCTCTCTCTGTCAGATAAATAAAATCTTTAAAAAAAAAAAATACTCACCTAGGAAATGCCATACTCTGAATCCCACTTCCAAAAAGCCATGATACCTATCAGCTTCTTAAAGGTTCTAAGAAGTCCTACACCTAAGCAAACAAGGAAACAAAATAGCAAAATCTGCTAACTATGTAAGTTTATTATGCCAAATTGGCAAATTGCTAAAATCATTCCACCATGATATTCATTTGGAAAATAGCTCCTTAAAACTGGGTGCAAGACACACACCCTGGGAAATGCAAATACAGAATTTATTATTTTATATATATATATATATATATATATATATATATATATATTGCAGATTTGAGGTCTTTCTGAGTTTATTTACATGAATGCTAGAGTGTGTTGAATGGTGGCCCCCAAGAGGATATATCTAAGTTCTAACCCCTGGAGCCTGTGAATGTGACTTAATTTGGGAAAAATGTAATTAAATTAAGCATCCCAGGATGAGAAAAACATCTTAGATTAGCTGGGTTGGCCCAAATCTAATGACAAGTACTCTTATAATACAAAGAAATCTAGTCACAGGCACAGAGGAGAAGACCAGGTGACCACAGAGGTAGAGATGGGATTTATGCAGCCACAACCCAAGGAACACCTGGAACCACCAGAAGCTGGAAGAGGCAAGGAAGGATCCACTTCCAGAGTCTTCGGAGGGAGTGTGACTCTGCCAACACCTTGATTTTGGATATCTGACCTCTCAGAAAGTGGAAGAATAAATGTCTATTGTTTCAAGCCACCCGGTTTGTGGTGATTTGTTACAACAGTCATAGGAAAATCACACAGGTGCCATCATGCCTAATAGAAAAGACACATGGAAAGGAACCTCCGTGTCACTTGGACCTCTAAATTTGAGGTTGACTAAGTGCTAGGCTGTTCTCCCTAGGGACTGACTCCTATATATAGGGATTCCAGAGTTCAGGTTCTGCCTAAGAGCAGAGGAGGAGACAAGAGATGCGGCAGCTCTGAGGGCCTCAACACCGGGAACTTGGCTCTGTCTGACAGCCCTCAAACATTACACACATTGGTTCAATGTCCTAGCTCTTGGTTTGTGTCATTTGTAAAGGTATTGAGTAGTTTTACTCATTTCCTTTCAGCTCCAGAAGCGCTGGGGTTGCCCACAGGAGTCCTTAAACAACAGACTGCCCCAATGCCTTTTCGGTGGTTGTTAACAGAAGAAACAAAGGATAAAGAAGAGGTGAAGAGGAAGGGAAGGGACAAGAGTCTGCGCAAATGATCAGCAACACACTTAATACATAAAGATGGATTCATACTTGGGCTCATTCAAGTATGAATGTCTAGGCAAGGCCATTTTATTTCTTTTCCACCTTGATGGACTTCGGCTTGGGGAGGTGGTAACAAGAAGGGCTGCATGTGCTTTTTAAGATCTGGGGTAACAGGGGTGCCTAATGGGTGGCTCAGTCATTAAGTGTCTGCCTTTGGTTCAGGTCATGATCCCAGGGTTCTGGGATCGAGCCCCACATCGGGCTCCCTGCTCAGCAGGAAGCCTGCTTCTCCCTCTCCCACTCCCCCTGCTTGTGTTCCCTCTCTCTCCATCTCTTGCTCTATCAAATAAATAAATAAAATTTAAAAAAAAAAAAGAATCTGGGTAACATTGACTGAGTTGTCCTCAGCATACATTGTTCAGATCTTGTCCATTGGTTACCTTCCAAAGTTTCACTTTCTTGACCTATTTTAGAAGGAAAACATAGACAGCAGTCTCTACTTGCAAACTCCTTTGTAAATACAGATTCCTAAGCTTCAGCAAAGCTGTGACTTCTGTCATCTCATTAGTCTTCTCTGTCTGGGCCTTGGGGAGGTGGGACAGCTCAAACTGCCGTGAGGGGCCGACTCCCCATCAACCTTCTTTTGGAAGTTCTAGTGTTTCTTTGCTGTGTTGTCTTTCAAACCTGTGACCCATGACTGCTTCAGGAAAGCCAAGGTGAATTTTTTTTTCCATAAATTGAATTATATTGTAAAAATTCACTTGGGTACTTCTTTATTAGAAGTTGCATGACAAATCAGCAGGTAGTTGTCTACTTTTGAAAAGCAGTCTCTCTGGGGGCCCCTTCTGTTTTAGAGTGAGTTTGCACGTAGTGAGGGTATGCCTTTATGCCCTGCAAACCTTTGTGGTCTACTTTGAGGCTCCCTGTTGCCAGTGTTCCTGCCTCGGTCAACCTACCAGGAGTGTTCTACAGAGTTCTGCACAATGGCCTCCAGGCTATAGGAAGCAGCAAAGAGATTCTTGAAAGAGTGCCAGATGGAAAACACATGACACTTTTGGATTTCTTCCAAGGCTCAGACAAGAAGCACTGCAGAGACAGTCGTTTCTTCACAGGGACTTGAGAAAGGAAAAAAAAAAGTTACTAATGTCTCTTAAATTTTTCCACAGAGTCAGAAGTAAACAGACTTAGAAAGAGCATATATTTCATATGGACATTCTCAAAGGACATTTGTAAGATGTTAGAATCATAGCCTTGGTGGAGTGAAGAAAGCCCCAGACAAAAAGACCAGGGGTCCTGAATTGTAGTCCTGATGCAGCCCCATGCAAGTGAGCCCCTGGCTGCTGGAAGCTTCCATTTTTCCTATGCAGAAGGGAAGGGAGTACCTATTTCTCCTGGTTCCTGTGAGGGTAGGACTAGATGGACTGAAATAAATACAGTTAGGAAAGATGGCATCTGTTGTATATATGTCAAGTAGCATCAGGAAGGTCTCAGGGGGCATTTCCCTGAAAGGCATATCCATCCATCCTTGGATAGTTACTATAATTTGCTATGAAGCAGGTGGGTGTCTTAAAATGCCCAGATCTTTTTTCCTCTTGTGAGAAAACAAGTTAACTCTGAGACGACTCATCTTGTGAGACAGCCAAGCACACCTGAGTATGCCATGACAGCAGATTGGCATTAGAATAATTTGCAATTAAGGGACTTGGGGTGATCTCATGGGATTACATCCAAAAATTAGGGCATTCAGCTTGGGTGATAGAATGAAAAGAGGCATAACTCCAAAGTACTCCCTGTCACTGAAATGTTGTAAGCCTACACTGTCATGCCTCCCTTCACCCACTATGTTCTTTTTTTTTTTTTCAGTGTCAAGATTCATTGTTTATACACCACACCCAGTGCTCCATGCAATATGTGCCTTTCTTAATAACCACCACCAGGCTCACCTATCTCCCCATCCTCTTCCCTTCCAAAACCCTCAGTTTGTTTTTCAGAGTCCACATTCTCTCATGCTTCATCTCCCCCTCCGATTTCCCCCAATTCACTTTTCTTTTCCTTCTCCTAATGTCCTCCATGTTATTCCTTATGCTCCACAAGTAAGTGAAATCATATGATAATTGGCTTTCTCTGTTTGACTTATTTCATTCAGCATAATCTACTCCAGTCCCATCCATGTTGATACAAAAGCTGGGTATTCATCCTTTCTGATGGCTGCATAATATTCCATTGTATATATAAACCATATCCTCTTTATCCATTCGTCTGTTGAAGGGCATCTTGGTTCTTTCCACAATTTGGCAACTGTGGCCATTACTGCTATGAACACTGGGGTACAGATGGCCCTTCTTTTCACTACATCTGTATCTTTGGGGTAAATACCCAGTAGTGCAAATGCAGGGTCATAGGGTAGCTCTATTTTCAACTTTTTGAGGACCCTCCACACTGTTTTCCAGAGTGGTTGCACCAGCTTGCATTCCCACCAACAGTGTATGAGGGTTCCCCTTTCTCCACCTCCTCTCTAACACTTGTTGCTTACTGTCTTGTTAGTTTTGGCCATTCTAACTGGTGTAAGGTGGTACCCCAATGTGGTTTTGATTTGAATTTCCCTGATGACTAATGATGATGAAGATTTTTTCATGTGTCCATTAGCCATTTGCATGTCTTCTTTGGAGAAGTGTCTGTTCATGTCTAGAACTCATACAGCAATTCAGTAATGTGGCAGGATACAAAATCAATATACAAAAATCAGTTGCTTCCTTATACACTAACAATGAAAATATAGAAAGGGGAATTAGAGAATCAATTCCATTTACTATAGCATCTAGAACCATAAGATACCTTGGAATAAAACTAACCAAAGAGGTAAAATATCTGTACTCAAGGAACTACAGAACACTCATGAAAGAAATTGAAGAAGACACAAAAAGATGGAAAAGTTTTTCATGCTCATGGATCAGAAGAATAAACATTGTTAAGTTGTCTATACCTCCCAGAGCTATCTACACTTTCAATGCCATCCCGATCCAAATTCCACTGGCATTTTTCAAAGTGCTGGGATACCCACTATGTTCTTAAAAAAATATGTCCTCAAGTGGAGCAAGGACAGTTTTCCCCTAGAAATCATTCATAATTATGGGTCTCTGTTAACTGTTCAAGAACTTGGCATTTAAAGGACTATTGATATGCTGCAGGAATAAAGATACCATGACTCGAAATCACTGTACTTACTTAAACTAGGAACATTGTGTTCCATGTGGTGGACAGTTTGAACTAGAAGGAATTTTCTTTTGGAAATAAAAAAACAAAAATTGTATTATTGATAGTATTGTCTACATAGGAAACCCAAATTCTCTATATCTATATTAGTACACTTAACAAGTACAGATAGCAAGTTTAGTGGATGATAGATCAACTTTTTTTTCAATTTTTTAAAAGATTTATTTATTTGTTTGAGAGGCAGCATGGGGAGGAGAGGCAGAAGGAGAGAGAGAAAGAGAATCCCAAAGTCCCTGCTGAGCATGGAGCCTGATCCCACAACCCTGAGATCATGACCTGAGCTGAAATCAAGAGTTAGACACTGCAACAACTGAGCTACCCAGGTGCCCCAACTTATCTATAAATTTTAAAACCAGCCACTAACTGTTAGAAATACTTTGTGGACTCCATCTCCTCCAGACTGGTCAGCTGAGGCTAAGTGTCTCAATATCTGAATAAGTTTGATGTTCATAGCTAGAGCTTCAGGTTTGAGGGGGCAGGAAAACTATGAAGGACGCAACTTCAGATGCAATCAGACTTGATTTAAATCCTGGCTTCTCCATTTGCATTTAGATGAATCTCAGTTTTCACACATGTAAGATGCGAGCAGTGATGACACTTAAGACAACTCACAAGATGGCAACTTGGTTCAAACAATGGTTGTGGAGGGGCTCCATAGGCAGAAGCTCTTTAGGGTGAAACATTGTCAGTAACTGAGTCAGTAAGAGCACAGCCAAGACCTGGGGCTTGGCTTTTCCACTTATACCTGTGTGACCTTGAGCCTCTCCAGGCCTTAGCCTCTTCATCTGTTGAGCAGAGATAGAAGTGTCCAACTCACCGGGTTGTAGTGCAAACTCAATTAAGTTGAGTGGAAAGCTCTTAGAATACTGCCTGGTACATGTTAAGTGTCAGTTCTTACTATATTTTCATATTTGCCCAGAAGGAAGCTGTCTAAAAAACTACCTATCATAAATAATAAACTCTATTTAGAGTTGGAAAAAAAAAAAGAATACTAAATCTTAAAGGTGATCCAGCCCAACCTCTTCTTTTAGGGAAAGAAACTGAGGTCTGAGTGTTTCCTCTGGTCATATAGCTTGATCACCCAAGGGTTCCTGGTTCCCAATTCAAAATTTTCCTTTATACCCCTCTCCTTTGTAAATAAAGGTCTATATGAAGACAATACTATCCCTATTAGCTAGCCAAGGGGATCACAAATCCCATAAACTATACTTTTTATAGATGAATAAACTATAACTCAGTGTTTCAGGAACTTGCTTGAAGTTACACAGCTGTGAACCATCTGAAATTAGTTGCTAATTTTTATGGTCACTGGAGTAACCACTAACTAGTTGTAAAACCTGAAGCTAATCACTTGATCTACTCCTTGATACTCAAGAGAGTGGTCCGTGGTCAGCCTCATCCCAGAGCCTGGTAACAAGGCAGAATCTCTGGCCTCACCCTAGACTTCACTGAATCAGAATCTGCATTTGGAAGTTCCTTCTAGAAGCATTCCTCTTTTCTGCTCATCTATTAAGGAGGCCACGGATATTTTAGATGCTCCTGTCCAGCTCTAAAATGCTCTGAACTCTTCTCTCTTTTCCTTTTTACCCCCACGGCCTCCCAATTCTAAAGAAATATTTGAAGGAGAAAAGAGTTTACAAAAGCAACTTGAAGGTCAAGGTGAAGGGAGAGTGAGAAGGGGTATATTTCTTTTCATTAGGGATACTGGTTTTCGGGTGTCAGGAATTCTCCCAAACTTTGCAGGTCTGTGTGTGATATTTGGACCAAATGATTGAGGGGAGCAAAACACTTTTTGCCAGGAGTCTAGGACACCTTGGTGCTTGTCTCCTCTCTGCCACCAGAACATCTGGGAAAGCTTAAGTGAGTGACCCCGTCTTCTCCCCTCTGAAATGAACCAGTTGGTTTTCCAAATATCTTTCATTTATACTACTGGTCTGCAGAATCTTTTTTTTTTTTTTAATTACCTGCTTATCTAACTTACCTGTGCTTTCTTGGTGTGTGTTTCTTAATAGAGTGTTCAATCTCTAACTCAGGACTTTGGCTACTAAGGAGGACAAGGATGGTCTCTCTGGCTAAGGGCTCATATTTGTGATAGAGACCCAAGTGATCTTTCTACTCAGTTAATTTCCATCCTCTGTGTTAAGTAATTGATCAATCACATTCCCTTTGGTCCTGAGCCAACTTAAAAAGGCTGCCTCCTCCTGCGCTCCGCTTATCAACTTTTACTCTTTACACAGCTGGGGGAGCACATGCCTGAGCTATCTGTCTGCTGACCACCCTGGCCACAAAAGCATGTGTCCATGGAAACTAACCCAAAGGCGACCAAAATAGACCAAGTAAATTTCATCTTTAAGCCATTCTGCCTGCTTTTCTCTGGACTTATGCCGATTTCTCTGAGATTCCCACTGAAGTTCATGGTTACAGAACATAAACCCCCTCTTTTCAATCCTTAGGCTTCACTTTTGCACACAGAGTGGCATGGAGTTCTTCATATGCATCAGGCTAAAGAATGGTTTCCCGTTCTCATAAACATGGAAGTTTTAGAAGTCCAAAGTTGACTTTGAAAGTGACACAGAGCTACACAGAGGTTTTGTTTGCCAAACACTTGCAAATCATTTTCCCTCCACAAAAGCTTTTAAAATGTCAGCAGCCTGCACATCTCTGTGCCGGGACTATTCCTAACACAGGACCGAGGCAATAATTTACTGCCCACAGTCCACCAGCTCCTGGACCTCAGGAAGGCTATGAATGTTTATGGCCCTCCAGGTCCTGAGGTTTCCTGGAACTATCCAGGGCAGCATGGTCCCTCTCACTCTCTCTAAGGCACAGAAACATTTTTGTGAAGTTATTTTTATTTTAAATAAGTGCAACAAGTAAATACTAAACAAGGCTCAGTGAGAAAATGAAATGGAGGTGACTGAGGAAAGGCCTTTGGTACAGTAAGATTCTCATTTTTCTTCCCCACCCTTTTCTTTTTCTGAGGAGCAAGGACATGGAAAACCTGTATTCGGCCACTGCAAGAACGAATTCTGTGTGTAAATTAGAGATCATTTCATGGACTAAAACAAATTCATGCATGTGGGTGCTGGCTGGGCAATCTGCCTGTATTGTTACCATGTGAAGGAAATAGTCATTTTCCCACTCCCTCTCTAAGCAAGATGTTAAGGAGTTCAAACTTTGCTGTAAAGGCTATCATGAATTTTCAAGAGGGAAATAGAATGTATTTTTATTCGTAAATGGGCCAAAGAAGCATCTGTGCAAATTCAGAGGAAGTTAAAACAGATCATGGGCAAGAGGCACATCCAATCTCCCCCAAATATACTACTTTCTATTTGACTAATTACACATTAGAAAGAAAACAGCACATTATTTTTCCTCCAGAAAGGGAAATTCAACCTGTATCTGAAACGCATTATTGTAGCATTTTAATTAAAGCATATATTCAGCTGAGTAACTCATTCCCTCCCCCATTAACCACATTCTCCAGGCACTGAACAGGATGTAAGAAGAATTGCCAAGTCACTACTGGATCATTTCTCGCTCTGAAGTTGCTTTCCCGGCACCGACTGCATCTGACTCTACAGATGAGAAAACAGAAAATGATCTTCAAGAATGGAAAACTTGTATGGAGTTTTGTGCAACAGTGTTGAACAATTCACCAAATACTGTGACCCTAACTAGATTTTATCTTGCTTTTATATTGAATGAGTTGAAAGAAAACAGAAAAGACAGATTTTCTTTTTTTTTAATACAGGAAATTTTGCAGATAAGGCTGATGGAAATGTGAAAGGACTTCCATAAATAGATGGACATTCATTTAAAATCTAGCTTTTAGCTGCATTTTATTCTGTAAATCATTGTCTGTGCTCTCTTGTTCCCTGCTGTTTTCACATCCAGGGCAAAGGTTTGTAGAAAGCTCAAGTCCCAAAGGACCCCAAACAGCTATGAGATGTCAGCTAGGCAGTTTCATTTCTAGAAATCTAGATAAACTGATTTATTTTAAGACCAGGGAAATGACAATAATATAAAGTAACTGCGTTGCTCTTCATATGAAGAGTTTGTTCAAATGAACAAACGTAGATGCTTTTGAACACACACATAAACACACAAACAGTACACGTCTCATTCAGCCAAACAAAACCTGAGGCCCTTCTTGATCAAAACTCTTCACAGTGTAGGGCTAGAGGGCACATACCTCAATATCATCAAAACCATCTATGAAAAACCCACAGCAAATATCATACTCAATGGGGAGAAACTGAGAGCTTTTCCACTAAGGTCAGGAACACGGCAGGGATGTCCACTATCACCACTGCTATTCAACACAGTACTAGAAGTCCTAGCCTCAGCAGTCAGACAACAAAAAGAAATTAAAGACATCTGAATTGGCAAAGAAGAAGACAAACTCTCACTTTTTGCAGATGATATGATACTTTATGTGGAAAACCCAAAAGGCTCCACTCCAAAACTGCTAGAACCAATACAGGAATTCAGTAAAGTGTCAGGATATAAAATCAAGGCACAGAAACCAGTTGTATTTCTGTTTTTTCCATCTATTTTTTTCAAAGGAATGAAACAAATAATCCTAAAATTTATATGGAACCAGAAAGACCCCGAATAACCAGAGGAATGTTGAAAAAGAAAGCCAAAGTTGGTGGCATCACAATTCCAGACTTCAAGCTCTATTACAAAGCTATAATCATCAAGACTGTATGGTACTGGCACAAAAACAGACACATAGATCAATGGAACAGAATAGAGAGCCCAGGAATGGACCCTCAACTCTATGGTCAACTCATTTTCGACAAAACAGGAAAGAATGTCCAGTGGAAAAAAGACAATCTGTTCAACAAATGGTGTTGGGAAAATTGGACAGCCACATACAGAAGAATGAAACTGGACCATTTCCTTACACCACACACAAAAATAGACTCCAAATGGATGAAAGACCTCAATGTGAGACAGGAATCCATCAAAATCCTTGAGAACACGGCAGCAACCTCTCCGACCTCAGCTATAGCAACTTCTTCCTAGGAACATCACCAAAGGCAAGGGAAGCAAGGGCAAAAATGAACTATTGGGATTTCATCAAGATCAAAAGCTTTGCACAGCAAAGGAAACAATCAACAAAACCAAAAAACAACTGACAGAATGGGAGAATATATTCGCAAATGACGTATCAGATAAAGGGCTAGTGTCCAAAATCTATAAAGAACTTAGCAAACTCAACACCCAAAGAACAAATAATCCAATCAAGAAATAGGCAGATGACATGAACAGACATTTCTGCAAAGAAGACATCCAGATGGCCAAGAGACACAAGAAGAAGTGCTCCACATCACTCGGCATCAGGGAAATACAAATCAAAACCACAATGAGATATCACCTCACACCAGCCAGAATGGCTAAAATTAACAAGTCAGGAAACGACAGATGTTGGCAAGGATGCAGAGAAAGGGAAACCCCCTACACTATTGGTGGAAATGTAAGCTGGTGCAGCCACTCTGGAAAACAGCATGGAGATTCCTCTAAAGAGTTGAAAATAGAGCTACCCCATGACCCAGCAATCACACTACTGGGTATTTACCCTAAAGATACAAAAGTAGTGATCCGAAGGGGCATGTGCACCCGAATGTTTATAGCAGCAATGTCCACAATAACCAAACTATGGAAAGAACCTAGATGTCTATCAACAGATGAATGGATAAAGAAGACGTGGTTCATATATACAATGGAATACTATTCAGCCATCAAAAGAAATGAAATCTTACCATTTGCAATGACATGGATGGAACTAGAGGGTATCATGCTGAGCAAAATAATTCAATCAGAGAAAGACAACTATCATGTGATCTCCCTGATATGAGGAATTTGAGAGGCAGAGTGGGGGGTTTTGGGGGGTAGGGAAGGAAAAAATGAAACAAGATGGGATCGGGAGGGAGACAAACCATAAAAGACTCTTAATCTTACAAAACAGACTGAGGGTTGCTGGGGGAATGGGGGTTGTGGAGAGGGTGGTCAGATTATGGACATTGGGGATGGTATGTGCTATGGTGAGTGCTGTGAAGTGTGTAAGCCTGACGATTCACAGACCTGTATCCCTGGGGCAAATAATACATCATATGTTAATAAAAATAATTTTTAAAAAACCTAAGGGCTTACTCAGTGATTGGAAGATCATTAATTTTATTTGGAAATAAGAGAAAAAGAAAAAAATACGATTGGGTCTTACATGCTGAGGGCAGGAAAAAGAAGAGAGCTGTGGTCAAGTATTTTTATCTTCTGTACATGAGTGCAGAAGGTGAACAGTGTCTGTCTCACACAGTATGACAAAATGAGTGTCCTCCCTGTTCCTTGTTGCATCCTCAGGACCATCTACTCTCCTTCCATCCCCCTTCCATACATCCTTCCATCCGCACCTTTTCACCCCCATCTCAGCAACTCTGAAGTCCATGTGTTAAGACTATGCCACATGCTAGTTTATTTGGGGCAGTCGTCTTCAGACCCTTAATCACTCATCTTCACTTCTCATAGTGTTTAATTTTTCCTTTATCATCCTGTCACTTGCTCTACTGCTACCATTATGATTCTTAAGGATTTCAATGTCCACACAGAGAATTCTTCCAATAACTTCATTTCTTAATTCTCCCTCCCCCTCCTTACCTCCTATGAGCTTACCCCCCACTCCATGTCAAATGATCCATCCCACTCCAGACTTTATCATTAGCAGTTAGCATGCCCCTCCATAATCTCAATTTCAAACCTTTCACCTGAGGACCACCACTTCCTACTTTTTCAGATCATTACCTCTAGTGTCCAAACTCCATTAACTCTTTGGCACCCTGGGACTTCTAAGCGCCCCTTTCCCATTTCTTCATGGCTTCTTACCTCCTGGTGTCCTCTTCTTCCAGACCTGATTTCAATCCCTTGCTTTATAACTATAATCAGTCCCTTGAACTGTTCTCAACCCCCCACCACACACACACACACACACACCTCACCCTTCTCCCTCTATTGGGTACAACCTGATTAAATCCAACTATATTGTGCCTACTGTCTCATCTGGATTTAAATTCTTAATCAAACCTCAGTAGCCCAGAATGCTGGCCAGAAATTCTACACATTTCCCTGGTCAACTCATTCTATGAATCTTTGAATCAACTATTTCAAAATTCTACCAAAACTAAAAACTACTAAAATTTATTTCCCATTCCTTTCTCTCAAGTAAGACCTTCTTACTTCAAGGAAAGAGAGAATCAGTCATAAAAGAAATTCTAAAAGTTCCCACCTCCAAATGTACCAATCCACCTGGGTCTGGGTGCATTTATCACACACATCCTTATCCTGTTCCTTTGTACCACATCTTTCTAAGGCGACTCCTCCCTCAGACACAGAATTCTATCTCCTCCGCAGCTGTCAAGGGCTCCTCTCCTGCTGTTGTGCCCTCCTCTAGCAAAACTGCTCATTTTCTATCAATTTTATCGTTGCAGTGAGCACCCGGCCACGTTGTAATTGTAACCTTGGCTTCCCTTTCACCTTCCACTACTTGCACATTCCCCTACTCCTTCATAGCATAAATTCTCCAAAAAATAATCCAAAAGTTCTGTTCTCCTAGTATCTCTTCTAATCCTCTCTTGACCACCTTCGAGTCAGGTTTTGCGACTAAAACTCAGTCCACTCCAATATCCATTTCTTGGTCTATCTGCAGAATTTTTTTATACCCTAATGACTCCCAAATGTCTGTCTGCAGCCTAGGTCATTCTCCTGAACTCCAGACATTTATCTTCCTGCCTTCTTGGATATCTATCTCACTCTTGATTACCCACCTAAACTCACTTTTTCATCCCACCTTCCTCTTCTGGGTAAATGACAACTCCATCTTTCCAGCTGTTGAAGCCAAAATCCTAGAGCTGTTTATTCTTTCTCCTTTCTCTCAGATCCAATACCCATTACTTTATCTTTGAAATGTATCCAGAATCTGGCCATGTCTCAAACCCTTCATTCTGCTTCTGTTCTGCCATCATCTGCCAAAATTATTACAACAACCTTCTAATGTTCTTCCTGATTCTATCCTTTTGCTTCTCTCTCTCTCTCTCTATCATTCTGTGTGTGTGTGTGTGTGTGTCTTGTTTTAACACAACAACCAAACTGCTTTTAAGATCTATTGTTACTTTGTCCAAAATCTAACAAGAGTTTCTATCTCTCTTAGAATAAAATCCAAAGTTTCACCAAAGCTTATACAACTCTACTTGATTTGACCCCCTGCTACTACTCTATCTTCATCTCTTGTGGCTTTCTCTCCCTCATCCATTCACCTCCAGCTACTTGGTATCTCACCACAGGCCATTTGCGCTTGCTTCTCTCAGATGTCTGTCCATTTCACTTCACTCAGAGCTTTGCTCCGATGTCAAATTATCCAAGAACCTTCCTCTCTATTCCATTGAAAGTAGTCCCATGCCCTTCATCTTTTTTGCCTTTATTTTCTCTTCACACTCACCATCACCTATCATATTTATTTGTTTATTATGTTATCTCCACTAGAAAGTGAGCTCCATAATAACAATGGTTCTATTTCATTGCTTTGTCCCAATGGCTCTGAGAGAGAGTAGATGACCCATAAATATGCATTGAGTGAATGAATGAATTTTTAATAAGAACATATAATAATAATATAACTTTTAAACCAGATTCAACCACTGATTTAGTCATTAAGCACTTTTTGAGCATCTTTTTTGGGCCAAAAAAACCAGCTGCCAAAACAAGCAAACAAACACACAAACATTAGAACATGAAGAAAAATTTTCTCATGAAAGACAACATTGATAATTATTTTAAAATATTTCTTATATACACAAAGATTCCATATAACAGAACCATATTCCAGTCAAAAGGAGAACACTGAGTGTGACACATACCCATTAGTTAAACAAAGATGCAAATGCCAATGAAAGTAATTGCTTGATACATACATGATGACTAAATGAATTGAGAGGGGACATAGACATTTTTCAAGAAAATTCACATTTGACATTTTGATGGTCTGTAAAAGATTCTGAGTCATTGTAAATATTTTTTTTTAACTAATAATAATGTTTCCTTGGCTCTTGAAAGGAAGAAAATGAAAGAGAGAAAGAAGAATGAAGAAGAAAGAAAGAAAGAAAGAAAGAAAGAAAGAAAACAAGTCTACACAAGAAAAATAAATTTTATTTGCAAGTTAATATCTCTGACCATTATTCTGACACTATCTTTGAAATGTTTTAGATGTGGAATGAATTGTTTTTAAACATTTATTTTATTTACTTTGATCAGATCAAGAGAAGGACAATATATATAGTCAGGTATTAGTTCTCTATCAGCTATATGGCTGCAAATATCTTTCCCAAGAATGTGACTCCCCCCCCTTTTTTTCTGATGGTTTTTTACTATACAGAGTTTTAATACATTTAGTATTTCCTTATTGATAAGCACTTTTTTATTGCCTAAGAAATCCTTCCTTAGCCCCAAGGTCATAATGAGATTCTCTAAAACTTTATAATGAATGTTATATTTTTCATGTTAAGGTCTTTAATCCTTGATCACTTTATATGGTTTGAAGCAGGGATTTTAATTTAATACTTTATCCTTTATACTAGAAGATTGACATCTTTTCTTTCATTGACTATGAATACAAAATTTTATATTTATACCTCCCACCCTCATAGATCTTATAGTTTTTTTTTTAAAGATTATTTATTTATTTATTTGACAGACAGAGATCACAAGTAGGCAGAGAGGCAGGCAGAGAGAGAGGAGGAAGCAGGCTCCCTGCTGTGCAGAGAGCCCAATGCGGGGCTTGATCCCAGGACCCTGGGATCATGACCTGAGCCAAAGGCAGAGGCTTTAACCCACTGAGCCACCCAGGCGCCCGGATCTTATAGTTTTTTAGGGACGAGAAACAATAAACAAGTATGTAAATATTAATAGTGAATATTTACACTTGCCTTTCTATGTGAGGTGCTAAGATCTTTATGACGATTTAAGCTATTTAATCTTCAGAATTTCTCTGTAAGGAAGGAGCAATTAGCATCCACATATATTAGCATATAACAAAGTTAAAGTAGAAAACAGTTGAATAGCTTTCTCAAAGTTGCACCTACTGGGAGAAAACTAAGATTTTAATTCAGATTCTCATTCACCTCCAGGATCTGTGTTTCTAAACCTGACACAAAACTGCCTCTCATCTGTGGTGCAGGAAAAGCTGGGACTGAAAGTCATGTGGGGGTCAGTAACTTCAGCTTACCTCAGTTGGGGCTTAGAGGAGTTTTTCAGACAGGACATTCAGGCTAACACCTGAGGGATGAGAAGAAAGCAGCTTCTTCTCTGGATCTTAAACATATCAGAGAGCACGGAAGGAATTAAGGCATTTTTTCTACCCTCTAGGGTCATGTATGTGCCATCCACACAGCAGACTGGACCCCAAACACAATGCTGCTTCTCTCTCAGTTAAGGAAGTCTGACACTGGGAAACAGCATGGTGTGCTCTCTGGTTGGGTTCTTCTCCTATCCCTGTCTTCCCTCTGTCCTGCTGGCAAGACAGAGAAGTCTTTGTGAGATCCATGATGGGAGCTCACAAATTACACAGACCCGTCTGAACCAAGTCTGAGCGTATTAGTCAAGGCACTTGAAAAACATTATCTTCTTTCCCTCAAGACACTTCATTCACGGTTTTACCAGACCTTCACGTTATAAATCAAAGAGTATGTTGTTCTTAAATTGCTCAAGAGATGAGAAGTAGTAGAAGAGATTTCCGCATGAACCACGGAGGGAGGCTGGAACTTTCTGGAAATATGTCTGAAATGTTGTGCTGGCTTAGGCCCTTGTTAACTTGTTAGCAGGGCTTGCAGTGCATACTCAGAAACACAGGGGGGTTCTCCCACTTGAACCATGCCAAACCCACCTTTACTCTTCCCTACTTTTTTCTTCCTATGTCTCTCTAAGTTCACAAATCACATTTTCTGGCCTGTGAATCAAGAAATACAACCAAATATGGGTAAAGTTCTTAGAGCCCCTCCTGAGGCCTTCTGTTAAGTCCAATGCAATGCTTGTACTGTTTCTGAGTCTGGAGGATAAAGACAGGAGTCCGACTGCAATTAGAAAATCAGAAGCTGGGCTGAAAAAGGGGACACTTCCTTGGCCACATAGTTTGGTGTTAGAAGCACTGGTGTGTGTGAACAATCGAGGGCATCTGATGCCTAACCCAGTACAAAACCCATCCAGCTAACTCCACTTAATTCTCAACTGTCTGACTGATGGTTTCCTATGGCCTGGAAGAAGATTTATATTTATGCTCTGAGAAGCCTTTGTCATTGGGACTGTCTCAGCTTTCTTCTGTTCAGAGGTGGGAAGATGCTATTCAAGCTTGCTGAGGCTCTCATTATGCTGAGTTAGAATATGCAATAATGCACTCCAGACATTTGCTGGGGACAATGATGTCAAGTTAACATGGGTCTAATATTTATTCAGAAGTCTAATAGGGAGAAGCAATATTCAAAATTTTTGAAGGATCAATGTCAATTTGTTCTTCTAAATTCTCCCCTTGACTTAGGAAGGTTAGAAAGAAGCCATGTACACAGATTTCATTTTATTGGATCCCTAGAGAATTGTTTTTTATGAATTATGCTTTGGGAATGCCAAGAGCCTAAATAAAAGATATTACTTTAAAAAGCCTTATAAAACTCCAACATCCAAGGAAAGGACATTGTTGAGGACATCAATCATTATGTCATGTTTGCGAGTGTCTCAGAAAGAATTACCTGTGTTGGGATGCCTGGGTGGCTCAGTCATTAAGCATCTGCCTTCGGCTCAGGTCATGATCCCAGGGTCCTGGGGTTGAGCCCCATATCAGGCTCCCTGCTCAGTGGGAATCCTGCTTCTCCCTCTCCCACTCCTCCTGCTTATATTCCTTCTCTCTCTCTCTCTCTGTCAAACAAATAAATAAATAAAATTTTTTTTAATAAAATTACCTGTCTTAATTATCATATGATCTCACTGATATGAGGAATTTGAGAAATAAGACAGAGGATCATAGGGGAAGAGAGGGAAAAATGAAACAAGATGAAACCAGACAAGGAGACAAACCATAAGAGACTCTTAATCTCAGGAAACAAACTGAGGGATGCTAGAATGGAGGGAGGTGGGAGGGATGGGGTGGTGGGGTGATGGACATTGGGAAGAGTCTCACATTGGGTGAGTGCTGTGAATTGTGTAGGCCTGATGATTCACAGACGTGTACCCCTGGGGCAAATAATACATTATATGTTAATTTAAAAAATGGATTAAAGACCTAAATGTGAGACCTGAAATCATAAAAATCCTAGAAGAGAACAGAAGCAGTAATTTCTCTGACATTGGTCATAGCAACATCCTTCTAGATATGTCTCATGAGGCAATGGAAACAAAAGCAAAAATAAACTATTGGGACTACATCAAAATAAGAAACCTCTGCACAACAAAGGAAATAATTAACAAAACTAAAGGCAACCTACTGAATGGGAGAAGATCCTTGCAAATGATATGCTATATGTTATCCAATAAAAGATTATATGCAAAATATATAAAGAATTTATGCAACTCAATACCCCCCCAAAAAACTAATAATCCAAGTAAAGAATGGACTGAAGACAGGAAGAGACATTTTTCCCAAAGAAGACATACAGACAGCCAACAGACACATGAAAAGATGCTCAACATCACTCATCATCAGGGAAATGCAAATTGAAACCACAGTGAAATATCACCTCACACCTGTCAGAATGGCTAAACATCAAAAACTCAGGAAACAGCAAGTCCTGGTGAGGATGTGGAAAAAACTGAACCCTCCTGCGCTGTTGGTGGGAATACAAACTGGTGCAGCCACTGTGGAAAACAGTATGGAGGTTCCTCAAAAATGTGAAAAATAGAACTACTCTACAATCCAGTAATCACACTACTTAATATTCACCCAAAGAATATGAAAACACTAATTCAAAAGGATACATGCACCCCTATGTTTATTGCAGCATTATTTACAATAGTCAAACTATGGAAGAAGCCCAAGTATCCATTGACAGATGGATAGATAAAGAAGAGGTGGTATATGTATTCACAATTCCTCAGCCATAAAAAGAATGGGATCTTGCCATTTGCAACAATACGGATGGAGCTAGGGAGTATAATGGTAAGCGAAATAAGCCAGTTAGAGAAAGACAAAGTCCATTTGATTTTATTCATATGTGGAATTTAAGGAACAAAAAATGAACAAAGCAAAAAAAGAGACAAATCAAAAAACAAAATCTTAACTATAGAGAAAAAACTGATTGTTTCTAGAGGGGAGGTGGATGGGGAAGTTGGGTGACACAGGTGGAAGGCATTAGGAGTGCACTTGTGACGAACACTGAGAAATGTGTGGAACTGTCGAATCACTACATTGTACACTGTATGTTAACAATACTAGAGTTTAAAAAATAAGATAGAGAGCTAAAAGGAAAAAAAGTAATGTTATTAGTGTAACTGAGAAACCAAAGATTTAATTGAATTAATTTTGTTCATTTTATTTTATTTTTAAATTTTATTTTATTTTTTAAATTAAATTGTATTTTATTTTTTCAGTGTTCCAAGATTCATTGTTTATGTACCTCACCCAGGACTCCATGCAATACGTGCCCTCCATAATACCGACCACCAGGTTCATCCATCCTCCCCAATCCCCCTTCCCTCAAAAACCCTTAGTTTGTTTAAATAGCCACATATGGCTAGTGATTACCACATTGGACAGCACAGCTAGGTTTTCACTAAATGCACATTGATGATGAATAATTGAAGTCATCAGACACCTATAATCCTTAAACTCAAATCAGTAAATTTTCTTTAACTGTTGCTTTAGAAAAGGGCAGTCATCATGAAAAATATCTGAAAATTAAAGACATTGATCCATAAAATAAGCTTCAGTTGTGTGACAGAATGATCAGTACTTAAACCAAATCCCCCAAACTGTTAAATCCCTGCATACAATGTCGTTACCTTCAGGAACTCATAAAAGGAAATGTCCTTAATTAAAAGTGTGATTTTGTGTGTGTGTGTGTGTGGCTCTGGGGACTTTTAAATGTCTGCATATAAATAAACCACATTTGTAGTTGGGTTTGAAGGCATGCCCTTCCTTTGTTCAGTTCCTAGATTACACTGCTGCAAGTTTACCTAAGAATCCAGGTCTGCTGCTGAATTAGAGAGAATGGCTGCCCGTGCTTTTTTTTTTTTTTTTTTTTTTTGGCTGATAGCTTTGTCCGCATGCTATTCTCTGTGATTTATCTTCCATGAAATGTCTGTGGATGTAAAAGCCCATATAAAAAGAGTGAAAGTGAGGGTAATAGGAAATTTGTAACTACCAGGTACTTACTAGGAGCATTAACTGGAGGAAATATAGAAGGAGCCATGGGAAGGGACAGAGGACCCTGTGCTTTCAGCTAGACAGCGTTCTGTGAGCTGAGTGATGCTGGATGAAAGCCAATATGTTTCCTGGGACAAAACCCAGAAGGTTCCGTGGAGAATGGGGCCCCAGCTTCCTGCCACTCTCCTGCCTTCTGCAGGTAGATTCTGTAGGATTTGAACTAAACTCTTAAACAGAAATAGGCATCAAAATGTTAAATTTAGGGGCATCTGGGTGACTCAGTTGGTTAAGCATCTGCCTTGGCTCACGTCACGATCCCAGAGTCTTAGGATTGAGCCCCCTATTGGGCTCCCTGCTCCGCAGGAGCCTGTTTCTCCTTCTCCCTCTCCCCCAACTCATGCTGGTTTGCTCTCTCTCTCTCTCTCTCTCTCATTCTCTCTCTTTCTCAAATGAATGAATAAAATCTTAAATTTATCTTAAATGTTAAATTTATAAAGCTTACATCTGACACCTCTTACTTTTGTGTAAGCATCTACAGAATTGGGTTTGCAGGTGTTTTATAATCCAGGAAGAGTGACGTCATTAATTACCACAAGCACAGTCTATCCATCAAGGACGGTGCTGGTTCACCCAGACACAGGGCCCGGTATCCGATGAGGTAGGTGTTTGTCTGTTTCTGCAAAAGCAATGAACTCCTTTACTTGGACATTTCCTTGCCTGATTAAATGATTCAGAAGTGTCAGACTTGCTCCCACTTAAATAATAATAACAACAATGCAAGAGATAACTTTAAAATATAAGGAAATTTAGCTGAACTATCATCTCAAGAATATGTAGTCTACTTGATCAGACCACAAAACCATCCAATTTTATGATGAAAATGACTCCTGTTTATGGCAGCTGGGATTTTGCCGCCTTAGAAGTGCCTTCTCTGGAGATTTCAAATGTGACATAGCTTTATACACAAACCAATAAATCAATCACGTGCCAAATGCTGAGAGTTCAGTGAGTATTCTGAACAAGAATTTAATGTTGTATGAGAATTACTTTTATAATTTCTCCCTCAAAGGTAGAAAGAGTTGGGAGGAGCATCCCTTAATATTTCTTTCTTAGAGGGATTTTCCTTCCCGTATCTTTGCTGGCTTCATGCTCCAGAATTTGACTATCCTATCTGGAATGGTAGACACTGTCAAAAAACAATTTTATGTGTCTCTGGTTGAAGGTCCTCCACTTTGAGATTTCAGGAACAGTAGGTTGAATTAAAACTCTGAGTTCCAAACCCTGAAACAAAAATACTGTATTTAAAATAGAAGCACCTCTATTCCCTAAATGCCTAGTACAATAACCTTTTAATAATTCACTACTCCTTGGTATATAATCATTTGTTTTATCAAACTTGAAACCAGCACCAAATACTCCTTCATTCCTTAGCCTGCTAACTAGGCCACCTCACTCAAAATTTCCCAGGGCTCACAAAAAAAGGAAAAGTACCCAGTGCAAGGCAAGAAAAATCAGCAACTTAAAATCTGAAAGGTTGCGGATGTTTGAATCTGATACATGCCTGGTGGGTGTGCCTGCAAGTTCCATTTCTGTGCAGGGAGTGGTGGTCATCTACTACTGGATTTGCAGGAGGCACTGGAAGAGCAATACTGCCTTTTCTTTTCCTCATTTAGTACATACACATGGTTGTGGGACTTTTAAACACATTAAGGAAAAAGAAATCCAGGAGAAAGGAGAGGAGCCTATTTGAGAAAGAGACCAAGAGTCTGTCACAGGCAAGAAGGAAAAAATTCAGACGTTCTTCTTTTTAAAATATGATTTATTGTTTAAATTATACTCTTTTGCATTTTAAGGGAAGCCAAGAAAATGAAGCTCTTGGTATATTAGAATTTTCCTCTCTGCTGTCATTTTAATTATTGCTCAGACATCTGTAATGGAAAGAACTCGAGGCTTAGAGCAGGTTTCCAGCATGGGTCTTTCCAAATCTGTCCCTGAACAGATGACAGAGCCTGGGACAAGTGACCAAGGCCTCACAGACGTTGTTTCTTTATTTGAGACAAGGGAGTCCCAAGTGCTATCTTCATTACATGTGGATGAGAAGATTTAAGGGTAATGAACGTGGCCCAGAATCATATGGCCCAGAAGTTAGCCAAGTCCAAGTTTAATCGTCACATTTTTGAAGCTTGACAGTGAGACAGAGTCCTACACAGCCCTGAAACTTTGATTTAAACTGTTCCTTCTTGGAGTTCAGGATTGTGCAGGAGGCAGACTGATTTGGATTTCAGGAGAAAAACACTGACTTACCTTCCATGGGTACAAAATGAGCGGGATGAGCAGGGGTTTGAGATTTTTCTAAAGACCATAGAAATGTGGAAATATCTGCAAAGCCTTCCCCAAACATTGAATTTATTTAGACCAACTTAGAATTGAAAACTAGCTGCCCCTCAGAATATTAAGGGGAGGGGAGAGCAGGAGGGTCTGCAAATCAGATGGGATAGAGTTACAGAATCTTACGGTTAACAAATAGGTTTGCTTATTTGTCATCTGGATTCTCATATACCATGAAATGAGTAGATACCCACCAAAGACTCAACACAAATATTGAGTTAATCCTGACATGGCTCAGAAGCATTCTGTGTATTTAGATCCTTTAATAAAATTAGAGGTTTTTTGTTTGTTTTTGACTTTTTAAAAATTTTATTTTAAAAAAAATGGACTCTTTTCCAAGTGGTGTCTATACACATGGAGCCAATGGAACTACTTTCTCTCCCTCTGAATACTTATTCAACAATGGTCTAGACTTTGAGAATTGTGCAGAAGTAGAGAAATTCCTTCCAATGTATATAAAAGCCTGGTTTGCCTTGGAAAGTCTGGTCAAGTTCAAGCAGGCAGCACGTCAGTGACCCCAAGCTCAGCTTATGGCTTTGAGGCGTTCATTAGAATCTCTCAGAATTCTGTTTTTAGGAGAACAACAGACCCTCTTTAATGAAAGGAACCCCTTTATCCAGCACTCATGTATTCTTTTCAGTTCTGATAGTAGATTTGGCCAGCAGGAGCCACACCAGGCTAGAACTCTCACATTGGCCAAACCCTGTGGCTTGTTCTCTCCAACACCATTTCCCGGTAGACTGGGAATTTCTCATCAATCCCATCAATGGGATTTCTCATTAATCACGCGTTGCCCATATCATGTTTCCTGGTTTGGCTTGTTCATGTAGCCATCCCAAGGCTGGGGGCATTGGGATCCAGTAACAATCACGAGACATGCCGTTGTCAGGGCTGGGTTTAGTTTGAGGATGCCCTCTTGTACTTGCCTACAGTTGTGCTTTTACCCTGGAGAAATCTCAAGTTAGATGAGAAGGCGGGGCGGGCGGGGGGGGGGGAGCCGGTTCCTGCTTGATGTTTAGTAGCTGGGTCATTATGAGGGATCCTGTAAACCCCCCACCCCTGCTGGTATGTGGGTGTTTTGTAACTATAAACTTTGTCCACATTGCCACAGCTCTGAGTTTCAGACAATCTCCAAGGATTTCAATTTACTTCTCACCTGTCTCCTTACCTAGTTCCCACACAATCATCCCCAGAGACCACCGAACCCTTGGTTGCTATCATTTCAGTCCTGAGCAGTGTTTGAAGTTGCACTGTGTCACGGAAAAAGAGCAACCAGCAAAGGGGACACCCACGGAATTGCTGGCCGGGGCTGTGGGCGCTGTGGAGAGTTTCAATCACACTGTTTGGTTTAGTTCTAGACATTGCCTCAGCTTTGAGGTGTGGGAGCTGTAAATTAGCATCTGAAACAACGCAGCTGTATTCCTGCCTCTGCCTTGCTAGCCAAGGCTCCCGTCCCTGTGACTTCAGAGTCTCCCATCTGGGAGCTGCTAGTTGTTGAATTGAATCCTATGTTGGGCCACCGATGTGGATAGTCTCAGAATTAGACCCTGGAAAGAACCTACGGAGATCCCAGCTATCTTTTGGGGCATCCCCAGAGAAGGACCCTCTGGCAAGGATTAGAAGGCAAGTCATTTATTTGGGAGGTAACCCCGGGAATCACTAGGAGGGGAGTGGGGAAAGGGAAAACAGGCAGTAAAAGGGAATGATCAGGCCAGTTTCCACTGTGGGCCCTAGAGCTTGACTTTCCTGGTGGGCACTCGGAGCCAAGGTGGTAGTTAGTATTCCACCTAACAGACAAGGGAGCTGGGGTATTTGTGTTAAGAGGTGTTTCCAGGAGCTATTAAATTCTCCAGAACCTCTGGCCTACAGTGTTTGCAGGTAGAATGGGATCCAGCAGCCAGACAAAGCTCCCGATAGAGAAATACAGATGTTGGCAGCTAAAAGTCAGCCTGTGTGTAAAAATGCTAAGCCTGGTGTGTGTTTATGGGGGGCTGCTGATAGGGTAGAAATAGAGCAGAACGTCCACAAGATCTGCCCCGTTAACCTCACACCCCAGGTACCAGAGAAAAACGCTGGGCAAGATGAACACCCTGTTAAGTGTTACAGCTAGAAACAGGCTGGTAAAGGATCTCCCCCAGTCTTAATTCCATGCAGAAACATCTTCTGTAGGGATCATCCAACCCCTATCTGAGCATTCCAAGTTGGGGGGGGGGGGGGGCTCAGCCATCAAAGCTGCCCATGCCTTGTGTAGATAGTTGTAGCTATTATTCTAACTGATACTTTGTAAATTTCCTCTTTTGTTCAAATGACCATTCATCCTCCAACTGTTGAATGTCTCCTAGGTGGTAGATGCAATGCAAGGAACGGAGCCAAAGCTCTCACAGTTGCACACCCACAAGAGGATGGATCAGGAGTAATGTTATTCTCCTGCAGTGTTTCATGAGTCCCATTGCACCAGATGCACTCTTGCCAATGCATAGCTCTGACCAAGATGCACAGAAAAGGAAATGAGTAACGCTCCATAGGAAGGGAGTGCAAGGCAGTTAGAGGAGATGAAGCCTGATTATAGGTGGGAGAGGATAGGGGAGACTTATCCAGCACAAGCACAATGGCCACATCCAATCTCATCCAAATAGTAGACATGCCAACAGCCTTCCCCACACTGGCAGAAAATGTGCCCAACTAGTATTTTAACCAGAACTCTACATAAATAGGATTAAGAGGAATGGCTTATTGCTACTTTAAAAAGCATGGAAATTTTTTTTCTTTCTTTCTTTCTTTCTTTTTAAGATTTTATGTATTTTTTGAGAGAGAGACAGAGCATGAGCATGAGTATGAGCCGAGGGGAGAAGACAGAGGGAGAAGCAGACCGTCCGCTGGGCAGGAAGCCCAACACGGGACTTGATCTCAAGGACCCTGGGATCATGATCTGAGCTGAAGGCAGACTCTTAACCTACTAAACCACCCAGGCACCCCAAGTATGGAACTTCTTAGGGAGAATATTAATGTCTTTTCTTCTGTCCAGTTTTCCACTTCTGTCGATTTCTTACCCATGTGGCTGCAAATGAGCACATCCTACAATATAAATTTCATCTTCCTCTGCAGATATTGTAGGAGGCATTAATTGCAGACATATGGATACCCAGAAAAGTCCACTGATCTTACACATATAAATAGATCCTATAAAAAGTAGTTCAAATCAAGCACCCATTGATCTGGGGGGCCTGTGATTGAAGAGTGCTGACCACTATCACATACTGCAAGTGGTCCCTTAACAAGTGTGGAACAGAAGAGCACTTCGCTGCCTGGTCATAAAACTAGCAAACTGCAAAATGAAGATAAATCTAGAAAACATTGGGTGTAATGGCACTTTCCATTTGTATATATGTACATGTGTGAGAGTGATGCTTATTTTTAATCTTGAAAAATAATTGACATACTGCTCCCTAAAATAAGAAGTTCATACTCATGTTATTTTAGAGAGAAAGCAGAAAAAGGAAACCGAGATCCTGTTATGTAGAGCAGAAGTCACAAACTGGCTGTCCACAAACCAAATAAATAGAGTGTGTGGATGTGTTTTTCTTGGCTCACCCAGTTTTCACCCACATAGAATTTTTAACATGCATTCATTGCTATCCTTCAAAAATAAGACTAGTTTGAATCAAAATTCAGATTCCCAAATTCTCTTGGAATATCAAAATCTCTGGCAGTTCCAAAGCAATTCTATATTTCACATGAAAGCAGCTGCTTTCTCCTTTGGACGTACTTCCTAGCATGTCAGTCTCCACCCCCTAATGCTACTGTGGAAGGCAGGTTATCATGCATTACTTCATTCCTTCTTGCTTCTTTCATTCACAATGCTTGTCTGGTCCCTGCAAACCTTCAAGGTAGTCAGAAGGGAATAAACCAAGGTATGAGGAACAAGACTTCATCACTTAATTTCCTTTTATAAGCCAGAATGCCCAAAGTCACTGGAAAACTGGAAGATGCTCCAGAAGAAAATTCATTCCCTGGACAGTAAGTTAGAGACACACAGCCCTTTTGAAATTCCCAGTGTGCACCAGAATAGCAAACTGTCTAGGAAGTCACATGATAATGTAAACTTGCCTGGCTTTGGTTAGAAAATTGGTTAAGGGACCATTGGAGGTTTTAAAGAGTAGAGGAACTTGGTTAGAGTTATGCATTGGCAAGCTAAATTTGCTAACAGTGCAATTTCCCTAAAAAAGAAGGGTTATCATAAATTAAAGTAGCACCATCCATATCCTCCATGATTTTCCACTCGGTCTTACACAGGTATCCTGCTCTGAGTATCTTGTTCCCTTCTCGATAAATGGACAATTGCTATAACTTCCTGTGCAGATACATGGGAGGATTAAGTGAGAAGATGCATGCCATAAGTAAATCTGAGCTATTTCTACTCTTATCTTTTTTTTTCTCCATACCCTTATTATCTGTAGGTTCATAAATTTCCATAAGCTGTGGATAGAATCATGGGGAGTTCCCCACTTCCTGTGCAATAGACACATTATGTAGGAAATCCTACTTCACTTTTCTCTGCCAGTTGAAACTTTATGTCCTCTGGAATGCATCTGTAGGACTTCCTAGGTTGAAATACTAATTTCACTGTTTGGACTTAGAGATTTTTTTGTCTTTCTCAGGGAAGGAGGTATGGAAAGAGAGGGGAAAGAAAAAGCAAAGAAGGGAAAGGTAGGACAAATAAATTGTGTTCTCCCAAGACATAGCAATGAAAAGAAGGCAATGTGGCAACTTAATGGTAGTCACAAGAAACTGAAGTTTTTTGAATTGGTTCAGTTGTTTCCCAGAAATGAGAAATGTTATGTCAAGCCACAAAATTAGAAGTTTATAGCCGAGAATTCAGCCAAAAGAGTAAGCAGTTTCCCATGAGTCCAAGGGTTGTCTACTATAGTTACATTCAAACTGTTTCTCTGCTTTCACATGGTTTTCTATCTATACTACAGCAGAAGATTCTCCAGTGTGTCCTCCTATAAGTGTTTGGATCTTCCACTTCTGAAGTCAACTGAATCAGTACATAGGAAATGTTACCATAAAAACCATCACTAAGTCAGGGTGCCTGGGTGGCTCAAATGGTTGAACATCTGACTCTTGATTTCAGCTCAGCTCATAATTTCAGGGTTGTGAGATTGAGCCCTGTGTCAGGCTCTGAACCCAGTATGGAGTCTTCTTGTCCCTCTTCCTCTGGTCCCTCTCTCTCCATCTCAAATAAATAAATAAAATCTACAAAAAAAAAAAATCACTGAGGGTGGGAGGCTTGGTGTGAAGGGCACAGATGACATACTCTGAGCTATGATGAGGCAACTGGAACAATCTCAGGAGGCAGTCCCCTAAGTCCACATCAATTTCAAAAATATTAAGATCCTATGATAATCCAGTCACCAGGCTATGGAGGGGAAACAATAAAAAACAAAGAAGGCTATGTTCACCACGCCTCCTGTGGGGAGCTCATGGTCCAGACAAGGAGGCAAACAATTCCACAGTTAAGTAAAATGCCAATGAAATGGCAACTTTGGCTAGTACTCAGAAGGAAAGGTGTGTGGTAGTTTGAACATGTGTGACGGGGGCTGTGGCCTCATCTTGAAGATCAGAGAAAGCGTATTCCTAAGGGAGTGAAGTGTAGAAGATGACTAGAGTTAACCATACGAAAAAAGGTCAGGAACACATTTTCAGGTTCTATTTACACAAGCCTTATGGCAAAGACATCATGAATATTCAAGAACCGGAAAAAAATACAGCGTAGTTGAAAGTAATAGAGAAGATCCAAATTGAAGCACAGAGAGAAATCAGTGGAAAGAACAGAACAAAGCATAAGAGATGTAGGAACCCAATCAAATGCAGTAGCAAAGCTGCAATGTGAGTTCCAGAAAAAGAGAAGAGACAGATTGGGGCAGAAGCAATGTTTGAAAAAAAAGATCTTCATGAACATTCCAGAAGGGATGAAATACCTCAACCCACAGATTCCAAAAGTTCAGCAAATCCCAAAAGTGGTCATTGGATAAATACATCATGATACATTCATATGATGAAATTCTATTTAACAATAAAAACAAATCAACTTTTGGTCCATACAACAACATGGAAGAATCTCAAAAACATTACAAGTGAAAGAAGCCAGTCACAAAAGGCCACAGATCGTACGACCCCATTTACAGGATATTCTGAAAAAGACAAAAGTCTAGTGATAGAGATCTGATCAGTGGTCATTGAGGCCTCAGGGGTAGAATATTGACTAGAAAAGGGTATGAGGGAAATTGGGGAGTGATGGACTTTCTGAAATTAATAACACCAGGATAAGAATAGGCTATGAAACAGTATGACTGGTAGGATGGTGATTTTGTGATATTAATAATAGTAAGTTCTAGAAGGAAATATGCATAATCAAGTCATCAAGAATTAGCTACTGCTCCATTTGTGTCTGCTTTTAATTCTGTTATTTATACTTTTCTTTAACTGCTACATTTTCTACAATGAGAACACAATTATTATAAGTTAGGGAAGAGATTGTTTTTGAAAGCAACAATTATTTCTGATTTTCAATGTTCTCTACAAAAAAGCATTTTTCTTTTATCTTTAAAATTCTATATTCTTAATTCACACACACAAACACACATGAAATGCCACCTTGTATTTGAAAATGTCTGTGACTTAATAGTCACTACCTCTAAGCTTGCAGAAGTCTAAGCTGTGTTATTCACTCAATCGCCAAATAAAGTGAATTTCCAACATGGTGTTTGCATTGCTAACTTCCATCTACTTGCAAGATTTTCCAAGTGGAAAGGGCAAAGGGAGCTTTCAGGAATACGTGTAGTCTACCACATCTGCTCACGTGGCCCCAGCCCCTTGTAGATGGCCCAGTGACAGCAATGAGTGCTGCACCCCCCCATATTTGGTGGGACAAGATGATGGCCCTGTGGCTCAGCGAGGCTACAGTATGACAGACTAACTACTTAGAAAAGACCTTCTTGCATGTTACCTAACGCTGTCACCTGTTGATTTAAGAACACACATTCACGCTGCCTTGTCTTACCCACTACATCGTATCAATTTGCTGCATCTCAGCAGAGGAAAAGAAAAAAAAAAGAACCCAAACCACTGACTATCCCCAACTAGGTCAAACCCTCAAAGCTCCACATCTGCTAAATTGGGATGGATTAAGTTTGTAAACCACTAACACCTCATTTTCTGCTATTTTATAATGAATTTTTAATTACATAAGAAAGAAGTGAAATCATTCTCCCCTTAAACATTAGAATGTTTACTCAAAAGGAACTTTTGGCCACCTTCCCCAATTTCAGTCCCTCCCACCCTCTCATAGATGGTGTGGGGTTTGGAGTTCAGGTATATATATTTATACAAATGTAAATTTATAAAAATATAAATGTATATCTCTATGGAGGACAGAATGGAAAATATAACATTGCCTTGCACTTTGTAAGAATTTTTCTTTTTCTTCTTCTCTCTCTCTCTCTTTACACAAATGGTTTCATCCTGTAGTTATCATTCTGCAACTTGTTCATTTGCTTCTTTTTTGAGCTCTATGCCAGGCTGGTAATTTATTTTAACTGCTGCATCCAGTTTCATCATATAAATACACCACATTTTATTTACCCATTCCCCTGCTGATAGACATTTAGGTTACTCCAATTTTCACCATTGCAAATAAAGCTGCAATGAGTGTAATCGTATCTGACAGTCTGTGTATATGTGTTCCTCCCCCACCCCAGTCATGGCCAAGACCATTGTCTCCACAGTGAAATGTCAGGAAGTTTGAAAATCCAGTGACATGGTGTCCAAGTCTTGGTTCTCACATGATCTGGACCTTGGTGAAGCAAGGCTCTGGAGAGGTCGGGGCGGCGGGGGGTCTGGTGGCCGTGATTCCCGACAGACTGTCCCTGTGGGTGGGGCAGACAATCTAATGGGGAAATAGCCACCACTAGACCCCAACTAGCTCAAACTCAGACTTGGGCCCATTTACAGATTCAAATGAACTTTTCGTTGTTCCCCCTAAAACCAGCAATCCCACCTAACGGTGTTTGGCCTTTAACATTCTCTCCACATCACTCCGGCTGAGGAGGGCGCCACTGACTCTTAACCTTTTAAAGGGGCTTTTGGAGGAGGGGAGGAATTACTCAGGGAGTTTCTGCTGGAGATAGGAGTGACTTCCAAAACCGAACAGGCAGGAGGGCCGTCTGCCCAGTCTCTTCCACACTCGCTGTTTGTACCCTGCGAATACAATCCGTCCCTGTTCCCGGTCCCTCTGCCATTTGAGAGTCATGAAGTCATCACAGCTGTGACTGCAGCCGCCCAGGAGGCCCTGGAACAAGCCTGCCCGGAGCCCATCCCCCGCAGGCCGGAAACGTGCTCTCCTGCAGCTCCAACACTGCCCTGGCGGAATGCGAAGTCCCAGCCAACAGCCAGGAGCCTGGTGTCGGTGGGGCGGCCACGGGGAGAAGCAGATTCACACCCAGTGACCAGGACGGGCCTGTCTGGGATGTCTGGGAACCGGCATCATGTCTCTGGGCCTCCTGGGGCCAGGCCCACAGATCCAGGCCATTTCACATTTGGAATGTGTAAGAGGGATGGCCTCCTACGTGCCCCCTTGGTGTCAAACACAGCTCCACTCAATCAACCCTCTGGGAGGCCTGGGGGCAGAATCAAGGAGCAAAGGACTAGAGAGCCTCACAAGTATGGTTTGGGCATGGCGGCCATCTGAGGCCTGGCCTCCTGCTCGGTCTGCACCAGTGGAAAAAGCTACGTAAGTGCCAAGTCACAGGAGAGCGAGTCATGGCCCAGAGCTTTACAATCTGTTTCATGAGCTCTTCCTCCCAGCGTGCCAGGCAGCAGAATTTCTGCATTAGTGCCCCAGCAGATGTGAGCATGTGCGCCGGGGGGGCTTCCTGCCCCGGGGGAGCACCAAGGCCTCTGAGGCAAGCAGGTGGCAGCCCCAAGAATCCTGGGAGGGCTCAGGAATCGATTTAGTGCATTCTGATATTTAAATGGCCTTCCCTGTTATCTCAGCTGGGGGAGTCCCTAAGGTGGTTTGAGGACAGCTTTAAACTCAGGTCCTCATCCTGATGCTAAAAACAGGGTCTGCCTCTCCTGGATGCCCCGCTGCCTTTCTCTGGGACCAGACTGGTTGTGAAGAGCAGCAAAGGGCACTCTGTCCTTGGGGAGAGACTGTCTTCATGGAGGCTGGAGAGAGGACCAGGGGAAGGCAGAGGTCGGACACAGAGAAGGGAGCAGGAGAGTCACCAGGAAGACTGAGCAGCCCAGGTGGGGGGCTCCCAGAGGCTGGGGGTTAAGGATTCAGTGTTTCCTGCTGACAGAACTCCTTGGAGATGCTTCCCAGTGCCCCCATCCATCTCTCCTCTGATATCAATTTCCTTCCTGCCCCTGCCAGGAGCTTTCTTTACTACCAACCACAGCGGCTATGCCCGCCACTACCCTCCCAGACATGCTGGGCAGCTCTGTTTCTCATTCTCTGCCCTGGGTTCTTTGGAAACTAAGGTTGTTATCAAGACGGGCATTGAAAACAAGGAGGGAAGGTCCATCTGCATCTGTGGACCTCAGCTCCGCTCTTACCAGGATTTCCTTCCCTCTTCCTAAATCTGGAACTTTGTGGGTTCTCCACCCAACCCCTCTAGCACCTGGACTTCTTAAGGAAAGGCAAAAGAGGAAAGAAAGATTTTTGAGAAAAAGCACACTGAAACCATTTTCTGCCAGTTCAACACAGCAGTCTGGGGCTGGAGGGAGAAGATGGGCACCACACTATCATCTCGAATGCCAGTCCCGTGGAACCCACCAGAGACTGGACCCACTTGTGGAGGTTTTGCTTTACCATACACTCAGGAATAAGAGCCAGAAGTCAAGAACGAGGCCGCATCTTCATAAAGTGGGTTTTGTGGCTCCATTCCTTTCACCCTCTTGACCGGCAAATCACCCAGGACAACAGAAAGCCCAAAAGGCAACAAGCAGACTTCACAAAAGAAGGAACCCTGCTTATGGAGACCTCGCTTCCTGTAATCTGGGCCTCCCCTGAAGAGCAGGAAAGTGTTGCCTTTCATCTCTGAATTGCATCTTTGGGATCATGACACACAGGTTTCCTTGGATTCCTAAAATTTGACTTAAAGACTTAAGAACAGACTAGACCATGTCTTGTGCATCCTGACCATTTTCTCAGGACGATCAGCAGTCCCAGGTATGGTCAGAGCCCTACTCTTGCACCAAACAGCTCTGCAGTAAGCATGGCACCATCTAGGCCTGGAGACAAATCCATAGCCCAAGACACCATGAGTTTTTTGAAGAGAGAGGATCTATTCTAAACTCTTCCAGGCTTTCTTTCCAATGGAAGAATGTTATGTGCCCCAGGGTAGCAACTCAAAGGCTAATTCTTTTCACATCCCTAAAAGTGTTGATTTCCCTGGCATGCCTTATGCTCCTGGATTCTAGGTAAACAAAATGCTTCCTGTGAATTCCCTGGAGCTGTATTGAATCAACTCAAGGAAGGAGGCGTGTGTATGGGCAGATAGAGACAGGAAAGAGAGTACATACAGGGCCTGTGATCCCTGCCCTTGGAGACCTGTCTCCTTCAGGAGGTGGCCTTGGACATGCAACTTGAGCCAAGTGGGATTCAGAACCCCTAAGTCATGTGCAGTGCCCAGCATTGAGGCACACTTTCCAAGACGTACCAAGCAGAATGAATATTTTATGCCCCTAAGATACCTACACCCCTCCCCCGCCATCTTCTTGGGCCTGGGGAATATTACATTGGGTTTTTTAGAAAGTAGCATTTAGAAATACAAGAATTTTCATTTCACCTTTATCTTCAAGACACTGGCCTGAGGACTCCTAAGAAGCTCGTTGGACAGGAAAGAAAGAGGGGGTGGTTGTAGCTCTCTCTGTCTTTGCTTTATCTCATAAATTGGTGTTTTGAATAGGATTATATTTGAACTAAAGTTTTATTTCAAAAAAAAAACCCAAAACATTGCAAATTCTTTCTCCATTCTATGGAATAAAATTAATGTTTAATGCCTCCTATATGCCAGGTGGGACTATAAACTATGTAGTTCTCTCAAGGTGTCTATGGGCTTGGGAGGTAAGAACATGAATAAATTCAGATTATCACAGTCTCAGGAGATAAGGGGAAGACCTTTCTTCAGGTTCTCACAATCTGGAGCCTTCCCCACTCACTGAGGGTTGACAAGCAAATATCAAGAACCCTGTATTTTGTGGTCTGGGAAGTGACCGTTAGTCTCTGCTACATAATACTGAGTTTCATGAAGTTCCCAGGATGCAGCCCGGGCAGCAGACCCAGTGGGATGCTGTGTTCGGCGTCTTGCTTCACCAGACAAGACTCAGTCGTTTTTGCCTTATTTAGAAATAGACTTGTTTTATTATGACACAGACCGTTTGTTAGCACAGAGAGAGACAGAGAGGCTCACAATGTTTGAGTCCCTTATCTCGCATTGTTTATGTTCTTAAAATAATTTAATTAGTTTAATAAACAAAAGCATTTTCAATTCATAAACAAAAAGAACTCAGAAAAATCAAATGTTCCAAATGGCAAAAAGAAAAACCCAATTATTCTAAGACCTTCTCTTACTCCCTGGTTTGCATATTCCTGCAAGCCTCATCCCTGACAGCCAGTGGGACGGACTTGGAAGATTTGTGTTTAATTCCTCATTTTGGTAGGTCATGGAAGCCTTCTGGAAGGATCAATATTTAAACTGACAGTGAATGCCACATCTGTGTCTCTTTTCTTAAATGACTGCCTAAGAAGTTAAAATGGAAAGAAGAGGCAAATACAAAGCTAATAATTTATAATGTTCTTTTAAATTCATGGATTGATTCCATTTTTCAAACAAGTGGAATTTAAAACTCTAAGACTGAAGGAGGATTTCTGGAACAGCGAAAGGAATGAAGGGGCTCTAGAACCCTGAGTTTACATTATCAGCACAAGCTGACTATATCATTTTAATCTTTGATTGCATCTTATTAATATTTCTGACTTTTTAATTATTCTAACTTCTTGAACCCATAAACGACTAGGGATCGTCTCAAAATATATTCATTATCTTTAATTTATCTTTAATTTATGTGCATGTATTTCATAAATGTAATTTATGAGTTATGGGTATAAATGTAAATCAGTGGAATATAAATTGAGGACAAAAGTGGTATCTACAAGTAGTTATGTATTTTTCATAACTGATATTAGCTAACTTCATTTAAACATCAATTATATGCTAGTCACATACTCAAGAACTTCATGTAGATTATCTCTTTCTTAATCTCCATGAACACATGAGGTGGATACAACTGCTCCTTCCACTTTAAACACAAAGAAACTGAGATTAAGAGTTTGACCAACAAACTAGCTGGAAAACAGGGAAGCCAGCCTTAAAATCCAGCTTTTCTGATTCCAAAGGCTCAGGACTGACTCTGGTTCTCCTGGGAGGAAGTGAAGAGCTATCATGGAGATCTGATGATTGTGTTGTTGTTGTTGTTGTTGTTGTTGTTGTTGTTCTTATTGCAATGGCTTTTAGCAAAGCCAGATGAATTGCCATTGTTTCTGATGTATCTTGACTTTTGCCCAGTGAACCACCCCCCCCAACCATATCAATCATAGTTCACTCAGATAAGCAGAATCACCAGGAAGTAACACATGTGTGTATATATGTGCATGCACACATATGCATAGGTACCGGTATAGACACAGCCAGATAACTTTGTTACAGGATTTTTATGTTACAAAATTGTGGGAGCTCATCAGTCTCCATAAAACTTTGGTCCACAGGTCAGGCAGTGGAAAAGCAAAGACTAGTTGGAACCCATAAGGACAGACAGAAACCCCTATCAATTCTTGCTGCCGTTGACTTTGCTGGTATTGATGTCCTGTAGGACAAGCTGGTGCCCTTCATGGCGGAGTTGGCCCAGGAGTCAGAGAAGTCAAAGGAGAACGCAAGAGAAGGAGGAACAGCGACAGACCTGGCTCCTCCAACAAGAGGAGCCAGCAGACAGCAGCCATGCGTGAGCTACATCATGGATCTTCCTTCACTCCCACCCTGCACATCTCCCACAGTGTCTCTCCTGGGGCCCATCCTAACCCAAAACAGACAGGGGAAGGAATTCTGGGAACTGTAGCTCTGTCTAGGCAAGTGGACACATTACAAAGCCACCATGCACACACACTCCCTGCTCCCTGCTTTCTTGCATTAAAGGAGCTTCAACCTTCTATATATAGAAGCCTGTAATCTTCCATGGAGAAAACCCAGCTCTCCACAGAGTGAGCATACTGTCATGCCAACAGATGCTTAGAGCAGCTCCTTTGCACAGCCACCATGCACCAAATGTGCCAACATGAATGGAACCTGGTTGCCCCTTTGAGAGGCTACCTATCTGTAAGTATGTGGGGAAAAAGAAACAAAACAGGTAATATTGATACAGGTATTATAACAAGTATTATGATAAGTGGGTGCACCCAGCGTGTAATAGGAGCCTACAAAACTGGCTTGTTCTTCGCAGAAGAGCTTTTCCGGAGAATATGGTGTCTAAGTAGTCTTAAAGTTTGAAGTAGGAGTTGACTAAGTGAAAAAGTGTAAGTAGAAGTATTCAGGTGAACGGGGCAGAGAATAACTGTTAAAGTTTATGGCACAGGTGGGATGGAGAGATTTACAAACACTAATTGTGGGAGGCTGGGAGTGGAAAGAAAAGACATTGAAGAAGTGGGTGTTACAAGCCATGGAATGTCTATGCATGTTATTTTAGGGAGCTTGCACTTTGTCTTCTAGAAACTGAGGAGCAACGTAAGAGTCAAACACACAAAAATGATGTGGTTATTGAGGTAAATAATCTCCACAATAGCCACCTTAGCAGCCCCTCTTCTTTGCACAGGTGTGGTGTTCATCACTTTAAAAAGTGGAGTCTAATTTCCCTCCCTGCAAACCTTGGGCTGGCCAAAGCCATGGCTTTACTAAAAGAAGGTAACAAAACAAGCAAACAAACAAACAACAACAACAAAAAAAAACCCACGAAGGTAACAGAAGCAACATTCCAAGGGTAAGTCTTAAGACGCCTTACAGCCTCTGCCTAATCTCTGGGAACATTCATCCTTGGAACATGACACCTCTTCTTGGAAGCAAACGCACACACCAGAAGCCCAAACCAGGGGCACCTGGGTGGCTCGGCTGGTTAGGCGTCTGCCTTCAACTCAGGTCATGATCCTGGAGTCCTGGGATTGAGTCCCATGTCTGGCTTCCTGATCAGCAGGGATCTGCTTCTCCCTCTCTGTTTGCCCCTCCCTCTGCTCGTGTTCTCTCTGTCTCTCTCTCTATAAAAATAAAGAAATAAAATCTTAAAAAATAAAAAGAAGAAGAAGAAGAAGAAAAACCCAAAGCACAGGGAGATGTCAGATGTAGGTGCCGCACTCAATCACCTTCACTGAGCTTCCAACCAAAACCATCATGTGGGTTGTCATCATGAATGACCTCCCAGCCAGGTTAGGCCTTCAGAGGACTCCAGTCCCAGCTACCAACTGAATGAGAGACCCCAGATGAGTACTGCCCCCATTAACTCACAGAATTTGAGAGATAATAAATTTTGCTTGAGATTTCTTTTTTTTTTCTTTTAAAGATTTTATTTATTATTTATTTGACAGACAGAGATCACAAGTAGGCAGAGAGGCAGGCAGAGAGAGGAAGGGAAGCAGGCTCCCCGCTGAACAGGAGACACACCCCCGCCAATGCAGGGCTCGATCCCAGGACCCTGGGATCATGACCTGAGCTGAAGACAGAGGCTTTAACCTACTCAACCACCCAGGCACCCCTGTTTGAGATTTCTAAGGCATTGTGTTTGTTACATAGCAACAGATAAGCAGAACTATAATTTTTCTATTTGGGAGGGCGGAACTATTAGAATATAGCTTATTTATAGCTTAATATAGCTTATATTGGTGTCAATAGCTTATTGACTTAAAAGAGATAAAATGGAAGTAGGGAGACCTGGTAGGAATCCACTGCCATAGTCAAAGAGAAGGATGAGAGCCTGGATCTGAGACTACAAGTTGGAGCAAAGAAGAAAAGCAGTATTATAGAAACAAGAAGCAAATTTCACAGACTTCACGATAAATGATGAGCAAAGGAGAGAGGAAGAGTCAGGAGTGCTCTGTGTGTCTCTTGTACAGTGGGTGGAAGCTGGCTATCCTGGTTCCAAAGACCTAGAATACTGAAGGATGATCAGGCATGGTGGAGAGAGGAAGACGAGGAGAGATAGATACAGGGTGAATTAGAAGTTACTGTGGTCACCCAGATTAATACGTTCAAAAGGAAGCTTGTTTAGGAGTTTGGAAACCAGTGCCAAAAACATCTCATAGATGTCACTCATTAAAGACCATGAAAGCAAACAAGATAATTCAAGGAGAGGATATAAAGTGAACTGAGAAATTGGCCAAGGATGCACAGCCTGAGAAAACTTACACCTGCATTCTCTGTCATGGGATAACTTGCATGAACTTGGGCAAATAGCCTGACATTTCTAAGTGTCCACATTTCTACAATGGATTTTAATGTGGTTTTTTAATGATAATATATGATATTTAACGTAATAATTCTTTCCAAGTACCTAGCCTAGAACGTGGTAAAGAGCTAAATAGAAATGGCAGTTGGTTGTTATTAATATTATCATTATCATAATTCGTGTTGAAGGAGATAACCATCGGAGGTTAGATAAGGTGGCGGAGATAACCATGAAGGAGACCAAGAACTGTTAGAGAGGTGGGAAGAAGACAGAAGGGTCGCAAAAGCACAAGAGTGAGCATTTTGAGAAACAGTGAGCGCAGCAGGCTAAGATGTCCTCACTGGGATTGGCGATATTCAGGTTGCTGCGGACCTTGATGTGGGGGGGGGGGGGGGTTAATGATGTGGTAGGTTTAGGAAAGCTGGAAAGTGGGATATGAAAACTCACAGATTGTTCTTTTAAGGAACTTGGCAGGATATAAAGAAACAAAGAAATCCTGCCTTTTGCAACATCGTGGATGGACCTTAAAGGCTTATGCTAAAGGAAATAAATCAATCAGAGAAAGACAAATACTGTATGATCTCACTTATGTGTGGAATCTAAAAACAAAACAAAACAAAACCAAAAAATCTCATAGAAAAAGGGGTCTGATTTGTGGCTACCAGAGGCAGGGGTGTGGAGGGGAGCACTGAAGAGAGTTGATCAAAAGGTACCAACTTCCAGTTACAAGACATTACAAGGGATGTAATGCACAGTGTGATGATTGTAGTTAACAACACTGTATGATATGCAGGGAAGTTATTAAGGGAGTAAATCCTCAGAGTTCTCTTTACAAAGAAAAAAATTTTTTCTTTCCTTTTTCTCTTTTTAGTGTCTCTACTATAAGATAATGAACTCATCTCAGATGATGAGCTGAACCTATAGCAGTGATCATTTTATAACACATGCAAATCAAACCATTGTGCTGTATACCTTCAACTTACACAGTGATGTAAGACAATCATACCTTAATAACACTGGAAAAGAAATAAAAATAATTTCTAATGAATAAACTAATTTTGGCTGGAAAGAAAAGAAGTGAGGGAACCCAAGGAGAATAGCAAGGTGAAGAAAGTTTTTGCTTGATGGATGTTCTTGTTTGCTTCTGTTGTTTACATAATGGGTTTTTTGTTTGTTAAAAAGGAAGAGATGTGAGAAAAAAAGGAAAAAACCTAGATATAGGAAAAACAGAAAAGGCTTCAGGTATGGATCCTTGACTGAGAACATAATTAAGTCCTGCAGGGGGAGACCTAGAGCACTAGCGGCAAGGAGGTGTCTGGGACTCAGCGGGCTTGGGGAGGGGTCCCTTCCCTTGATTGACAGCCTTGTGGGAGACTAATTTAGGAGCAGGATTTTAGAAGAGGCAGAATAATATGAAACTTGAAGACTTGGTAGGAGAGGATTTTGCATATTATGAGGTGGTTATGCAAGTATTTCCTTCTTATGGGCTTAACCAGCTGCTTCTGAGCATTGATATTTGCCCTCTGGAGTAAACATGGGGACTGATCCAAAACTTGCTACCTAATAGCCATGGCTTATGGGGATAGCATGGTTTACAAAGGCTGGAAAGCCTTCAGCTCACCCAGGTGGGAGATAAGTGGAGCTGGAGTTAGGAGACCCTGCATCCCTTGCTGGACAGAGAGGTAGGATCAGAAAAGGTCCCTGACCACGATCCAAACTGAGTGACTCAGACTCAGGGAGATGACCTGCAAGGGTTTTCAGGGACCGGTGATGTGGGATGGGTAAAGAGTAGATTCTTCAAAGATGAGTGGATCTCCACGACTAGATATAGTAATGTTCTAGATTAGGTTCCAGTCTAGATAGAATGAGCACAATTCCAACCTGTTCCTCCCACTAATGACACCAAAAAGCCCTGGACAAAATTCACAAAGCAACTGACAGAAGACGGAGAAGTTACAGAAAAGAAGATAGACTGGCAAGGGTCTCCCAGGTTCAAGAACCTTTCTAGCAGTGAGTCCCTGGGTTTTATTTGCTCTTTGCTTTGTTTTGTTAAAATTTTTCATGTCCTATATATGGCAGCATGAGCTCTGGAGAGGACCACCAGAAACACCATGGGTATAGAGTTTTAAAAGCCTAAGAAAAGTCTTCTTTCTATAGCCAAAGAACCAAAATTTTCATCAGGGCAAAAACATATTGACCACATCTGCATATTCTGTTCAGTAGTCACCTGAAAAACAAACAAACAAAGGCTTGCCCCTTCCCCTCCTTACCAGGAGCAACAGGGAGGAGACATCCCTCCTCCTGCAACAAGGAGATGACATTCTTCCCCTTCCAGCTAGAACACAGCGGGGAAGGTTATATGGAGGAGAGAACAATAGAGAGTGAGTTTCTAAATCTGTGTATGAAATCCAGGGCAGAAGTGTCAGTGACTTGTACATAAAACAGACAAGGAACAACACAGTAATGGTTTAAAAGGACAGAAAAACTGAATACTGATCTGAAACATCACCCAGCTCCAGGTTGGCCCCAGGGGTCGACACATGGTGTGGGTCATGCCATATAGCACGGCCAAGGCTTTGACACCAACATATGAACCACAGCCCACAGAGTCGACCAGGACATCCATTCTCAACCTAAACAGGCTGACTGCCTGCTAAAACAGAAGATGTAAGTAAGACTCAGAGTCACCTCGTACTCAGAATGTCTTGGACACAGTCTAAAATCTTAGCCGATGACAATGCTAAAGCAGCCATTGTACAAATGTTTTCATTTTCAAATAATTATAAATCCTTTAAACAAATGAATAGCTAGAAATCTACAGCAAACAAATAGAAAAGATAAGAGTTCTAAAGACGAAAAAATAGAGTAACCAATTTTTTTTTTTTTAAATCACTGGATGGATTTGCAACAACTTGAATGGAGCTAGACAGTATAATGCTAAGTGAAATGAGTTTCTGGTTTATGAGATCTAGAATGATTTGGCCACATCTCTCAAAAAACACATGTCATTTGACCTTGTAATTGTACTTTTGGAAATCTATTATACAGAAAAGTTGCATACAGGCGACATGGCAATGTTATTCTTTGCTTTACTGCTTGATGACTAAAGACTAGAAATAATTTAAGGTCCATCTACAGGCTACTGCTTGAATTAATCCTTATATGCTCAAACAATGGGAGGTTATAAAATGGTTTAAAAAAAAAGTATGCTAATATGTTCTGCTTATTGAGCTATGAGAATGCCTTGCCTAGCTCAAAAAAACTAAACTAAAAATAATTACACACACACACACACACACCAGAAATAGTTCTAATGTCCAATCCCAGGGCTGTATCACAGAGGTCCCTTTATGTCTGGACGCAGGAAACCTATCCAGCATTCCCATGCCCATGGCTTCGGTATTAGCAGGGATACTGTTTCCTCTCGGGCTGTGTGGGTCGCAGCCTTCCCTGGTCCTGAAGTGGGAAGCAGAGCCCGGGGATCACCAATGGCACTGGGGAGGATGAAAGCACTTTGCTTCCGAAGCCTTTTTCTCCACGTCCTGGGCCCTGGGGTCCCGAACTTGCCTCCTCCCCACTCCCAGCCCCTCCCTGCTTTCTGCTCATCACACGGTGTCCCCTTGGGGGTTTTGAAAAGACTTTCTTCTTGGCAATGCCATGAGACGGATGATGACCAGGCACCCAGCTCCCCGCTCTCTGGTTGGGTCTTTAGGGTTTCACAGGGAAGCCAGGCAGAGCAAGCAAGCTCTTCCAGGCACGAAGAGCAAAACCGCACAACAGCGGGCTCTTGAGCACCTGCCACACGGAAGGACTTGCTTCCCTGGCTCGGGAGTTTTGTGTCGGTTTTTGTCAGAGCCCCTCTGCCTCCCAAAGGCAGAGTTTGAGGATGGGGCGGAGGGTGGGGCAGGCACGGAAGGTCTCTCCTTAGGTTCTCTCTAACCCTTAGCAAAAACTGCGAAGGCCATCACTTTTCATAACGGGATCAGGTTGCTTTTCTGAAATCGCAGGAGTCACTCTTTCTTCCTGTTAGTTCTGAGCTGGCTTTCCCACGGGGACACATGTGGGCCCCGGGCACAGCTGCTCCCGGCTGTCACTTGGGCTGACACACGCACACAGCTGTTGGAGGAGCGCGCCTCTTTCCCTCTTTGTTCCCTTGAGCTCTTGGTTTAGCTCAGCTTTGAATCCAGGTGACACCCCTTCACGGGCACAGCACAGCCCCCAGAATTCTCATACAGGGCCGACTCCAGTCACTTAAAGCAAAATCAATCTCACTTGGCCCCTGTTCCCTCAGTGATCTGAAATCATACTTGAAGTTCTGTTTGGTCTCTTTGGAGATGTGCCAATGACTTCAAGGCATAGAGTGAAGTTATATATCAAGACAAGATTGCACTCAGGACTTTTGAAAAGTGATTCTCACTTAGGAATAATATACGATATGAATTTAATAATCTGCTATGCTACTTTGGTTGTTTTGTGTGTGTTTTGTTTTTTTTTCTCTCAAGGAAGTGAGTGGGATACTTACAGTAGCAAAAGAAACCTCTGGCCATGGATGTGATCAATCGACCGTGGGGTTTTTTTGTTTTTTTTTTTTTAAGTATACAAACTATTATCAATAATGAGTTTTGAAAGAACAAAATGTGGAAGTTCTTGGATGTTCTGCTTGTGATGTTGACTACATAAATGTTTTTAAGAAATCTCTCTCCATCACTTGTTCACTTGAAAAAATGAAGAAAAAAGTTCTTACTATAATGAAATTAATGGACGAAATATAGTCTTTAAGAAAGAACAAAAACCTACTTGTCTGTTTTCCTCATTCTGACCACAATTACATAACTAATTATCAAGCTCAATGCATTCCCCCTTCTGTAATCGATTAGTGACTCTCACACTTTTTAAAATTTATCTTAAATTATACAATCATTATATTGATACATTTGTATAAAACATTTATAAAATAGAGAACAGCCCACAGTCCTGTTTAACCCACTTCTCTGTAAAATAATGCAGCATATATCCTTCTAGACTTTTTTATGTGCATATAAAACATACAAATATTTATATTATATTCAACTATAAATAAATGTAGAGGTATGTAGTTTAATTTTATTATTATCTTTTAGATATATGCAATTATATTGTACCCATAATTCCATAATTTGATTTTTAACTTAACGTCTTGGTGATTTTTCCACATCAATACACGTAACTTTACCTCAGTCTTTGGAACTGTTATGAAGTATTTCATTGTGTGTATCTACCATATTTTATTAACTCCTCTCCTATATATTTACACAATTCCCATTTTTCCTTATTACAAGTAATGCTTCCATGGACATCCTTCTGCAAGAGCATTTGTCTAAATCCTAGCTATACCTAGATATAGAATTGTTTGGTCAAATGGACTGCAGGTTTTTAATTTTAAAAGATACTGATAAATAGTAGTAGTTATAGCTAAATATTACATGCTTGACTATATTAGCTCAGTCCTCGTAACTATGATATAGGTACTATCATTGCCGTTACTTAGAGCTGTGAAAACTGAGGCACAGAGAGGTCAAGTAACTTGACTAAGGTCACACAGCAAGTAATAGTGGTACCAGAATTCATATCTGGGCATCTCGCTCCAGAATCTATGTTCTCAGCACAACAGTAGGCTGCCTCTCTTGAACATGTAACCGTACAAACATATCATATACTAAAGCTAGATAAAGAAAAATAGAAGTTAAAAGAAATGATATAAACTAGTTAATATTTTATTTTGATTATTAGTCATATTTTTTCTTTTAATAGTACCATTATTAATAGTAATATTTTTGTGAGAATAAGTAATGGAATATGCTCCCTTTTTAAAAAATTTGACTCTGTGCTTTATGATACAGACATTCAAAACTCTGTGCTAACTTCAGTTTATCGTCTGTCACAGCTGAAATTGTTATCCCACAAAGATACACTCAAAGGGAAGAAGTACATGCTTGACCTCACTGACTAAATCCTGATACTCATTTTTAAACCCCATCCACCAATTAATCATAGTCTTTTCTTAAAATTTGACTAAAAAATGTTCATTTTCCCTGAATGTCAATGTGTTCTCCTTATGAAGTAATCAGAATGTATCAGATTTTTTTGGTATTTTTAATAAATTGGCTTGAAAAGTTTGGTAACTTGTTTTCAAGATGGCCACCTTCAAGTCCTTCCCTCATTTCGTTGTAAATGCAAGTCATTTCCTTACTGAGAGGTGGAGTCTTTTCTTCTACTCCCTTGAATCTTGACCAATATGTGACTGCTTTAGTCAACTGGATATTGATAAATATTGACTTCTGAGCCTTGGTCATAAGAAGACTTTGGACTTTCATCTGTTTCTTTTTCGTAGAACACTCGCTCTTGGAAAGGCAGTCACTGGGTAAGACACAGTACCCAGAGATTTCCAGGTTGTGAGGAAACCCAGACAATTCATGTGGGTAGGGAGGCCAGTCCCCAACACTGCCGGCCAACCTTGCCCAGACACCAGACCTGTGAATGCAAAAATCTTTAGGTGACTTCATCCCCAGTGGCCTTGTGAGTACAAACCGTGTGAGAGATCCCCAAGTGAAGACCATCCAGTTGAGCCTGTCTACACCCAGAACTGTAAGAGATAATATTAAATTATTTTAAGTCACCTAATCCTGGAGTAGTTTGTTATGCAGCAATATTATCCACATAAGAAACAGTAGAACAGGGGCCCCTGGGTGGCTCAGTGGGTTAAGCCTCTGCCTTTGGCTCAGATCATGATCTCTGATTCCTGGGATCGAGCCCCGCAAGGGGCTCTCTGCTCAGCAGGGAGCCTGCTTCCCCCTCTCTCTCTGCCTGCCTCTCTGCCTACTTGTGATCTCTCTCTGTGTCAAATAAATAAATAAAATCTTTAAAGAAAAGAAAGAAAGAAACAGTACAACAGGATTCTACTGGACTGCCACATGTGGAAGACTTTTCAATGGATTAGACTCATCTTATTTTCATGTTTTCATTCAAGTGTGCAGACCCAGCAGTTTTTTATGGTTGCACTTATACAGTTCTCAAAAAGTCACAGTAATAAGAAATATTTTCAAACAACCATTTGCAAAATGTTCTTTCTGCAACAGTTTCTATTTTTAAAAGCATTTTTTAACAACTCGTTGTTTAAAATGTCACTTTTCCTAATGGCAGCAGATTACAGTTTTTCCCCCAAAATATCTACCAAGTGGCCTACTACTAATCATGGCTGTCATCATAGAAAAAGTCAATTTTTTAAATCATTTTTAAATTTATTTTCAGCATAACAGTATTCATTGTTTCTGTACCACACCCAGTGCTCCATGCAGTCCGTGCCCTCTCTAATACCCACCACCTGGTTCCCCCAACCTCCCACCCCCCCCCTTCAAACCCTTCAGATTGTTTTTCAGAGTCCATAGTCTCTCATTGTTCACCTCCCCTTCCAATTTCCCCCAACTCCCTTCTCCTAACTCCCCATGTCCTCCATGCTATTTGTTATGCTCCACAAATAAGTGAAACCATATGGTAATTGACTCTCTCTGCTTGACTTATTTCACTCAGCATAATCTCTTCCAGTCCCGTCCATGTTGCTACAAAAGTTGGGTATTCATCCTTTCTGATGGAGGCATAATACTCCATAGTGTATATGGACCACATCTTCCTTATCCATTCGTCCGTTGAAGGGCATCTTGGTTCTTTCCACAGTTTGGCAACCGTGGCCATTGCTGCTATGAACATTGGGGTACAGATGGCCCTTCTTTTCACTACATCTGTATCTTTGGGGTAAATACCCAGTAGTGCAATGGCAGGGTCATAGGGAAGTTCTATTTTTAATTTCTTGAGGAATCTCCACACTGTTTTCCAAAGAGGCTGCACCAACTTGCATTCCCACCATTCCCCTTTCTCCACATCCCCTCCAACACATATTGTTTCCTGTCTTGCTAATTTTGGCCATTCTAACTGGTGTAAGGTGATATCTCAATGTGGTTTTAATTTGAATCTCCCTGATGGCTAGTGATCATGAACATTTTCAGTAACGTGGCAGGATACAAAGTCAATGTACAGAAATCAGTGGCTTTCTTATACACTAACAATGAAAATACAGAAAAGGAAATTAGAGAATCGATTCCATTTACTATAGCACCAAGAACCATAAGATACCTGGGAATAAACCTAACCAAAGAGGTAAAGGATCTGTACTCGAGGAACTACAGAACACTCATGAAAGAAATTGAAGAAGACACAAAAAGATGGAAGACCATTCCATGCTCTTGGATCGGAAGAATAAACATTGTTAAAATGTCTATACTGCCTAGAGCAATCTATACTTTTAATGCCATTCCAATCAAAATTCCACCAGTATTCTTCAAAGAGCTGGAGCAAATAATCCAAAAATTTGTATGGAACCAAAAGAGACCCCGAATCGCTAAGGAAATGTTGAAAAACAAAAATAAAACTGGGGGCATCACGTTACCTGATTTAAAGCTTTGCTACAAAGCTATGATCACCAAGACAGCATGGTACTGGCATAAAAACAGACACATAGACCAGTGGAAGAGAGTAGAGAGCCCAGATATGGACCCTCAACTCTATGGTCAGTTAATCTTCGACAAAACAGGGAAAAATATACAGTGGAAAAAAGACAGTCTCTTCAATAAATGGTGCTGGGAAAACTGGACAGCTATATGTAGAAGAATGAAACTTGACCATTCTCTTACACTGTACACAAAGATAAATTCAAAACGGATAAAAGACCTCAACGTGAGACAGGAATCCATCAGAATCCTAGAGGAGAGAAAGTCAATTTTTTAAAATTTTTATTGTGAAACAGTTGTGAGAACAGTACAAAGAACTCTTGTATATGCTTCACATAGATTTCCCAACTATTCTCATTTTACATGTTTTCTTTATCAGTCTCTGTAAATATGTATACCTATTATTTGTCTTATGATGGGATCCAGTTGCAGATAGAAGCTACTTTACATCTAAATGCATCTAAATACTTTACATCCAAATCCCCTTTACCTAAATTCTTCAATGCATACTCCCTATGAACTGTGATACTCTTTTACAAAATCAGAGACCAATGATCACACCAGGAGCTCAACACTGATAGCGCACTATTATCTAATCTACACGCTTTATTCAAATATCACCAATTATTCTAATGTCATTCTGAGGGAAAAAAAATCTCATCCAGGGTTCATCCAGAATCACACGTGGCAAGCATTTACTTGACATGCTTCTTCTGTCTCTTAATCTGCGACAGTTTCTTAGTCTTCATTTCTCCCCAATGACCTTGATATGTTTTAAGAAGTTAAGCAATTTGGATTTGTTTTCTTTTGATTAGAATCAGTATATGCATTGCTTTTCTTTTTTCTTTGCACAGAAGTGATTCTCTATCTTTTTTCATGCATCTTATCAAGAAGTACCTGATGTTATTTGTTTTCTGTAATTATGAGTCTGTTTCTGCTTTTTGTGTTGCTTGTTTGTTCCTTTGTTTTGTTTTTTTTATTAGATTCCACATATAAGTGAAATCATATGACATTTGTCTTTTTTTGTCTAACTAATTTTACTTAGCACGATACCCTCTAGGTCCATCCATGTTGCTGCATGAAAAGCCTGTTTAAAAGGGGTAGAAAGATCTGCAAGAGATTCAGGAAAAATGTGATTATGTGGGAAATGACATCCAGAATAAGAGATTTGAATGAGCAGCTGAAAGAGACATGAGGGATGGGGGAGGGAAGAGCAGCTTAGACATGGCATTAGGTAAGTTTCCAATAAGGACACTAGAGGATTGGTTGGTTTCAGATAAGCTATTTTTGTTAATAACCAAACAGCAGTAAGTCCCTTCTTGAAAACTGAATGTGTATTATGAGACCATCTTAATGCTTTCCCTACCTCGTCTTACCTAATTCATGTAATACCCTTGTGAGGAAGACATTTAATCCCCATTTTACAGATGCAGAAAATGAGGCTCCAAGAGGAAAGTGATATGTCCAAGTAGAGCTAGATGAAAATACCTCAAAAGCCCTCACGAATAAACACTGTGCTTCTAGGCTGGGGCCATGCCTACGTTACATGATAGTCAATGAGCAGTAGAATGAAATGCAACCAATGGAGTTTTTAAAAAGTTAAAAACAATCTTCTCTTCTATAAAAATGCCCAATAATGGCCAAAGGCTCTGAGATAGATTACTTGATTCTTGTATCAAACTAGAAGAAACTCGTTCTCCCATCTTGCAAAATGCATAAAGAGGCCAAAAACCAAAGGTTTCAACTCTGTTTAAATAAGCAAGTAAATCTTGTGGCAATATCATCCATGTGACTGGGTCTTAAATAAGCATGAGTTCATTATTTAAGAATAAATAACGAGTTACAAATTATTTTTACAAGTATAAATTGGTCACAACAATCTTCTTTTGTCAGCGGTCTAAAAATCTTGAGCCAAAAGCTTTATGTTACTAAAGATTAAATTCCTTCCCTTGTAGGCCAAGGATCAAAATATATTGTGTTTTTATTTGGATAGTCTGGGAGTATTGAATTTGTCCTTTTCTTATCATTAACATTCATCTCTCTGGATCATCCACTTCTCTTTGAACTTGGGAAACAGGAATTTGATAGCATACAGTATTTAAATCAATTAAAACAAGAATCCAGACAGAACCAAGTAATTCTGGGAGTTAACTGTAATAACTCTTTCATCTCAATAAAGTTCAGTTCAGTTGTTTATTTGGACAATGACCAGCATCAACACTAACTTTCCAGGGTGCATAAATGTGTTTTCCTACATTTACTAATACTATGTTCTACTTTCCAAAGACCAGAAATGAACCAAAGGGATACAGACATTGCTGACAGAAGAAAAAAAATCTTTATTTTAGCATTTAGAAATTTGAACTCATTTTATAAGTTGCTCTCTAAATCTTCTCTTTGACTCAGCACAACTTGCACATAGTATGTGTTCAACAAATTTGTTTGACTTATGCTCTGGTCATGGCTGTGAGTGATTGCAGCTGGGCATTAAATAAAACAATTTCTCCAGAGAGGGAATGATGTTGCCAGATGTCAATAATAAAGGCAAAAAGGAGTTCTCGAAGGTTCATTTGATCTGACTGTGACTTGATCTGGTTTTGTGTGATCTGAAAAGTGCAAAAAAGTGAATAATAATAATAATCACTCATATTTCAACACAGAATTATATTATTTTTATTTTCTTATTAAATATTTTATTTATTTATTTATTTATTTATTTATTTATTTATTTGACAGATCACAAGTAGCCAGAGAGAGAGAGGAGGAAGCAGGCACCCCCTGAGCAGAGAACCCGATGTGGGGCTCCATCCCAAGCCCTGAGGTTATGACCTAGGCTGAAAGCAGAGGCTTAACCCCCTGAGCCACCCAGGCACCCCACAACCCAGAATTATTAATCGCTATTAATGTTTAGCATAATTGCTGCTAATTTTTTTCCTATTTAGGTAGATCATTTTAAAGATCATATAAGTCATATGGTTATAAAATTTTCTTTTAAAGAAATAATTAGATCCTTTTTAATCAAGCTGAGGGTCTTTGGACCTCCATCCCTGTCCTATCTCCCTCCCCGTCACACACTTGATTTGTTTCTCTCCTTTTCTTTAATGCAGGATTTTTTTTGGACTTCTGCTTTTATTCCTTCTTTCCTCTCCTCCTTTCCTTCCTATAGTCTCTATACTATAGTCTCCACTACCTATAGTCTCCAAGTCCATCCATTGCCTAGTGTTGTTACACTCTAATGAGCTCCTGTGGCTCTGTAATAAAGTAAGGACCTCCTACTATGAATCAGGAGAAACATCTCACTCTATACTGATAGAGACATAATAAAATGTATCCTTACAGTCTGTAGGAAGCAAATTCTCCTTGGTTTGGAGCTTCAGAGATTTGATAAATTGGATCGAATCCCCTTTACCATAACTGCCCTTTTAGATGGCTTCGAAGAGTACGTATTCCAATGATCTAAATAAGCACAAGGCACATACAAAAGGCCAGCATAGCGTGGGGGGGAAAAAAAATCAAAGAGAGACTTTATTCCTTAGACCAAAAGGAAATCCGTTTCCTATCCTGGATCTGTGACTTTGATGGCTCCAAGCCAGTGGTCCATTTCCTATTTTAAGAGTCTTTGATATTGCCAGAGTTCTTATTATGAGAGAAATAAAATAATACATGCAGATGTACCTTATGAAAAAGAAAACCCTGTATAAATGTGTGTGGTTATTTTTATGAATTATGCTGTCAGCCATTCCTCACCAAGAACACAAGTTTTTACCTTCTTGTTTTTATTGTATGATTTAAAAAAAAAAAAAAAAAAACCTTGCAAGAAATGTTTTCAAGCTGAAGAGAAGTGGCAGCTGCCAGGGCTAAAAATGCTATGAATAGTTTTCTGAAATAAGTAGCAATGAGAACTTCTTAAAAGAACGATCACTCCACATAAAGCCCTTCTCACTAAACACTGCCTGGCAAATTCAGATAATTCATTTTTTACTTTTGTTAAAGTAATTATGAATCTTATATTTTTTAAAGACTCACAGCAAACTCTTATGTAGAGAGATCAAAATGGTAAGATTAGTATTAGAATTATGAATTAGGTTAATAAAATTTTACTTGCTTCTGTGCGGGAGGTCACAGTCCTTGGCGAGGAAGTGACAGCTGATCAATGGTTACTGAATAAATATATTTTATTTTGTAATAAACTGACCTAACAACTGACCTAACAACCAGATATCTATGTATTAATAATTGATGGTTTTAATACTTAATCATTTAAATATATTATAAGCTCATCTTTGCATCTCCTTCCAATCCAATGTCTGGCACATAATAAGTATTTATGAAATATAAATTAAGGCACATCAAGCCACTACAATCTTGTTGCCATTCCCAATTAATTTTATCTCTTGCCTCTACAAAGTTCTATTCTTTTATGCCTGTGATGATGGACGATATGGAAATATCCAGGATTAGAACATAAACTCCAGTGGACTATTGTTATTTATGGGCAGATTTCAGGAATTCCAGTTGTCTCCTGGTTGGCTTGTACTTAAAAGGAAACTCTAACTCGGTGTGTAAGAAGAATTTCAGGCAAGAGTAATTAGGAAGTTAAAGCTTACCTATAAAACAAATGATTTATTCATGTCTAGTGAGAATTTATACTATTTAAATTCTTTTTCAGATAAAAAAGTAATTACATGAGAAGAACCTTTGGGAAATAGAGCCTTGCCTTAATGAGTTGATATTCTGTCTCACCTGCATCATTGCTTGAAGAAGAAAATAAAAGTTGAACTAAAAGGTAATGCTTTGAAAAAGTAACCTAGTGACATGGACCATTCAATATCAAAGTTATAACATGGAATAGGATGTATGGAAACCCTGTGAGTATCTATGCACACACACATCGTTCCAGGTGATTACTTATTAAGGACACCTCTCCATACTCCTGAGGTATAATTAGTTGTCTTTTTTTTTTAAGATCTCTTTATTTATTTATTTGCAGGGGGAGGACCAGAGGGAGAGAGAGAGAGAAAAACTTAAGTAGACTCTGTTCTGAGCGTGGAGCCCATCGTGGGGCTCTGTCTTACTACCCTGAAATCATGACTTGAGTGGAAACCTGGTGTCAGAAGCTTAACTGACTGTGCCACCCAGGTGCCCCTAGTTGCGTTTTGTTGTTGTTGTTGCCCAACTCAAAGTAGACAACTGAAGAAGAACATGGTTGAAAAGATGGGCATGAAGGAAATTTAGAAGCATTTATATACTCAGTAGCTGGGGGTATGTAGGTACATTGAAAATAGATGCAAAGTACTTTTTCAGTCTCCAGCAAATAAAAAGCCTTGTGAATTATCTCCCATTGAGATGAGTCATGAGACTATTATCCCAGGGAAGGAAGGGTAGATATTCCTTCAATAAAGGGTTGATGGGGCGGGTGCCTGCGTGGCTCATTTGTTAAGCATCTGTCTTTGGCTCAGGTCATGATCCCAGGGTCCTGGAATTGAGCCCCGCTTGGGCTCCCTACTTGGCGGGAAGCGTGCTCCTCCCTCTTCCACACCCCCTACTTGTGTTCCTTCTCCGCTATGTCTCTCTCTATCAAATAAATAAATAAAATCTTTTAAAAAACAAAGAGCGAGATCATACTACTTCCATTCACAAAGTTGATTATTCTGGATTCATAGGAAGACAATATTGTTAAAAGTCAGTTTTTTATTGAGAATGATTTTTTCCTCTGAATTCCCCCTTATGTATTTTTATGTCTTCCCTTAATAACTATCTCCATTATATACTGGTCCTAGTCTACTCAGAAAACAGAGTTTTTATGTGGACATAGGAGGATGAAAAAGAGGAGGATGAAGAAGGGAAGAACTGACCCAAGACAAAAGAGTCTCTTCACTAGAGAAGATGTACAGGATAGGCTGGAGGAAATAGAGAGATAGAAAACCTAAGACTTGACTGAGAAGTCAGCCAGAGTCCCGGACAGTCCTAGGCTCAGGCAAAGAGAGAGTGTGAAACAACAGAATCTCTGATGGAAATCTTGGACCGATGAGGGGCAATCTGAGAACATCCAGCCTGGGGTTCCACTTTCTTATGGAAACCAACATGGCACAAGCATATTAGAATAGCAGGGCAATATGGGATTTCTAAACAGATGAGCCTAAAATGGCATTCCCGAGTCTCCCTGCACTGCATGAGGGCTCCAGCAGTTTCTACGAGTATTGTAGATGGTACACAAAAGATAGCTAAAGGGAAAGGCTAGCTAGCTTGCCGAGGAGAACTACCACAGTGGGGCAAAGAAACCATTAGGCCTCTAGTATGGTGTGCCTACACCTAGGACTATATGGCAGACTTGGCAAGACCTTGACAAGAAAGAAAGTTAGGCCCAACTTGGGGAGATGGACAAATTCCCAGGAACAATCAACATGGCACCTTATCCATGAGGAGAGAAGGGACCTTAACTTATCCTACCTACACATGCTTCAGCTGCCAGTGCCAGTGCCCAGTAGAACCAGACAGCATCATTTCCTTATTATCTGGCCCTACTGTATTAAAAATTTGTAAAGACCAAACATGCAGTGTTCAGACTTCGGTCCTCCCAGCTCTTACTGCCAGAAGGTAGTGGGAACACACTGTTCCCCAACCCCACACACATAGATGAAAGAGAGGAGGGAAGAGAGGAACCATCCTAATAGAGATGTAACCTTGAACTGAACTTGAATTTAAACCAAAAAAGATTGAGTTACCTTCAATTTGGCAAGTTTACATTAGCTGGAAGACTCCAGAGAAAAATGGGCTCCTTAATAGAAAACAAATAAACAAACAAATAAATAAATATTTAAAAATAAAATTGTAGATTTTGCACATAGAAGACTCAATGCAAAAATTTCAATGCCGTTGCCTTACTTTTAGAGATCAGCTTTCTCCCTGGTACTGAGAAAGATTCTGGCCTTCTCTTTGCCAAGGCAACTGGAGCTTTATGTCACAAAGTCTCCCTCAGGCTTTTTAGGGTTATCTCAACCTAACCAGCTTTTGTTTTTCCACCTTGTTGCTTTAACCTTTAGTGCTGGGACCCTTAGGCCTGATCAAAACTGAGCCCTAGCCCATCTGGTACTTCAAGTTACAACTCACAATTTGTCCCATTCCTAAGAAGTTCTGTTCTCCTAGCTCTAATAAACACTGTGTCTAATTGGATTCTCTGTCATTGAGGGCAAAAGCTATGCCATCATCATCCATATTCTAAGTTCTTAATAAAAAGGTTTGCACATAATTATGTGTTCACATGTTTTTACCCATACAGAAAAAGATTTCTTGTAGGTTGGACACACACACACACACACACACACTTTTCCCTCTACCCCTCTATTCACACTGGGTATTAAAAGTGGGCCTATTTCAAATTGTATTTAGATAGTTGACATAGGCATTACATCTAAACCAAGAACTTTTAAGGGCCTAAGAGTAAGCTAGTTTGATTACCATTATTACTGATAATATGTTGGTTGTTCTGGGACTTGGGCATAGCCGCACACAGTTCTTGTTTTTCTGCTGCAATCAATGCCTAGCTAGCTACATGACACCGACAGTAAGTTTGTAAGTAATTAGTGACAAAGCTTTCTTTTGTTGTCTTTCCATAGAGCAAAATCCTGGGGCTAATTCTACCACTAGGTACATAGGATATCACTTCCTGAAAATATACAAACATGAGGGTTTTTTCTTGTTTATTTAGTACAACAAAGTGAAAAATACTATGGCAGAAAAAGCCTCCAGAAATATGGGTGATTTATGTCTCAGGAATGTGTGTGAAGAAGTAGGGGACAGGTTTCCTCAGACAGCTGCTAAACCCAGCAAGCTCCAGCTAGCCTCCTTTTAGCAACTAGATCCCAAAACCTTCTACCTGCATGCGTGCATCTTAAGTTTCCCGATGCTACACCAGCTCTGGGCACAAATGAGGTCACATCAACAAAAATTGTCCATATTTCACCCAACCAGCCCTCTTCTTCACACTAAATTCATTCTCCATAAAAAGTTCCCCGAAATATTTCTGGCATAATCCAGGGTGGCTAGGATGAGCTTACAAACAAGTCTGGTCAGATGTTTCTTGACAACCCCCGGGCGCTGCTGTCACTTGCTGCACAAAGAGTGACTCCTACCAAATCCACTGCCCCTCTGAATACAATCCGCTTCCTCGTGAGGCGGCGAGCACAGAGACTCCACTCCACCTCTGCGCACCTTCTCTGTGCCTCATAACCCGATTGCTCCCACTTTAGAAGATGCGCTCAGAGCCAGATGACTTCCTTTCTCACCGAGTGCGCATGTTTATTCCTTAGGGAGACACAAACCAATGTCATAAATAGATTTTAGTCAAAATCACTTTTTTAGTTTGTAATAATGTGAACTTTTTCTTAGGATCCAAGGGATAGAGGAGTCCAAGGGACTGGGCGTGTGGCAGAAATAAGTGACAGACAGCATTGGACCAGAATAGCCCTTAGCCTTAACTGAGGCTTTGCCATCATCAGGACAGACTTCCAAATGGCTTATCACATCAGTTCACCAGGAAGCCCTGACAAATAAAATTTTCAGCTCAACTCAGGCTGATTCCCTGCTACACACTATTTAGGGAGACATGCAGGTTCCTTCCAAAGATAATCTACAGATAGAAAACAAAGTCAAAACTGAAAATTTAAGCAATAAACATCAAAAGTGTGTTGGTCAAAACCACAATGAGATACCATCTTGCATCCGTTAGGATAGCTAATATAAATGAAAAAAATAAAAAGAAGAAAAGGAAATAACAAGTGTTGGAGAAGATGTAGAGACACTGAAACACTTGTGCACTATGGGTGGGAATGTAAAATGGTGCAGCTTCTATGGAAAACAGTATGGCAGCTATTAAAAAAAAAAGTAGCAATTCCAATTTTGCATATGTACCCAAAAGAATTGAAAACAGATATTTATTCCGTTATGTTCATAATGGCATTATTCATGGGAATCAAAGGATAGAGGCAACCCAGTGACCATCAACAGATAAATGGATAAATAAAATGGGATATATACATTCAGTAGAATATTATTCAGCCTTTAAAAAAAAAGAGGGAAATGCTGGCAACATGGAAAAATCCTGAGGACCTCATGCTGAGTGAAATAAGTCAGTCACCAGTTGGGCATCTACCTCTAGCTCAGATCATGATCCTGGGGTCCTGGGATCGAGCTCCGTGTTGCATCAGGCTCCCTGTTCAGTGGGGAGTCTGCTTCTCCCTCTCCCTCTGCCCCTCACCCAGCTTGTGCCCTCTCTCTCTCTCTCTCTCAAATAAATAAATAAAATCTTTTAAAATATAAAAAATAAAAAGAGTTCTGTGGATAGATGGTGTGATAGTTGCACAATGGGGTGAATATACTTCATGTCACTGAACTATATGCTTAAAAATGGTTAAGAAGGAGGGGATGGGGTAACTGAGTGATAGACATTAAGGAGGGGATAGTTTGGTAAGGCTGCTAGTAATGTTTTGTTTCTTATCAGGGTACTGATTATGTAGGTGTGTTCACTTCTAAAAAAGAATCAAGCAGCGCACTTAAGATTTGTGTACTTTACAATGTGTATGTTATGCTTCAATAACAAGATTATTTTTGAAAGTCTTTTTTTGACTGACAACAGTGTAACATTTAGACACATGCCCACACAAAAACACAAAGGCAAAGCAGAGAGCTAAAGTAGATTTTCATATCAAAAGTGAAAGCCCATGCTCAGGAGACAAAGCCACTCCCAATAGAGGAACAGTATTTGTGACTCTGGAAGCTTCTGAGAACTAACAATGGCTAAGAATGTCCTCTGCTCCTCTGTTGAAGGCTTTTTACATATTTTGGTGGAGAATTACAGGTTCCAAAAATCAAAAGAATTTACTAATGACTAGTTCAGTCACCTAGTGACACACAAATACCTAATACATTGTGTTGGGCTTTTTTTAAGATTTTTTTATTTACTTATTTGACACACAGAGATCACAAGTAGGCAGAGAGGCAGGCAGAGAGAGAGAGAGAGAGGAGGAATCAGGCTCCCTGCTGAGCAGAGAGCTCGATGCAGGGCTCGATCCCAGGACCCTGGGACCATGACCTGAGCCGAAGGCAGAGGCTTTAACCCACTGAGCCACCCAGGCGCCCCCAATATGTTTTTAATTTTTTTTTAATTTAAGTAATATGTTTATGGCTTATAGGGTCAGATATAACTGCCCTCACCCTCAAAAGAGAGGAGTCTAGCAATCCTTGCCTCAGGCTTTCTGTCCTCAATTTCAGCTTTCCAGGGCAACCATTTCCAAATATTCTTATTGTTTCTTGTGGTGTTTAGATCCATATGTCAAAATAACCAGCCAATATACTACCAATTTCTTGATTCCAACCACGTTTAAATATTTTTGTTTTAATATTATGAAAATTGAAAATTTATTTTTTTAATTGTATTTTTTTTCAGTGTTCCAGAATTCATTGTTTATGCACCACACCCAGTGCTCCATGCAATATGTGCCCCAGGCTCACCCAGCTCCCCAGCCCCCCAAAACCCTCAGTTTGTTTCTCAGAGTCCACAGTCTCTTATGTTTTGTTTCCCCCTCCGATTTCCCCAAACTCACTTTTCCTCTCCATCTCCCAATGTCCTCCATGTTATTCCTTGTGCTCCCAAGTAAGTGAAACCATATGATAACTGACTCTCTCTGCTTGACTTATTTCACTCAGCATAATCTCCTCCAGTCCCGTCCATGTTGCTACAAAAGTTGGGTATTAATCCTTTCTGATGGAGGCATAATACTCCGTAGTGTATATGGACCACATCTTCCTTATCCATTCGTCCATTGAAGGGCATCTTGGTTCTTTCCACAGTTTGGCAACTGTGGCCATGGCTGCTATGAACATTGGGGGGGTACAGATGGCCCTTCTTTTCACTACATCTGTATCTTTGGGGTAAATACTCAGTAGCGCAATTGCAGGGTCCTAGGGAAGCTCTATATTTAATTTCTTGAGGAATCTCCACACTGTTCTCCAAAGTGGCTGCACCAACTTGCGTTCCCACCAACAGTGTAAGAGGATTCCCCTTTCTCCACATCCTCTCCAACTCTCACTGTTTACTGTCTTGTTGATTTTGGCCATTCTAACTGGTGTAAGGTAGTATCCCATTGTGGTTTTCATTTGAATCTCCCTGATGGCTAATGATGAATATTTTTTCATGTGTCTGCTAGCCATTTGTATGTCTTCTTTGGAAAAGTGTCTGTTCATGTCTTCTGACCATTTTTTGACATGATTATCTGTTTTGTGTGTGTTGAGTTTGAGGAGTTCCTTATAGATCTTGGATATCAGCTCTTTTTCTGTAGTGTTTTTTTATCATAAGTCAAAGATTTTTTTTATTAGTTTCTGAAGTAGACTCTAGTGATTCATCAGTTGCTATAACACTGAGTGGTCATGACATCAAGTGCCCTCTTTAGTGCCCATCACCCTATTATCCCTTCACCTCACCCACCTCCCTTCCAGACTGCCGAATTTTTTTCAAACTCTGATTTCTACTTTAATCAGCTTTTAAGGCAAGAATCAAACACTTTCTTGAATTAACATTTCTCCCTCCAGCGCCTGCCTCCCTCCAATTATTAGCTGGAAAATGCTTTATCCTGCTTGATTCGAAGGAATCAAGAGGTTGGGTAGCCCCAACAGTTCTTATCATTAAACTGGTCCCAGGTATTTTTTTTAAATGCAATGATTGTAGGATATTATTAGTAATTTGCTTTTACTTAAATTAGTGTAATATGTTTTAATACCTTTTTTATTACTACTTTAGATGCTCTTACAAAATATGACATAAGTAGCAAATCATATAATAAGCTCCAGGTACTCATTCAAAAATTAAGTCAGGGACTATCTCATTTTGTCTATACCCTCACACATTCCCTGACCCGGGGTTATTTTGAAGCAAATCCCAGACATTACATAATTTCATCTCTACATTGTTGCTCTAGGATTTCAAGAATAGGGCACCTTGGTGCTGGCAGGGGTCCACCACTGCAGTGCTGCCTCAGTGGGACAGGGACTCCCATGAGGTGTGCAGGGTCCTATGCTCATGACGGTGGCATGCTGCACACTTAAGGTGACAGATTTGTTGAATTCCTAAACGATGGACTTAAGGGAAGTATGGAAAATTGCTGGAGAAAAGATCACTGTCACTTTAAATGTTAAAAAGAGCATTCCACCAACATTTGTTGGGGAGAAGCAGCCCTCCCAAGGACAGAAGGTTGAAGACATAGAGACTGAGTTGACATCCACTCCCAGTTTTGTGGCTGAAGTTATAAAGAATGGTGGTAAGAAGTCCCCTGTGCTCGACTGTCACTATCCAGAAGATGAGTTTGGACTAGAAGAGGAGGATAGGAATGGCATTTCTCCATCAGGGAAGTGAGCTTTCAGTCCACTGGCGAGTCTGAATGGAAGGGCATGACTTACACAGTCAACACCAATTCCCTGCCCTGGGCCTTCTATGACCACCTAATGGATTTGCTGGTGGACCACAGGGTGGTGAATAACACTTCTGCGGATGCGTGAGTGGAGCTCAGCCCTGGAGCCCCAAGAATATGTTATTCTTCTTGAAGACAGCAACAGTTTTGTCAAGAACTAGTAGAGCAGATAAGATGCGAAATACCTTCACTTTATGGCGATATAGAATTATGTATTATATTAATAATATATTATGACATATAAATAATAAGATATATAGTCTCACATATTAACATACAATGATGTAATTAATTAATACATCATATATTAATATATTGTTATGTATTTTGCCATTTAGTGTACATATGTATATATAATAATGGTATTACATGTCATATATAACAATATAAAATAACTATATCTACAATACCATTGTCACAAAATATGTAATTTTTTATTATTATCAAATATACCTTCTGTGTTCACATTTCCCTAATCTCTTCATAAATGCTTTTTGTTTTATAGTTTATTGTTTGAATCAGGACCATAATAAAGGCCATGGGTTGCAGTGGGTTGAAAATGTCCGTAAGTTCTCTTTTACCTTACCTCTCTATCTCTTTTATCCTCCTTCGCAATTTATCTGTTGACGCGCCCAGATCATTCACCAGACTTTCCCAGTCTGGATTTTGCTGCTTGCACCTCTGTCCTGTCCTTTAACGGATTTATCTGTCCCCTTGTTTCCTGTAAACTGGTAGCTAAACCCAGAGGCTTGCACAATTCAGGTTTGCATCCTGACAAGAACCATGGGGACGCCACTATTTTATGGCAATGTTTCCATTAGGACTCTCATTTCCAAGAAGCAGAGTTTGAGGTGAGTACATATTTTGGAAAGGATAGAGATAATTTTTCCTCTCCTCCCCCACTTAACTGGCACTCATAGATTCCTTGGGACTTGCTTTCTCTGTACTTGTAGGTCTAAACTAAAATTTTGGACATATTTTTTCTCCCAGAGGACATTAGGGAGATTAAATTTATGCGTTCATCTAAGTGAAGGCAGAATTGTTAAATCTAAGACCCTCCGTTCACCCATCCTGCCCCAGCAACGGGTGTCGGACTTCTAGCATACACAGAGATTTTAACTCTGCAGAATACATTTTTCAAGGAAGAAGCATTTAGCTGTGTTTTTCTAAAAATGAGTATGATTCATTTATCCTTCCATGTCCCACAAACATTTATGTACTTTAGTTTGTGTGGGTGGAGTTTGACTAAAATAATTGGGAAGATTCGGGTAATTCGGTTCCCTACCGTTTGTGTGTATATATGTATGTGTCCCTTTGTGCCCTCCCCCCCAACCCCCCTCCCAAAAGACCCAGAAGAGAAAAATAGACCCTGGCCACCAGCCTCAAGGAGCTCCTAGTCTTTTACATAAGCAAACACCCAGTTAGTTACAGTGCAAAATGTGCCAAAATAAAGATCACACAAGCAGGATGAATAGAGTCCAATGGGGGTACTTAGGAAGGAAAGGTCACAGCCAGGGGACAGCGCCTTCTTGAAGAAGGTGGGGTTTGGGAAGAGTCTTGCAGAAGAGAGAGGATTTTGACAGAAGGAGAGAGCAGGGACTGGGATGGAGGCAGAGGGTGTAGCAGGACATAGGGAGGTGGGAACCAGTTGCTGTGTTCAGGCTGACCCCCAGGAAGTGTCTATTATGGTTCTGAGCTTGGCTGCTATTAGAATCACCCAGAATGTTTGAAAAGCTCCGAGGCCTGGGGTCCTCCTGAGAACAACTGACTCCTAAGTCTCTGGTGGTGGGGGGGGGGGGGGCTTAGGTGTCTTGTGTGTTTTGATAGCTCCCCTTGGGAGACTTTATGGGGCAAGTAGGGAGCACAACAGGTGAATTCCTAAATGATGGACTTAAGGGAAGTATGGAAAATTGCAGCTGGCACGTGGAGCTGGGCCACCCTCATTTGCAGCTGCTTTGGAGGATGTCGTCACACAGCAGTGAGGGTGACAGGCCTGCCGGAAACTCACAGCCATCTGACTCAATCTTTCTCTTTTGATTGTATGTGCTTATTACCCAAGCGGCAAGGATGGAGTCTTGAGGTCAAAGACCTAAACAGTAAAAATAAATACGGAATAAAACCAGAAAGGTCCCTGCTGCCATTTCTTTCTTCCAGCTACCCCCACCGCCCAGCAGAGGTTGCTCTGGAAAATTGTCCAGTCCTTCTCTTCTTCCTGACCTCTCTTTATATGTTTACATTCTTGTGTGAGTAACAGTTTTAGTTCACACACTGGAGTGAGAGAAATAGCACACATAATTTCTATCCCTAAACAAATGTACTATGCTCTAAACCCCATCTCGTTGGGCCGCTGAGAAATTCCATTTCAGTAGATTCCAGGGGTTTTCTTTTATACCCTCACACTATAAGGACTAATTTTAGAAGTCTAATGCCTTCCAGAGCATTCGAGGAGGGTTCTGTGTTTTTGTTTTACACTGACTTATTCTGACAGGCTCATTGCCAGTCGGTATCTCTCTCTTTTTTTTTTTTTTTAAAATTTTTTTTAATTTTTTTTTTCAGCATAACAGTATTCATTATTTTTGCACCACACCCAGTGCTCCATGCAATCCGTGCCCTCTACAATACCCACCACCTGGTGCCCCCAACCTCCCACCCCCACCCCTCCAAAATTCTCATATCGTTTTTCAGAGTCCATAGTCTCTCATGGTTCACCTCCCCTTCCAATTTCCCTCAACTCCCTTCTCCTCTCCATCTCCCCTTGTCCTCCATGCTATTTGTTATGCTCCACAAATAAGTGAAACCATATGATAATTGACTCTCTCTGCTTGACTTATTTCACTCAGCATAATCTCTTCCAGTCCCGTCCATGTTGCTACAAAACTTGGGTATTCATCCTTTCTTTTTCTTTTTTTTTTCTCTTTTTTTTTTTTTACAGCTTTATAAACATATATTTTATCCCCAGGGGTACAGGTCTGCGAATCGCCAGGTTTACACACTTCACAGCACTCACCATAGCACATACCCTCCCCAATATCCATAACCCCACCCCCCTCTCCCAACCCCCTCCCCCCATCAACCCTCAGTTTGTTTTGTGAGATTAAGAGTCACATATGGTTTGTCTCCCTCCCAATCCCATCTTGTTTCATTTACTCTTCTCCTACCCCCTCAACCCCCATGTTGCATCTCCTCTCCCTCATATCAGGGAGATCATATGATAGTTGTCTTTCTCCGATTGACTTATTTCGCTAAGCATGATACCCTCTAGTTCCATCCACGTCATCGCAAATGGCAAGATTTCATTTCTTTTGATGGCTGCATAGTATTCCATTGTGTATATATACCACTTCTTCTTTATCCATTCGTCTGTAGATGGACATCTAGGTTCTTTCCATAGTTTGGCTATTGTAGACATTGCTGCTATAAACATTCGGGTGCACGTGCCCCTTCGGATCACTACGTTTGTATCTTTAGGGTAAATACCCAGCAGTGCAATTGCAGGGTCATAGGGTAGTTCTATTTTCAACATTTTGAGGAACCTCCATGCTGTTTTCCAGAGTGGTTGCACCAGCTTGCATTCCCACCAACAGTGTAGGAGGGTTCCCCGTTCTCTGCATCCTCGCCAGCATCTGTCATTTCCTGACTTCTTAATTTTAGCCATTCTGACTGGTGTGAGGTGATATCTCATGGTTGTTTTGATTTGTATTTCCCTGATGCTGAGTGATATGGAGCACTTTTTCATGTGTCTGTTGGCCATCTGGATGTCTTCTTTGCAGAAATGTCTGTTCATGTCCTCTGCCCATTTCTTGATTGGATTATTTGTTCTTTGGGTGTTGAGTTTGCTAAGTTCTTTATAGATTTTGGACACTAGCCCTTTATCTGATATGTCATTTGCAAATATCTTCTCCCATTCTGTCAGTTGTCTTTTGGTTTTGTTCACTGTTTCCTTTGCTGTGCAAAAGCTTTTGATCTTGATAAAATCCCAAAAGTTCATTTTTGCCCTTGCTTCCCTTGCCTTTGGTGATGTTCCTAGGAAGATGTTGTTGCGGCTGAGGTCGAAGAGGTTGCTGCCTGTGTTCTCCTCAAGGATTTTGATGGATTCCTTTCTCACATTGAGGTCCTTCATCCATTTGGAGTCTATTTTCGTGTGTGGTGTAAGGAAATGGTCCAATTTCATGTTTCTGCATGTGGCTGTCCAATTTTCCCAACACCATTTATTGAAGAGGCTGTCTTTTTTCCATTGGATATTCTTTCCTGCTTTGTCGAAGATGAGTTGACCATAGAGTTGAGGGTCCATTTCTGGGCTCTCTATTCTGTTCCATTGATCTATGTGTCTGTTTTTGTGCCAGTACCATGCTGTCTTGATGATGACAGCTTTGTAATAGAACTTGAAGTCCGGAATTGTGATGCCACCAATTTTGGCTTTCTTTTTCAATATTTTTGGCTATTCGAGGTCTTTTCTGGTTCCATATAAATTTTAGGATTATTTGTTCCATTTCTTTGAAAAAAATGGATGGTACTTTGATAGGAATTGCATTAAATGTGTAGATTGCTTTAGGTAGCATAGACATTTTCACAATATTTATTCTTCCAATCCAGGAGCATGGAACATTTTTCCATTTCTTTGTGTCTTCCTCAATTTCTTTCATGAGTACTTTATAGTTTTCTGAGTATAGATTCTTAGTCTCTTTGGTTAGGTTTATTCCTAGGTATCTTATAGTTTTGGGTGCAATTGTAAATGGGATGGACTCCTTAATTTCTCTTTCTTCTGTCTTGTTGTTGGTGTAGAGAAATGCAACTGATTTCTGTGCATTGATTTTATATCCTGACACTTTACTGAATTCCTGTACAAGTTCTAGCAGTTTTGGAGTGGAGTCTTTTGGGTTTTCCACATAGAGTATCATATCATCTGCGAAGAGTGATAGTTTGACTTCTTCTTTGCCGATTTGGATGCCTTTAATTTCCTTTTGTTGTCTGATTGCTGAGGCTAGGACTTCTAGTACTATGTTGAATAGCAGTGGTGATAACGGACATCCCTGCCGTGTTCCTGACCTTAGCGGAAAAGCTTTCAGTTTTTCTCCATTGAGAATGATATTTGCGGTGGGTTTTTCATAGATGGCTTTGATAATATTGAGGTATGTGCCGTCTATCCCTACACTTTGAAGAGTTTTGATCAGGAAGGGATGCTGTACTTTGTCAAATGCTTTTTCAGCATCTATGGAGAGTATCATATGGTTCTTGTTCTTTCTTTTATTAACGTGTTGTATCACATTGATTGATTTGCGGATGTTGAACCAACCTTGCAGCCCTGGAATAAATCCCACTTGGTCGTGGTGAATAATCCTTTTAATGTACTGTTGAATCCTATTGGCTAGTATTTTGGTGAGAATTTTCTCATCTGTGTTCATGAAGGATATTGGTCTGTAATTCTCTTTTTTGATGGGATCCTTGTCTGGTTTTGGGATCAAGGTGATGCTGGCCTCATAAAATGAGTTTGGAAGTTTTCCTTCCATTTCTATTTTTTGGAACAGTTTTAGGAGAATAGGAATTAGTTCTTCTTTAAATGTTTGGTAGAATTCCCCTGGGAAGCCGTCTGGCCCTGGGCTTTTGTTTGTTTGGAGATTTTTGATGACTGTTTCAATCTCCTTACTGGTTATGGGTCTGTTCAGGCTTTCTATTTCTTCCTGGTTCAGTTGCGGTAGTTTATATGTCTCTAGGAATGCATCCATTTCTTCCAGATTGTCAAATTTGTTGGCATAGAGTTGCTCATAGTATGTTCTTATAATTGTCTGTATTTCTTTGGTGTTCGTTGTGATCTCTCCTCTTTCATTCATGATTTTATTTATTTGAGTCCTGTCTCTTTTCTTTTTGATAAGTCTGGCCAGGGGTTTATCAATCTTATTAATTCTTTCAAAGAACCAGCTCCTAGTTTCGTTGATTTGTTCTATTGTTTTTTTGGTTTCTATTTCATTGATTTCTGCTCTGATCTTTATGATTTCTCTTCTCCTGCTGGGTTTAGGGTTTCTTTCTTGTTCTTTCTCCAGCTCCTTTAGGTGTAGGGTTAGGTTGTGTACCTGAGACCTTTCTTGTCTTGAGAAAGGCTTGTACCGCTATATATTTTCCTCTCAGGACTGCCTTTGTTGTGTCCCACAGATTCTGAACCGTTGTGTTTTCATTATCATTTGTTTCCATAAAATTTTTCAATTCTTCTTTAATTTCCTGGTTGACCCATTCATTCTTTAGAAGGATGCTGTTTAGTCTCCATGTATTTGGGTTCTTTCCAAATTTCCTCTTGTTATTGAGTTCTAGCTTTAGAGCATTGTGGTCTGAAAATATGCAGGGAATGATCCCAATCTTCTGATACCGGTTGAGACCTGATTTAGGACCAAGAATGTGATCTATTCTGGAGAATGTTCCATGTGCACTAGAGAAGAATGTGTATTCTGTTGCTTTGGGATTAAATGTTCTGAATATATCTGTGATGTCCATCTGGTCCAGTGTGTCATTTAAGGCCTTGATTTCCTTGTTGATCTTTTGCTTGGATGATCTGTCCATTTCAGTGAGGGGAGTGTTAAAATCCCCTACTATTATTGTATTCTTGTCGATGTGTTTCTTTGATTTTGTTATTAATTGGTTTATATAGTTGGCTGCTCCCATGTTAGGGGCATAGATATTTAAAATTGTTAGATCTTCTTGTTGGACAGTTCCTTTGAGTATGATATAGTGTCCTTCCTCATCTCTTCTTATAGTCTTTGGCTTAAAATCTAATTGATCTGATATAAGGATTGCCACTCCTGCTTTCTTCTGATGTCCATTAGCATGGTAAATTCTTTTCCACCCCCTCACTTTAAACCTGGAGGTGTCTTCGGGTTTAAGATGAGTTTCTTGTAGGCAACATATAGATGGGTTTTGTTTTTTATCCATTCTGATACCCGGTGTCTTTTGATTGGGGCATTTAGCCCATTAACATTCAGGGTAACTATTGAGAGATATGAATTTAGTGCCATTGTATTGCCTGTAAGGTGACTGTTATTGTATATTGTCTCTGTTTCTTTCTGATCTACTACTTTGAGGGTCTCTCTTTGCTTAGAGGACCCCTTTCAATATTTCCTGTAGAGCTGGTTTGGTGTTTGCAAATTCTTTCAGTTTTTGTTTGTCCTGGAAGCTTTTAATCTCTCCTTCTATTTTCAATGATAGCCTAGCTGGATATAGTATTCTTGGCTGCATGTTTTTCTCATTTAGTACTCTGAATATATCATGCCAGCTCTTTCTGGCCTGCCAGGTCTCTGTGGATAAGTCTGCTGCCAATCTAATATTTTTACCATTGTACGTTACAGACTTCTTTTCCCAGGCTGCTTTCAGGATCTTTTCTTTGTCACTAAGACTTGTCAATTTTACTATTAGGTGACGGGGTGTAGACCTATTCTTATTGATCTTGAGGGGGGTTCTCTGAACCTCTTGAATTTTGATGCTTGTTCCCTTTGCCATATTGGGGAAATTCTCTCCAATAATTCTCTCCAATATACCTTCTGCTCCCCTCTCTGTTTCCTCTTCTTCTGGAATCCCAATTATTCTAATGTTGTTTCGTCTTATGGTGTCACTTATCTCTCGAATTCTCCCCTCGTGGTCCAGTAGCTGTTTGTCCCTCTTTTGCTCAGCTTCTTTATTCTCTGTCATTTGGTCTTCTATATCGCTAATTCTTTCTTCTGCCTCACTTATCCTAGCAGTGAGAGCCTCCATTTTTTATTGCACCTCATTAATAGCTTTTTTGATTTCAACTTGGTTAGATTTTAGTTCTTTTATTTCTCCAGAAAGGGTTTTTATATCTCCCGAGAGGGTTGCTTTAATATCTTCCATGCCTTTTTCAAGCCCGGCTAGAACCTTGAGAATCGTCATTCTGAACTCTATATCTGACATATTACCAAAGTCTGTATTGATTAGGTCCCTAGCCTTTGGTACTGCCTCTTGTTCTTTTTTTTGTTGTGAATTTTTCCGCCTTGTCATTTTGTCCAGATAAGAGTTTATGAAGGAGCAAGTAAAATACTAAAAGGGTGGCAACAACCCCAGGAAAATATGCTTTAGCCAAATCAGAAGAGATCCCAAATTGTGAGGGGGGAGAAAGGGGATAAAAAGGGGTTCAAAAAGAAAAAAAAAAGAAACTATTTAAAAAAAGAAAGCCGATAAAGAAAAAATATAAAAAGAGGAAAAAATATATATATATTAGATAAACTATTTAAAAAACGTTAAAAAAGAAAATGGTAAAAGTTAAAAAAATTTAGCAGAAGAAGAGAAAAAGAAAAAAAAATTGAAAAAAAAATTAAATTAACTGCAAGGCTAAAAAATCATGGGGAGAAAGCCATGAGTTCCATGCTTTGCTTTCTTCTCCTCTGGAATTCCGCCGCTCTCCTTGGTATTGAAACTGCACTCCTCGGTAGGTGAACTTGGTCCTGGCTGGGTTTCCCGTTGATCTTCTGGGGGAGGGGCCTGTTGTAGTGATTCTCAAGCGTCTTTGCCCCAGGCGGAGTTGCACCGCCCTTACCCGGGGCCGCGCTGAGTAGCTGAGTAATCTGCTTGGGTTTGCTTTCGGGAGCTTTTGTTCCCTGAGCGCTTTCCCTAGAGTTCCGGAGGACGGGAATGAAGATGGCCTCCCAGTCTCCGGCCGGAGGAGCCGAGAGCCCAGGGCCCCACTCCTCAGTGCGCCCTCAGAGAACAGCGCCCAATGACTCCCGTCACCCTGGCCTCTGGCCGCGCTCAGAGCTGACCGAGCCTTTGACCGGTTCAAGGCAACCCCGAGCTGAGAGTCAGTCCTCGGCTCTGTCTCTGTAGCCTGCTTCCCCGCTCTAATACCGGTAAGCTCTGCGACACTCAGACACCCCCGATCCTTCTGCGACCCTGCGGGACCTGAGGCCACGCTGACCCCGCCTGGGCTTCCAGTTAAGCCTCTGGAGCGATGTCCCTCAGCGGAACTGACTTTTAAAAGTCCTGATTTTGCTCCGTTGCTCCACCGCTCGCCGGGAGCCGGCCCCTCCCCCCGCGGTCTATCTTCCCGTCGCTTTGGATTCACTTCTCCGCCAGTCCTACCTTTCAGATAGTGGTTGATTTTCTGTTTCTAGAATTGCTGTTCTTCTTCTCTTCAATCTCCCGTTGGATTTGTAGGTGTTTGCAATCTTTAGATAAGCTATTTAGCTGATCTCCCGCTACCCGAAGTAGTCTCAGCCTGCTACTTCTCCGCCATCTTGACTCCTCCACCCGTCGGTATCTCTCTTATAGAGAGGCAACACCCCAGCAAGCATCCCAGAGTCCTTTGCAACTGCTCTCAATACCACCACTCAGGATGTATCCTCCACCCAACCGCAAAGCATTCCAGTTTGGGTTCCCCCTGGGTGCTACAGAGAAGCAGATGCTAGATGGGGTCTCCTCAGACAACTCTAAGAAGCCCATTCTTTCATGTAGACTGGCTGTCTAAATGCTACCTCTTTCTACAGGTTTCAGCATTTTCTGCTTCTTAAACACAAAATATTTGCCTCCAGCCACACCATTTTTTGGTCAGTCCAGCAAAATTCCCCTCACTGAGCCTAGGCTTTCACATAAGAGACCAGGTGTTGTCTTTTGGGTTTCCATTCTAAGCTTCTCACAGTTCCTTTATAGCACGGATGCTGAGTTTGCAGCCAATAGTTTAATATAGGATCAACTGTGGCATAGCATCGTGGCCCCCCAGAAGAAGCTGTGGAAGTAGACAGGAGGCTGGGTAAAGGAGACACAGAGAGGGATGCTGGAAGCTGAGATAAGGTAGAGCCAGTCCCTGAGTCCTATAGGTTATTGGCTATTGGCTATTGACTACAACCAAGTCAGTAGAGCTAGCAGACAAGCATGCCCAGCAAAGCAGGTGGACAAGGACACTGGAGCAGAAGACATCACACAGACGTAACATATAGGTTCAGGGCTCCCTCCTCACTAATGCCACACCATAAAGACTGACTAGCATTCTTTTTATGCCCAAAGTCACATTTCAGAGAAACAAGGGACGTAGATAGAACTCTAGGATATGAGCCTTTCTACCTAGGGCTATTGAGCAAAACTGTGGTGGACTACTTAAATTATCACAACAGTGCAGACTACAGTTACTAGATTGGGGTACATTTTTTCAGAATGTGAATTTTCTGAAATCACAATGTGATTTATTTTTTTCTACTGGTGCACAAAGAGTAAGAGTTAGAGGGAGATCAGATCACATTTTAAAATAAAGAAACATTTCCTCTGGGCATCTGAATTATGATGTGAACACCTTTGTGACCTGCTTCCCTGCATTTCACTAAATAATAGTGTCTTTTAATATATTTTAATCATATTTTCTCTGTTAGCAATTTTCTATTTATACATTTGTCCATTTGCTTCTTGGGAATTGATCTTTTTCTTCTTTATATGGACCACTTTATATGTGTTGAATCTGGTACTTATTTTACATAAAGATGAATGAGACCCAAGGGAGTAGGGTAACCTTTACAGGGTCAGAGCACTGGAAAGAGAGTCATAGCTTTGGAGTGCCATCCACCCCAGGCCCTATTTATCACAACCTAAAAGCATGTGTCATCACTCAACTTGTCTATTTTGAATATAAGATCAGAAAACGTAGGCAACATGCTTGATACCTAAATAGGGCTATATAAATATGAGAGATTGAGGTCATTTATTTGTATAATACTGCATTTATTCAGCAAATATTTATTGAAGTCCCAACATACTTAAGGCACTGGAATAACAAATAAAGATACAAAGCTAAGGAAAAAAAGATATGTTCCCCCATGAAGCTTAGAGGACCAGTAGGAGAGCAACATTATTCAGACCGCTATGCCAATCCATATATAATCACAAATTGCAGAAGTTGTTGGGGGGAAGGGCAGATCGTACTTGAAAGCACATCATGGTGTTTCCGACTGTCAAGGAAGTTTTCCCTGAGAAATGGCATCTGGGTTGAGGTCAGAAGAATGAACAGGTTTTTACTGAAGTGGGGAGAGATGAAAAAAGGTGATCTTGGCACTACTTATGCAAAGGCCCTTTTCAGGAGGGGATACTATTCACTCAGCAATTAGAGTAAGATTGGGCATGGTGAGAACAGATTCAGCCGCAGGTGATGAGTGGATGCAGAGTGGCCTGAGACCAAGCTGGAGCAGGGGAGCGAGGCACCGGATCATGCAGGGCTTGGATTGACACAAAAGCTCTTGCCATTGTCTTCAGCAGACTCGGATGCCATGAACAAGCCTTCCTCGACAGAGTGTCTCTCTGCTCCCCGATACCCCACTCTCTCTTAGACTTCATGGGGAGAATCACTGCCAAAAAAACCTTTTGTAAGTGGACTCCCTTACTGCTCCTTTCTAGAACCTGAAAAGCCTATTCCATCCCACTCATCTGTTGGGCCCATCACAGCTGAAAACACACTTTGTCTCTTGCGAGGGAGCCCAGAGTCTACAACAGTGCTCTTGGCTTGAAACAAAAACATTCCCTGAGTCCTGCTTGGATTTTTCTCTTCTTCTTCTGTCCTTATTATTGTTACTGTTGTTTTTCAACTTACTTTCAGGAAAAAGAACTGAAAATCTTCCTCATCAAAGACTGGATGTTGGGGTGCCTGGGTGGCTCAGTGGGTTAAGCCTCTGTCTTCAGCTCAGGTCATGATCTCAGGGTCCTGGGGCCGAGCCCCACATCAGGCTCTCTGCTGAATGGGGAGTCTGCTTCCCTCTCTCTCTCTGCCTGCCTCTCTGCCTACTTGTGATCTCTCTTTCTCTCTGTGAAATAAATAAATAAAATCTTTAAAAAAAAAAAAGACTGGATGTTGGTATGATGTGAAACACCTTAAAAAAAAAAAGTAAAGTTTCAGTTAAAGAAATGTCCCATGGGCCTCTGCAGTCGATCTGAGTTGGTCTATTTTGAGAAAAGAAGGGGTGACCCTCACTTGTGCCCCAGAAGTCTCCTACTCCCACACAGTTGTCTCTGTGTGTGCTTGTGAGAGAGAGAGACAGAGACAGAGAGATAAAGATATAGAGAATGACTAGCTGATTGATTTCAAAATAAGTCATATTTGTCAGGTTCTATTAATCATGTTATAGGATTTTTACCAATATCTTCAGTATATGGGAGGATAGCTTTTCTCTACCTCTTTGATGTTATGTGAGGCAGTTGACTTACTTTGGCCAACAACTCTCTACACCACTCCTTCTCCACTGTATGGTGGAGAATGGTGCCAATATGGAAGTGCCACACGACTGGAGAAACCTGCATTGTTCAGCCAGCTTATGGAGGACAGTTGTCCTGAAGATTTGTCTGTATTCCTTGGGTATCTTACATGAGGGAGAAATAAACTCAAATTGTCCTAACCTACTGAAATGCATCTGTTACTGCAACATTGTCTAGCCTATCCTGACAAATACATATGCTTTATTGAGGAACTCAGAGACATCATTGAGCAGGTATAAATTTTGTGTATGTATGTGGTACATGTATGTGTTTGAGAAATAGAGCTAGCTGGCTAGCTAGCTAAATGATGGACTTGCCTTATGGTGAGGGTTCAATTACAGAATAAGAGACAAATTTCCTAATGCTTGATTTTTACCAGTCAGAACTTCAAGCTGTAGTTCTACAGCGAAGTTGCACAAACGGATGTATAAATATATCTAAATAAATACAGGGTTTACCTAAGTGTTTATTCATACACAATATAAAACAAACTCTCATGTCTTTGTGCTTTGGTATACACATGTCCTATGGTCACTCAGAGTTGCTTCTGTAATCCACAAATTATATATACTGTATATATTAAGCTTGAACCAAGTAGTCAATTAAAAGTTCAAGGCAATACTGCATCTTTCAGATACATTCCAGATTAACCACTGAATCAACAATAATGTATGTTTTACATTCATACCAACAGCATAAGCAAGGGCCAAAGCTAGACTTAGTTGCTGTTGTTGTTGTTGTTTTTATTTCCTGAAGTTTCTTGATTGCGGTCTGATCATTCATGTTGTTCCAACATAGAGTGAATTTAAAGGAGAATTTAATTTAATATGTCTGAATATCCTTCGGAATGTTAGAAACCAGCATTACTGCAGCAACTCTAATGAAAAACACAAGTTCCATGTACCAATTTGTGGTCAGAGCCAGCATTCCAGCCTTGCTCTCTCGTGGCTGCTAGTACTCCATCGTGCTCCTTTTCCCAGCCCTTTGCTATTCTAGTTAAAGATGTCAGAGGCTGTGGCCCACATGGCATGCTAAACAGTCCACAGCTTACAATGGGCTTCTATAGCTCAAGTGCAAAGACTTTGAACTCATAAAACACACCACCACCGCCACTACCACTGTCACCAAATGGAAATCTCAGAGGATTTCCTATTAACGTTCCTGCAGGTAGAAATGTATTTATTTTTAAAATATCCTGCAAATGCACATAGATAGATTCCCATATATACTCAAGACAAAGAACACAGTACCTTGCAGAAGAAAACCCACACAATTGGGCCAAGGCTGATTCACTCCCATATTTTATCACCGGTGTGGAATGCCAGTAACAAGGGCAATCATTTGTTTGTGAATTCACGGAAGACTGGACTTTCACACTGGAAAGGGACTTCCTAATGAATAGCAATGGAAGACTTGCTGTGTATTAGCATATTTTATCTGCCCTTGTTTTGAAATTAAACAGTTGTGGTTGAAAGGGGGAAGCACAGATTGCCACTGGGCTGGCTTTTGAGAGAAATGGCATTTGGAATGAGGTTTAACTATGAGGGTAAATTCTAAAGTTAACTGTTAGGATCCTCGAGCTTACACAAGACATTTTCCCCCTCCTTGTGTGATAACAAAATTTCTTCATCATTATTTTTCTTTCCTAAAGTCTTCTCATTCTTGGATACAATGCCTCTCTATTTTGTCTGGAGTTGCTTAAATTTAAGTCAGGAGAACTATGAGATAGAGCAAGGGCTGATCTGCAAAGCTCAATTCAATTTTATGCACCTTGTATTTATTGAACACATACTATGTGCTCAAAGCTATTCTAAGCACCTTGGGGGCAGAGTAGGTTGGGAGAGCATATGAATAAATTCAAAATCTTCTTGAAGTAATATTTCATAAGGTTCTTTATTCACCTGGAGAGGATAGAAAACACATGGATGGATAGCAACATCTAGGTCTGGATAGATGAGTAAGACACTAAGGTAAAATTAAAGAGTGTGTCATTAAAACCAGTAAGTGTTTTAGAAGTTCTGAGAAGAAAATGATGAGCATGAGCTAGAATATCCAGGGAAGATTTCAAGAGGAGAAGGGAGCCTTCATTTAAATTTGCAAGTTTGACTAGAGAAGGGGCAGACATTCTGGAACTGGTAGGTACTAAGTTAATAATATTACCACAGTAATTCAGAGCAGAAGTTCTGTATTGTAGAAGCATAATTTTCTAAAAGCTAAAAGCATGACTCTCATAAAAATATAGAGTATATACCTTTCAAAGATTCACTTAGCTCATTAGTGAAGGAATCAGTAGTATAATGGTGACTCAACAGAATTAAAGAAGAAATCAAAGAACAAGTTGTTAATGAGAGTCAGAATGCTGGAATAAAATTGCAAAGTTGAAAACAAAACTTGTTCATGTTCTATAGGACAACAAAACTGCAAATTTGGGGGGTCACTTTTCTACTGGACGAAAAAAAAAAGATCTCAACTGTATAAAAATCACTTGCAACTTGGCAGTTTTCACTAAGTTAAAACAACTTCACAGAGTCTGGGTCCTAATCAATGGTCAATTAGAAGTCAAACATTTCCTTGAAATATCAGGTGCTTTCTGTTGAAGCCTGTTAGACAACACTCCAGTGTAACACTGAAAGGATATGATATTGAAAAGATCTTCCAGGTTGGGGTTTTTTTCCTTAACAGGCAGAAGGGAGTTCCCATCTCATACTACTACTCATAAGTTGCGTGATGTGGCAATGTATTTTAACTTCTTGGTTCCTCAGTTTTTTTATCTATAAAATGTAGACAATAATAATTTTGATCTGGTAGAGCTACAGTAGAGAACAAATGAGCTAATAAACAATGAAAGTATTTTTTGTCACACTTAGCACACAGTAAGGCCTTAAAATATGTTCCCTACTATAAATAGGGAACAAAAACCCAGAGAATTGAATAAAGAGTTTTTATCTAGACTAGAATAGTTTTTCAAACAATAAAATTTAAAAAGAAGAAAGACAGAAAAGCACATGTATGGTTTTGAGAAATTTGTCTTTTACCCTGAAGTCAGTTGAGAACTACTGGCATTTTTTTTTTTTTTTGAGCTACAATAGAGACAGGATGTACGCAGAATTTAAGGGAAATTAGCCCAGTGCTCTATAGGACAAAGTGGATGGAGAGAATCTGTGGCTAGAGAGGAGTTAGGAAGCGGTAAGGTGTTGAGGAGCCGAAAGAGGAGGAACCAAACATGACTACTGGATTTCGAAGCTAGATGATAGTAGAGACGGGGTTACCTTCGGTATAAATAGGCAACTTAATAAAAGGAAATATTTTAAAGTCAAGATAAGGAATTCCCCTTTGTATCCACGGGTTGTATTTGAGAATAAGGGGCATGTATGTAGGAATGTTCAAGACACAAACAATGGGAGACTTGGATTCTGATGAGAAATCAGTGGTGTTGACACAGATTTAGAGGTCATCATACAAATGTGGTCACTAATGCCAAGAAAATCAAAGACTCCTCCAGCAAGTAGAGTAGAAGAGCAAAGGGACAAGAATCATATATGTGTCCTTTCTTTCTTGTTCCAAAAAGTAGCTGTTTTCCGAAGGATGAAAACATAGCAGGCCATTGGAGAGAAAGGAAGGACAAAGCTAGGTGACACTTTGGAATGCAAACCAGAGAAATGATTTAAGTAAAAGAGTCAATTCTGTCTAATTCTTCCTGGAGCTCATGAAGGATGGAGGGGGTAAAACACAATCAGTTTGGTGGACTTCATTAAATTCTAAGAATTGGGGGAATCGTCACATTGGCTTAAATTCACTCGAAAGTTTAAATAACCAATATGAGACTGGTTCTTCATGGAATGGTTTACTAGGAGGATGAAAACATTCAAGCAAGGGGGAGATTTAAGGTAAGGAGATCAAGACTGGGCAGTACCTTAGGCTTGTTTTGCTCCCAAAGCAGCTCTGAGACCAGGAGAGGATGGACAGTGAGTCAGAGAAGGGAAGAGAGTGAACCCAGGGTACGGGAATGAGTATGGTCCTGCTGCATGTGAGCAGGGCTCCCAGGGCTCAGTCCTGCTAAGAAGACATGGGGGACTGTGAAGAACAGGTTTGGAAGTTCTCCCACTAGAGTCTCCCACCAAGTCTCAACTGTTGGTGGAGGATGTTCCTTGGTTCTCACTCCTCAGGTCTACTGGTACCTCCAGTCAGAGAGAGCCATCAGGAGAGAACCTAGGGCCATCAGTAAGCAGGCATTGGCATGCCCTGGAAATACAAGTACCAAAGAGACACAAGTGTGGCATCCACAGTGCTTTGAGAGCAAAGGTTCTGGAGCCAGATTCCCTGAGTGTGAATTGGGCTAGATTTGCTTCTTTTAAGGACAACTCTGAGGGGAATCATTGAAAGGTCTGTGACAAATTCCAGTTCCATTTGTTTCAAGTGTCCAAGAGGGGCCACCAAAACCTGTAAAAGCCAACTATCTATTGGGAGTCTAATATAATTATACTGACCATGTTGTGGTCACTCACTGGTTGCCAGATATCTTAACATGTGCTTTCTGTATGGGGCAAGACAGGGTGTCCTGTCCCCCAACACACGGTGTGTTCTGTCCTCCTCATCCTTCCTGGGTGGGGATAGAGGCAGACCTTTGTTACCCTGCTGTAGAATAACACAGGCCTAAGGGCCTACAGGTATGTTTCAGGATAGAGCCAGGAATTATGGTTGTCATCATTTTGAGAACACAGCAATGTTACCATCAAGCAATGGTAAACACACATTGAATCCGGAAGTTGCTTTACATGATGCTTCTTTCCCACTAAGCAAGTCTGAGTAAGCAAGTCTTACTCTCCCATCCCCCTCTGTCCTCTCCCCGCTGTCAATGTCATGGACTCCCCTTCATAATTTTGGCTCTGTTCTGGAAGCACTTTGCAAAACTGGCCATATTTTCTCTCCTGAATGTTCCAACCCATCTCAGGTAGCCTTCTCCTTATGACCACACTGTCAGGGCTCTGAAAAGAGAACAGGTCCCTGGCATTACTAGCCAAAGTGGACAACAATGTCCTTCCTCAAATTGCTCTCACCTTTATAGATAGTCCCTTTATTAGCCTCTCCTCAAATTGTCCAATTAAGGTTAACTTCTCTTCTCTGCAGGACCCTGGCTGATACTGTTCCCAAGATGGGCATGGACAATTTGGTGATAGAATCCCTGCCTTGTGCCTCTCTTTGAGCCTGTCCCTGCTAAGATACAACCACAGATGTTAGTAGAACTTAAAACCCTGAGGTTCTTCATGGACCTAACAGAGATGAGTGGCTGTGTCTGGAGAAAAAGCATTTTCAGAAAGGGTATTGTAACATCTTCATTCTTTTACTCAACAAATACTGAGAGCCTACTGTGTACCAAGAACTGTTTTGGCACTAGGAATATAGTGTTCCTGCCTCATGGAGTTCCATTCTAATGAAAGGAGGGAATCAGCAAAAATACACACATGTATAAATAAGAAAGACAAGCTCAAATAATGACAAATAGCATTCTGTCTTTTTTTTTTAATGTCTCAAGCTTTTATTTAAATTCTAATTAATATACAGTGTAATATTAGTTTCAGGAGTAGAATTCAGTGATTCATACAGCATTCTGAAGGTATCAGAGATGGAAGAGTGCTATTTGGGGTTGGATGATTAGGGAATGCTCTTAGAAGCAAAATTCTAAGCTGATTGGGCACCTTCCTCAGCATAACCAAGACATCTCCACCTTGAGGACTCCTAAAATTATTGAAGTTAATTTTGAGGAATGTGTAGCAATGCATGAGCAGAAAGAAACAATGAATCATTGAAATCTGAATATTAATATTTAAGGGACTTACAACCCAGCACTCAAAAGCTGGGCTGGACGTCTCTTCATTCTCATGTGATGTCTCGGGTTATTCAATAAAAACTAATTAGCTTAATAGTAGCTCTAATTCTTGCTACTCTTAGGGAGACTGTGATTTTGGTCAAATCTGGTGTGAATAAGTTATTATTTGGGTTCCGCAAATAGAATGGAAATGACTTTTGGCTGTGGGTGTGTGAGGTTTTTTAGAATGGAATGGAGAGGGGGAGCACTAATGTGCTAATAAACCACTGTTTGCTGGAAAGACTTTTTGTCAATGAGCTCTGAGAAAAGCAGAATAGAGTCCCAGAAAGTTCCAAGATGGCGTCTACTTTACAGGAATTGGAATCAAATCCAAACGTTTTGTGGTTCAGCTATTTAAACTTCTACTTAAACATTTGGACATGTATCCATCTCTGGTCCAGCTTGGAGCCACTTTGACTTTCACATGAAATCCACTGAAAGCTACTAATTATTGTCTTCACAAAAACCACAGCACAGGCAGGAGCTGAGTTCCGAAAATGGATTTTCTGCTCTCAAGGAATAATACAAAAGGAAAAAATTTCATAGATAGCCGGTGTTCCTACCCACGAATGTTTGTATTCCCAGGCACCAATCCACTTCCAAAACTGTCTTTCCCTTCTCCTGGCCCCGTAGCCATGAGCTTCACTCATCCTCGGCCCTTTGGCTTGCCCCTAAGAGCACTTTGACTATGACCATGCATGAGGTTGCTTTCTCAGGGCGATCAGAGGTCATTTCCTCAACTATGGTAACATAGATGGAACCTTTTGTCATGGCCCTTGTCAAAGTGTTAAAACATTTACACATGCCTGGTGTATTTGACTTCTCTTCTAAGGAACATGCCATTTAACTCATAATCATGGAAGCTTGGTAATGAAAGGACCTCTTATGCAAATGATATGTGACAGGCCCTGATTCTCAGACTTTTTGGTTTCAGTACTTCTTCACATTCTTAAAATTATTAAGGCTCCCAAAGTGCTTTTGTTTATGTGGGCAATAATATCTATCAATGGTAGCTATGTTGGAAATTAAAACTGAGAATGTCTTGTCTTAATTTTCTTTTAAAATAACAGCAGGGGACACCTGGGTGGCTCAGTCAGTTAAGCATCTGATGCTTGGTTTCAGCTCAGGTCATGATCTCAGGGTCCTGAGACTGAGCCCCACATTAAGCTCCACACTCAGCAGGGAGTTGATTGTCTCCCTCTGCACCTTCCCCTGCTCGCTCACTCTCTCTCTAAAATAAATAAGTCTTTAAAAATAACAGCAAAATATTATGTGTTAATATAAAAATCACACTTTTATGAACATAAGGGTATTTTTCAAAGGAAAACAAATATGAGCGAGAAGGATAGCATTGTTTTTACTGTTTTGTAAATCTCACTCCTATTGGCTCAATAGCAGATAGCTGGACTCTCATTTCTGTTTCTGTATATGATCTGCTGGAAAACTCCACTATATTCTGGTAAGAGAATGATGAGAGGGAAGAAAATAAGTAGTATTTGACCGTATTGATAAAAGTAGATTTGAAGAGGTTGGGGGGGCGGGTTGGGGGAACCAGGTGGTGGGTATTAGAGAGGGCACGGATTGCATGGAGCACTGGGTGTGGTACAAAAACAATGAATACTGTTATGCTGAAAATAAATTTTAAAAAATGATTAAAAAAAAAGTAGATTTGACCTAGCATATCCCCTGAAAGGGTGACTTCAGAACTCCTAGAGGGCACTTTGAGAACTCTTGGAGAACTGCTTTTGTGAGGGAAAGGCACTATTAGTCTCACTGCAAAAAAAAAAAAAAAGAAAAAAAGAAAAGAAATTAGCTCAATGCAAAAGCAGTTAACACCAGGAAGCATGGTGGGCAGGGCATTAAAAGGAACTCCCCTAATCCTAAGAACCTTCATGGAGATTTAGAGAGTGGCAGGAAAAATAGAGCTTAACCCACTTCATGGTTTAACCTTTTGGAGCTACAAAGACAGATTTCAAACACTGGAGCTAGGGAGGCACTTAGAGATGGCATAAGTAACCCTTCATTCTAGAAACCATCCTGCTTCAATAACAAGAAAAGCACTGGGGGCATCCAGCCAACACCTGGGATGTAGCCTGAGCATAGAGTGATTGGTCCCCAGAAACAAGAGGAGGAATGAAGTGTGTCCCTCCTTCCCCAAAAGACTTTCCTTTTTAAAAAATTTTTTTAAATTTTTATTGCTGATTTGTTCTCTTCAGCAGTACTGGGCTCCATCCAGGGAATATATGTTCTGCTAGCCACTTAACAAACTCAAGCTGTGGTTTAGGGTTGATAAATAATTATGTTAATTAACAGGTTGGAGGAAAAATATGATGTTATTCCTGTGGAATGCTCTGGGAAGCTGGAAACATTTAACTGCAAAAAAAAAAAAAACAAAAAAAAAAAAAAAAAAAAACGACATGTAGCAAAATAACCAATAATTTGCTGAAAAAACCCACATCTGGTTTGCTGGCTCAAAGCAGGGGTTAATAGTTGTTTGAGGGCAGCCAGTGGTGGAGAGGGGTCCCAGGATAAACAGCCAAGGCTTCACGGCAGGGAATATGCTTGCTCATGTAGCACAAGCATTTACGTTGGCTTCTAACCAGGATGAAACGTAAAAGGAATTGCTTAGGGTGCCTCTTTCTTTCTTCTCTTTACAACATACAGTTCAAGACTATCTTGCTTCTATTTGTATACTTGAAGATGTAAAGAGTGAAGAATAGTCCATGAGAATAATAATTAAAAATGTATTTCCTCCAAATTTCCAAAGGGATGCAGCAAATGCATCACAGCAGTTAAAACTAGGAAAGTGAATTTGCATTATATATGCATCATTATTTATTATCACAACAGATAGCCTGATTTGATAAATACTGATCAAGCATCCTCCTCACATAAGACACAGGTACGAGCATTACAACTAATCCACAGGTGAGTATTCTGTGGTTCCAGATCTCAAGGAGGAAAGAGCTCAGTAGAGAAACTAAGACAAATATACAGTATGTGTGTAGTTACAAATCCCAGTGCCATATGCGTCACCAGAGAGAAAGAAGTAAAGTGCCACACGAGGATCAGAGGAAGGAAATTTCACGTAGGATTGGACGAGTCCGTGAAGGTCTCCTATCAACAGCGGTGTTTCAGCTGAGGCACGAATGAGGACTCGAATTTCCACATATGTTAATAAAGGAAGAAGGGCATTGGAATGGTGCAAACCAGTACCTACATTGCATCGAAGGTGGAGGCAGGGAAGCAGGGGACAGTGAGTAAGCCCATTTGGCTAAAATGTAGGTTTGGTGTAAGGAGTTGGGTGGGGGGAGGGGGCAGTTAAGCAGAGAAAAGCCATAACTGGAGATAGCCATGGGAATACTGACCTAGCAGCAGCACTCTATATGACAAAGTAGAACCAAGCAAATCTAAGGACCAAGATAAGCTCACAGAGATAGTCTTACAATGGTCCAAGAAATTCTTACAGAGGCACGGTAGGTTGACTGGATACACCAGCTATCATGTAACCTGATGACTGATGGGACAGGAGGGCCAAGGTAGGAGGGAGTTGGAGATATTTTTCTGGACTCCATGTGCAAAGACTAAGAAAACGTGTTTGAATTTCTAGGCCACTAGGAAGGTATATCCAGGAAGTCATTGCAGTTAGGATATAGAGACCAGAACCACAAAGACAGGTGAAGAAAGGTGATACATTTAAGGGGTCAAGAGAAGGAAGAGCAGTCATTGCAAGGAAAGCATGAGAAGTAGCATCCTTGTGTCCATGAGGCCTTCTTCCAATCCCCTCAGCATTGCAGCGAGAGATCTCTGGGATATCCAGGTCTGATCACGGCAGCTGCCTGCCATGCAGACACTAAAGGCATTCCATTGGCTGCCAGTTGCTCTTAGGATAACATCAATTCCCAACATGGTCCTCAAAGCCCTGAAAGTTCCGGTCCAGTTCTCTAACACCACCTTCTTCCTCGACTCTGTGTTTCAGACTCTCTGACCCTCTTTCCACCCCTTGGGCCTGCCATGTCCCCTTTTGCCACAGGGCCTTTGCCCTGACTGAGAACCTTGTCTTTCATCTTTTTGCTTAAGTGCCTTCTGCATATCATTCTCAATGCAAGGGCCACTCCTTAAGGAAGCTCTTTATATTTCTGTAATTGAATGAATCCAATCCTCCCCTTATATCCTCTTGTAGCACTTTATATCTTTCCTTTCCAGAACTTATCACGGTTGCAATTGTATAAGTTTTTATAAAATCATTTCATTCATATCAAATCTCCCAAGAAGCTATAGTTTCCTAAGGACAGGGCTATTGCATCCTTTACTCCCCACACAGTTCCTCCTTCTTAGCAGGCTCTAAGTGGATAGTTGTCTAGTGGTTACATGCTAAAGTATGATATGGAAATGCCCCCACCTGCACGATCGCACTATGCTCTTTGTAACCTATCTATGAAGTAGATTCTATAACCCAACTTCTTTAAGAACGAAGACCTTAAAGTGTCATGCATCACACTCAATGTCAAGCAAAGGTTGGTTACAACGCTGTGGCCCTGACTGCGTCACAGATCACCCTCAAGAACAGAATCCAGGTCACAGAATCCAACGGAATCCAACTCACACTGTGGGTTTTTTTAAAATAGGTTCAATCAGGGAAAGCTTCCAGGAAGAGAGAGGCAAGATGGTGCAAGATGATTTGAAAAAGTCGTGCAGGTTGTCTAGGGGGAAGCCAGAAAAAGACAGTGGGGACTGAGAAGGCTATAGGCAATTTGAAGGAAGAATCCTCCCCAGAAAGAATGAAAAGATAAAACAGAGCCACATTTCATGAACAAGGAAACTGGAACTCTATTCTAGGGCAATCCATGAAAAATGAAAATGGCAAAGTTATAGTCATCAAAAAGAGAAAAAATAGAATTAGAGGCATTATTTTTACTCATCAAACTGGCAACATTTTTAAAAATAAGGATATTTGGGGCACTTGGGTGGCTCAGTGTGACGCCTCTGCCTTCAGCTCAGGTCATGATCTCAGGGTCCTGGGATCGAGCCCCGCATCGGGTCTCTGCTCAGCGGGGAGCCTGCTTCCCCCTCTCTCTCTGCCTGCCTCTCTGCCTACTTGTGGTCTCCCTCTCTGTCAAATAAATAAATAAAAACTTTAAATAAATAATAAATAAAATAAAAATAAGGATGCTTGATATTGCATTATTATTTATCTTCTGACGAGTGTAAGGGCCAAACAAACATTACAGAGTATAAGGGCCACTGTCCAGACTGCTTGGTGGCCTCCGTGGTGGTTAATGAACATGGTGGGTGTTCCGAAGGAGGAAAAAAGCATCAGTTCTCTCCCTTACTTGGCAGGTTCTTCTGAGGAAGTCAGCATGAAAAACCATCTGCTGTACAAAATGCTGTTACCAAACGTGGAACAAGAAATGGATGACATGCTCTCTGGGTGGCAAAAAGGCCTCTTAGTTTTAAAAGCAAGAGAAACATAAAGGTATGCTGTCTGTACAAATAACAGTCCCAGATGACAGATATTGCCCTTAAAATAAAATAAACCAGTGGGAGCTTCTAATTTTATTTTTTTTTTAATTTTTTTTTTATTTGACAGATAGAGATCATGGGTAGGCAGCGAGGCAGGCAGAGAGAGAGGAGGAAGCAGGCTCCCTGCCGAGCAGAGAGCCCGATGCGGGGCTCGATCCCAGGACCCTGGAATCATGACCTGAGCTGAAGGCAGAGGCCTTAACCCACTGAGCCACCCAGGCGCCCTGGGAGCTTCTAATTTTAAATAAAAATTAAAGAGCATGGTTATAATTCACTGATGGAATCTTCTGATATTCTAATCAAAATATCTGTAAAGATGAATCCAATAAAAGAGGAAAATGTCTCAATTGAAACAGATGCCACCAACCTGGAGAAGATTACTCTTACTTCCAGAACCGTGGACTAGTTTGTGACTTGTGCTTGGCCCCCTGAAACACACTACCACTGTGCCTTGAAAAGAGAGCCCGAGGGGCGCCTGGGTGGCTCAGTGGGTTAAGCCGCTGCCTTCGGCTCAGGTCATGATCCCAGGTCCTGGGTTCAAGCCCCACATCGGGCTTTCTGCTCAGCAGGGAGCCTGCTTCCTCCTCTCTCTCTGCCTGCCTCTCTGCCTACTTGTGATTTCTCTCTGTCAAATAAATAAATAAAATCTTTAAAAAAAAAAAAAAAAGAAAAGAGAGCCCGAGACACCAGGTGCTCCTTAATGTCAGCCCTTTGGTTGGAGGAAGAAAGCTTCAAGCAACTCGAAAACTCCCTCTGTTGCAGGAATAACAAATTCTTATAAGAGTTTATTTATTTATTTGAGAGAGACCTCAAGCACAAGGGGTTGGCGGGGGGGGGGGAGCAGAGGGAGAGAGAGGAGCAGACTCCCCACTGAGCCAGAAGCCCCACCCAGGACTCGATCCCAGGACCCCAGGGATCATGTTCCACATGAAGGCAGATGTTTAACCAGATGAGCCACCCAGGCACCCAAAAAGTGTCTTTTTTTTTTTTTAGATGCCTTCTCTCCTCATCCGGTTATATCTGCCTTTCTCATCAAACTAAGTGCAATTCCTAAGCCCGAAAAAGCCTGGCATAAAGGTGCTATGATACAGCACCTCCTGGGAGCCCTGGGCCTACTAAGTAAAACACCATAGAAACAGACTAAATCACAGGACATGCTGAGGAAGTGAGCTCCATTGGGCGCTTGGGCATTCCCACTTGTCAGAGAGCAGGCAGAGAAGGGACAGAACTCAGTTTGGCAGAACCTACCTGGGTGGCATGTGGGCTGAGCCAGGAGCTGTGAGAATATTCCCTTTAACCTGAGAATGGACAGTTAGTGGAAGCCATGCAGCTCTGTCCCTCACTGACAACGCCTGGGCCCAGACCATCTTCCCTTCATCCTAAGGTAGGAAATGGGCCCAATGAAGAGATAACAAAATACCACAAAGCAAAGAAACTAGAATGTCTTACAGTAGACCTCAGAAGAGCCAACATGTCCAAGTCTGGTGACTAGAATAAAATAAGGTATTATTTTTGCTTATAATATTGTCAATGAGTTTTAATAAAATATTTAAAGGTGCTGAGGTTTTTAGAAGAGACCATGACAAAGACATTCTCATGCACCATCAATGGAAGTATAAATTGCCAGAAACTTCCAGGAAACGATCCAGGCTTACCAGCCTTCCTCATCGCCACAATCTTGCCTGAACAACCAGATGGCCTAAAACGGAAGGACGGTTAAATATTTTATAAACATGGCTGCAAAGTAGTTCACTATAAGAATGTGCTTTGATTTATTTAATGACATGGGGAAATACTTATGATATAACTTTACATTAAAAAAGCAGAATACAAACCTTTTTACCTCCAATCTAACAAAAATTTTTAAAAACAAACCAAACTCAAGCATAACATTAAAAAAATTGGAAAGAATGTGGGGAAAAAATGGAAGAACTCTACCAAAGTGTTAACAGTGGTTACAACTTAACATATATTGGATTTAGGATTATCCGCAAAGCATGGTTTGATATATTTTTGCAATAAAATACTTAGGTTGATAAAGAACTACAGAGTGTGGCCTTATAGAGGCAGCCAAAGGGGACAGCTAGCAATGGACATAGAGGGGATGTGTGTATCTAATAGTCACACCAGCCCAGCAACAAAACTATTAGAAATTAAAGCATGTCAGAGGCAGCTTTCTTTTTCCCCTAACCAAGTCCCTAGAAACATTTAAAAATGCTGAGGACTGAGGAGGCAAACTCATGCTTGACAGACAACTAACAAATCAGATGTGTAACAGTTTTATTAACAGACATTTTATAGGAAAATGATCTCATTCCCAATGGTATTGTGGACCCAAGCTCTGAAGTGGGGGAAAGCTATCATAACAGAAAGACTTTATGGAGTTATAAATGAACCAGTGGCATCTATGTTAGCAAAGCAGATGAGATGGAAAAGCCCTGGAGTTAGACTCAGAGACTTTTCCAAGTCTTCTTGGACAAGTCATTTACCTCTCTAGGATCACGGTCCTCATCTACAAAATGGGGATAAGATTGCTCAGCTCCCCTCACAGAATTATTATAAATAATATAAGTCAAAAGGCATGTGCACACAGTTCTCTGCAAAAAAGTCACACTGCATTATGTTCACAGTGACAACCTTGGCACAAATGTATCTCATGACCCTACACTTTCTCCTAGTAATTGCACTAGACGTATGCATCTCTAAAATGAGGAATTTGAAAGATGATTCTTTTTTCCAGGTGAGATGATTTTCTGAAAAACTTGACTAGAATATGCTTTACTTAGAATGCTGGTATTGCCATTTTTTCCTTTGTTAGAACACTCAAAATCCTTTTCATATTTGGACTTGGTAGTTGAAACATACTTTCCAAAGGTAATAGCCAACTGTGGAAATATGAAGTATAAAATGTTAAAATCAACATATCTGGGAATGTATTTGGTCAGCATTATGGGGAAGGAGAACTTCATTTCCTGAAATGGTTTGTCATGGATGTGCATACTTGCACATGATATGTGTGTGCGTGTGTGTGCGTGTTTGTGCGTGTGCACATGCATACATGTGTGCCCACTGGTGTGTGTGTGCATATTATAGTGAAGAGCAGGGAGAATAATTCAGAAAGTGATGGCAATGACACCCAGATTCATATGCCCTCCTTCTGATCCCTACAGAATCAGGCCAAGTTTTGTAGAAGTGGTTGACCATGAGTGCTTAAATTTATTTATAGGAGGAGAAAAAAACATGTAAGGCAACAAATAATTGGTTCAAGCTGCACAAAATACAAGCTGCATGTGGATAAGGAAATAATATGCTCAAAATATACGTCACGTTTGTGGCAGAGAAAAATAGCAGATCTACCAAGAGGAAACTAGTAAAAGTTCATCCCTAAAATCAGAATTCTATTGAGCTATTTCCACATATGAAGAGGAGCTGTATTTAGATAATGAAAGATACACATGAGCTAATGCAGAGTGAAAAAAGAATCTGATATATATTTAGTATATATGGTATAATGCAACTTTTATAACTATATTCTATTACATGTTATGCAATGTATGTGCTGCCTAGAAAAAACCTGAGAGGATGTACCTTAAAATACAAACGCTAGTTATTTCAAAGTGACCCAAATTAGGATGTTTTAACTTCTTAAAACTTTTTCGGGGGGTGGATGTTTTAACTATTTTGCTGTGATTGTTGGAATATTTTTAACAGTTTGAATATATTATTTTAACAACCATAAACACATAAAACTTTTTTTTATATTTGAGAAAACTAGCAAAGCATATTGCCACCAAAAATTGCTCAGACCTCAATCTGAGGAAGTGATTAAGAATTCAAAGTGGTTACTCAGAATAAGAAGGGATTAGCAATTAACCTCATCCCTGCCCATCATGAGTTCAGGTAATGTGTTGGTATCCCCACCTCCCACCCCAGGCTTTGACTATAAAAGGTTTTAGAGCTTAAGAAGGAAACAGCAAACCAGCCCATCTGCTCAAAAAGATAGCTTCAGATCACTCATATCCCAAATATTAAATAGGCACCATCAATCAACACATGCTCTTTCCCCCCTGGGCTTTCCTGCCTAGCTGGTATAATATCAGTACTGATGGCCTTGACAACACTTTTTAAAGCCACAGATAAAGGATAGGCTTGAGTGGAAAGCCAAGTCATTATTTCTGCAGAATTAAGATCACTGTGGGTAAGGACATTGAGCCAACTAAAGTTGATTTATAGGAGGTTTAAATCAGGACCTCTGAAAGAAAGAACTAGTTTGACAAATCCATTACACCTCCTACATGAAGTAAACAAAGATTTCATGTCAGAATAGTATTAACTATGATGTTTGGTGAATAGAATGAAAACTTTTCCTTCTCATAATCCTTCCTTTGAGATAGACAGCAACCACAGAGACCTATTATGGAATTAAAATTAATTCATATTTTTTTCATTTTTGTATGTAGCCAACAATTCTTCTAAAATCCCCCTGGGCAGTCAGGCATTACTCTCTAAAACATAGTCAGCAAAGTAAGGAAGTGTTATGAATTCTAAGAAGCATCCTCTTTTCTAGCACAATTTCTCTTTATACTTGAGTTTTGGCGACTCGTGAAGAAGCTTCATTGGAAACATGGGTTTGTATGGTTGGAGCTAACATTGGCTTATAGAATGGCAGGTGTGTAGCTAGAATGACGCAATAGAAAAAAAGCTTCTTTTTTGCTTTCTGGACAGAAATAGGAAATAGGAGACTGAGATCTGGCATTGGATGCTTCTTGGTGAAAAGCCACATTATTGTTCTCATCAGTCTAACCAAAAAATTAGTACTGTTCAAGTCCTCCTGGGCTTTAAAAAAAAAAAAATCTGAGTATGTTTACTCTTCGTCTGTGACAAAGCTATTTAGTTTTGAGGAGAGTGTGTGTTAAAGGAAGCTAAATCCCGGGCTCTTAGCTATGCAATCAGGGGAACTTGGAAAAGGTGGAGGGTCATGGCTAGAGACAGTTTTGCTCCATTTGTTTTCATAATTGCCCAGGATGTTAGGAACCCTCAAGATTTATGGAAGGTGGCCACAAGTTTTGGAAACTAAATCTCTCCATTCATTAAAGGCTCCTAGTAGCCCCAACCCTATTTCTTTCATAGTTAAACTGTGTTCTTTTTCATCTTTTGGAAATGCATCTTAACAGAACAGCCAGATGGATGAATCCAGCAAAGCCTGGCTACTATGGATTGCCAAAGCATTTCACAATAAGAAAGATGTTTCTCTCTGAGGGCTTCTATATTTGGGCTCTACATTAGGGACCCCTGGGTCTTTGAAGCTGCTACTTGTAAGTTACATCTCCATGGGGACCACTCTATAGGGTGTTGGCAAGGTTCCTGGGATGGAGACCTCCTCTTCCTGGACCTTGTACTTATTCTGGTCAGCCCACAGTACTGGACCAGACTGGATTGAATAGGGTCCCTCTAGAAATCATTATCTACCTGGGCCTGTAGGATGTGACATTATTTGGAAATAGGATCTTTGCAGTTGTGATTAGTTAAGAATGAGGCTATGCTGGGTCAGGATGAACCCCAATCCAGTGACTGGTGTCCTTATCAGGAGGTCATGTGGAGACACAGACATACAGAGGGGAATGACTTGTGAAGAAGATGGCAGAGATGGGAGTGAGAAGGAAGTACTGTATCTACTCGCCATGGGATGCCAAGGATTGCTGGCAAATACCAGAAGCTAGAGGAGAGGCATGGAACTGATTCTCCCTCAGAGCTTCCAGGAAAAACTAACCCTTCCCACCACTTTCTTTCAGACTTCTAGTCTCCAGAACCATGAGAGAATAAACTCCTGTTGCCTTACACACACACACACACACATTTGTGATTCTTCATTACAGCAGCCCTAGGAAATTAATACATGAAAAGCTGGGGAGGATGTTCTTAAGAAATTCATAAGAATAAGATAGACCTCTTTGAAGACAGGTACCTGAGGTTTTCAAATTAGGCTTTAGGAAATATTTTTCAGTTTCCTTTTAACATGCAAGACTGTTTTTACTTGGAGGTGACAATCTGGAGAAATAAATGGATTCCTTCGTTCCTGTCAAGGTCAGATATTTTTATGTTCTTCCTCAAATAGGAACTTCAAAATGAAAGGGATTGTCAGAAAATAACTTCTCTATTCCCTGCTGTAGACAAGATGACCCAATGTTCCATAGCATTAACACCTTTGGAAAAGAACACTTCTTCTGGGCACACAACCCTTGGAATAAAAAAGTGTTTGTGAATTTTAATGCACACCATTGTATCATTCCACAAAACCCAAAAATTACTATGATCTTACTTCCTTGAAATTTACTGTGTTGTAGAGTACACCACAAGTCAAAAGCTCAAAAAACCATGGATCCACAGAAATATTCAGTGTGACCATTAAAAGCTATTGCTTAAACTTAAAATACAGTTTATCTCTATAAACCACTATGTTCCTTCTATTTAGGCACTAATGTCGGGTCTAGTGATAAGTGAGCTCATGTTTCTAGCATAGCAACTGACAGTTCATGTATACATATACAAATACATATATGTACATACACAAATACATATACAAAAGTACATTTACATACTCAGATGTGAAGACACCAATATCTGTATAGCAAGATAACCACTGACTGCTCACATAGTGTTCCCAACTACACTGAATACTGAATACTGGATACTGAAAAACTTCATGCTATAAAACATCCAGAAATTCTATATAGAATAGGAAAAAAAAATACTTTAAAAATGTGTATGTGATTATATGCCTAAATAAAATTAAGGACCAAAAACGAAGGGTAAGATGAAAATACATGTGGTAAGTGGGATCTAGTACCTTGGATACGCCTAGGACAAAGTAAGTTCTTGGTTTTAATGTCTTTCAAGACCAGGAGTCAAGGATTTGGAACTGCTTGAGTCGAACACTCAGAACTGAGACACTGGCATGTAGCTGGGACTCAAAGAACCATACTCTCAGGGAAGAGGGGGAGGGAGCAAACCAGAAAAAAGGAAACATCTGTCTCCTCTTCCACTCTTGTTCAGGAGAAAAAGTCTTTTATGAGAATTTTTATACCACCACCAAGTCCAAGAAACTCTGAACCAGAAAATGAACCTGAAAAGGGGTCATCCTGGGTACTGGCCAGGAGACCCACAATTCAGAACACACAAGATTCCCACAAAATAGGAACTTAATCCAAACATAAGAAGAAACACAGGCAGAATAGACAAGAATCACACCATCAAAAAACATCAGATTCAGATTCCTCAGATTTTCAGGTTTGGGGAATTATTAGAAACCAACTAAAAACATGTTTAAAATAACTATAGTAATAAATATAAGAAAAAAAGCAGATTGAATACAATTGTGCAATCCAACTTGAAATCAAATCAGGTGGAACTTATTGAAAGAAATGTAGTCTTTGACATTGAAAGGTCAGTGGAGAACAAATGAATGGATAAACAAATTGTGGTAACTTTCATGCAGTGGAACACTATTCAGTAAGAAAAAGAAAAACCTCTGATATGTGCTACAACATAAATGGAGCTCAAAAGCATTTTACTAAGTAAAAGAAACCAAACATAAAGTCCACATACTATATGATTCCATTTACCCAAAAAAGGCAATCTGTAGAGGCATTTAGATTAATGATTTCCTAGGGCTGTGGGATTAACTGTAAATGGTCATGAGCCATTTCAGGGAGAGATAGAAATGTTCTAAAACTGGATTATGATGATGGTTGCACAACTAGGTAAATTTGCTAAAAGTCATTGACCTATAAAATCTTCAAAATGGTTGAAGTTAAGTATGTAAATTATATGTATACATTACAGCAAAATAAAGTTGTTTTAAAAAAACTGTGGAAAGTTTGGATTAGACAGTGTCAAAATTGGAATATAGATGCAAAGAAATTACACAAAGCACAGAAAAGAAAGAGATGGAAAATATGATGGAGACAAAGAAAGTTGGGCAGAAGTATAAGAAGGTCTAACCAATATCTAGTTAAAGTTCCAGAAAAAGAGGCAATTGAGAAACAAAGAAAAAGAGGTGAAAATATTTTCAAAGAAATGAAGCCTGAGAATCATCTAGAACTGATGAAAGGTGTGAATCACAAGTTAAGTAAATAAAGAAACCTACACATTGATACACTGAGGTAAAGCTACAGAATCACTGGCAAAGAGAGTTTCTTAAAAGCAGTGAGAGAAGACTTTTCTAGAAGTTAAGGAGAAGCAATTTCTGTCAAGGAAGACTTCACCCAAAAAAAAGGATTTAACCTGAGCCAGGAAAGAAGGTTAAGAGAGAATTAAGGAACAGTTAAGTTTAAGGAATAAATGAAAGGAAGGGAGGACGTTCTGATTACAGGTGTAGGAAGGAAATCCTAAGGGAAGGTATGGTGGCAAGGCTTTAGCTCCATGAAAAGGATGGTCTTGCTGAAGCAAAGAATAGTGTAGGAAAATGGCAGAAGACAAGTATAGGGAGGCATGGTCAAGCTAGATCAGAGTGCACACTGAAAAGCTCTCTAAGGACTCAGACCTAGCGATGAACCACAAGTAAACACATTTCTCTGGTTGACTCTTAACAGCTCCCCTTTCTCATCAAGGAGACCCTTGTTTCATAGCAACCAGAGAAATACTATGACTCTGAAACTGGAAAGGCAACTTTCTGAAAATCATCATGCATTTCCCACTGGAACCTCATGGAATCCTGAAGTCCAAGTTCAACCAGAACCTGGCAAACACAGAAGACTCCAGGTTATTGCTGGGACACACCCGTGCTCATCAGGTGGATGAGGGGGACTGCCTCAGTGTTCCTGGTATATTTTCTTTAAACTCCTATTAATTTAACAGGCCTGGGAAAAGGGTGAGTCATAAATGTGGAAAAATATTTTGGCTGCAACTTTGGTGAAAGGTGAAATGCATTAATCTTGCAATGAGTCATCATCACCTCAGACAGCTTTAAAGAAGAAGAAGAAGGGGAAAAAAAAATACCTTAGCCATCATGGTTTCAGATCTCTGGGAGTGTCTGACAGAGTGTCAGGGTTTGGTAGGGTTTGGTAACTTCTCCTCTGGTGCAGGTATAGCCTGGTGTGAGATTATTTTCTCCAGAAGAAGGTCTAAAATGCCCTTCCTCCCAAAGCTCAGCCGGAGCCAGGGGCAGCCCACCTGCTTCCATGGGGCCAACTTCACTCTAGACATTTTAAAAATTGGGCATAGCTAATTAAATTCTAAAAAAATTACATTAGTAATAAAATTATGTGGAATTTATTTCTCTGAACTGTGACTGCCAGATCGTTCTAAGTATACCCTAACAACTCATTAGGTTGAAATATGAACAAAATTAACCATTCCTCCCTTACGGAGTTTAAGGAAAAGAATCTCAAATCCTTTACCTGATTAGAAAAAGTGAAAACTGCCTGAATATCATGTGCAGGCATCTTTTTATTGCCAAATATTTACAAAGGAACTCATGGCCTCTGATTAACCAGTGGATGTTGGAAAAGGTTTGAAGGCCTCTCAAGCTGTATCAGTAAATAAGTAGCTGCTTACTTAATCAAGATTAGGAAAGAGCAGTGCATCTCCCATAAGGAACCAGCAAGAAGTACTGTCCAGACCTGGGTTTAAGTGGGACACTTAATACCATGTGACCTCGGCCGAGTTACTTAGCCTCACCGGACCTTGGCTTTCTCATAAGTAAAATAAGGGGATAACATCTACTGTAGGGTGGGTGTGAGCACAAACTAAGATGAGAGACAGAGCATTCCTTGAGTACACTGTGTGCATTGATTCTTCTCTCTTCCCTACATGAAACGTGATCCTCAAGAAACGAGCAGCTGGGCAGGTGAACTAATGCAAGGTTGCAGAAGCAGTGGGTAGAAATTAGATGGGCAAAGGAGAAACGAGAGGCTGTTCTTGACAACAGGGAAAGCATGGGCTATTTTGAGGGGAGATGGGGAAACCGTGGAGTGAGCATGTGGCTGAAGGAGCTGCTGCCTGTCCGGCTGCAGTGGAAGAGCAGGTGTGGCTGGAAAACAAAGTGTTCAGGCATTACACCAAGGCTTTGGGACTTTATGCCCTAAATATCAAAATCTGAAAAAGGGTTTGGAACTGGGAAAAATTTGTCTGAGGCTGATGACTTGGTTCTGATCATCTCACACTCTTTTGCTGTGGATCAATGGGGCCTTTTCACCAGAACCAAGGAAAGTTCAGTACTTTCTAGAACTGGTTTCTTGATTCCCAATGCCTGAGTCTGGTAAAGCCCATGGTGCATCACAGTTCTATTTTACAAAGAAAGTAAGACCCATGGAGGCTACATGACTTGCCTCTTGGTGGTCACCATCAAGAAAACTTGAAATCGGTGTTTTCTGGCCTTAAACTTTGGGCTTACCCTACTATATCTCACTGAGACTATAAAAATTCTATAAAAATGCATCAAAATAGTTAAAAGGGAGAAAGGAAAATATTAGGAAGCACATGCCATCTGTGATACCCACACACTACAGAATGAAATAAAGTTTTAGGATTCATTATGTCCCCATCACTCAGTTCTCTGCCTTAAAACCTAGTGATCTCTCCCCAACTGTTCCTATTTGGGATCTAATGCTTGGAGAGAGCTAACATATCTCTAAAGAGAAGATTTCAGCAGCTTTGATTTGGTAGCACAAGTATACTCATATTAATGTGAATGCAGCATTTTATTTTATTTTTTTTTAATTTTATTTATTTATTTGACAGACAGAGATCACAAGTAGGCAGAGAGGCAGGCAGAGAAAGAGGAGGAAACGGGCTCTCCACAGAGCAGAGAGCCCGATGCAGGGCTCGATCCCAGGACTCTGGGATCATGACCTGAGCCGAAGGCAGAGGCTTTAACCCACTGAGCCACCCAGGCACCCCTGAATGCAGCATTTTAGCAAAGGGATTTCTCTACTTAGGAAATCAGCCCTGATTATTAGAGTGTGAGGACATAACTGGAAAACCATGTCAAGTGCTTTAAAAAAGGGCACAAAAATTCACAGCCCATCAGATAGGAGCCTTGGCATCTGTCTGACTTGGACAGAGCTCAGATATCCTAACAATACAGTCAATGTGTCCAAAGTAGTCATCCCAAAAGATTAGCCTGCTTGGAGGACTTTCTATAAAGGGCTTGGGCTTTGAACTTCACCAATTACCTCAATCCTAACGGGAAGAGAACACTAACAGTCAACCCCTCCCTTGGATCTTTCTTTGTATACCATCAAAGTAGCCTCCAAACCACTCATTTCCCCCACTCACAGACCATGCAAATCTTAGTGCTTTGCCACCCCTCAATAATTTTGACATCAAATTCCTGTATCATCCTAAGAAATTAAGGATTGGCTATAGGTTGCCAAATGAAAGACCAACCACATAACACAGACATACTATTGATTAGAAATGGCAAAAGCCACCCCTCTCACCCCTGAACTATGGATAGGTAAGTAGCCTCTTTCATTTTTTAGAGTCATAACAAATATATTAAAAGGTATACACCTTACAGCTTATGATATACTCAGATCAGCATTTGAAATGAGTGTCAAAGTACCTCAAAAAAAATCTTGTATTATTTCTTTCTTTGAATTTTCTCCATTTCCTGCCTTCCTATAGGAAAAACGTTCTTGAGTTAGAATGGTGATAGAGAGAAAAATAGCAAGAGAGATAAAGCTTCTTAAGAGAAAAATGAATGGATGTGACAATGATACATCTATTTCAAACATATTTTGAAACAAGACAGGTTAAAAAAATAATACAAAAGCGTTTTCAATGATATTTAACAAGTTTTAACCTTTTCAGTGCTTTTCCAATTCTGGCTTATTTTCATGCCTTTTCTTATGAGATAGATCAAAGACAGTGTTCTACAATTGAACAGCTGTCATCTCGTTCTGTGTGCTTAGTGTATGACCTAAGAAGTTTTCTCAAAAGGGGACTATTCTCCATATACTCATCAGAACAGAGTGTGGGTGCCCTTGTTCTTCACTTCCCACCCCTTCCGGTGAGCTACTCTCAGCCTTTCTCTCTGTGGCTCAAACCCTGGGCTCCCCTGATTGGGGCTTGCTTCTGACTGATTTCTGCGTGGGTTCAGCCAATGGGGCGCTATCAGTAGCCTGGTGAGTGGGAGACGAGGATGGTTAGAGTATTTATTCTCTGTTTCCTCCCTGTTTGGTGCCACATCTCTGGCAATATCTACGTCTCTCCATGACTACAGTCACAGCTAGAGTAGCCATGTCCTTCCGGCTTCCAGCTCTCAGGGGGCTCCAAAGTCTCTGTTCCTTTCCATGCTCCAGTAGTCCTGAGGGACATGGTAATGGCTTCCTCCTGTTACACATCTTTAGGTGTCTGGATTACTCTTGCTTTTGCCTGGTCTTTCTTCTCTACAAGAAGTGCCTTCATTAAGTCTCTTTACTTGGACCATCCAGGTAAACTTTTATTTCCTGCTGGGACCATGGCTGACGTGATGTTCTAGTGGGTGTTATCAGCAGGACTGAGGACATTGTAGAAATGTCCCTAGCATTTCCTCTCACATAGTGCACCTTTGGGTGAGCTTAGTCTTATTACCTTTATTCTATACTCTCAGTCACTTGGGGAATAAAAGGGGCAGGGACTTTGGAAGACTTCAAATCCAATGCTCTCTTTTGTGGTTCAAAAATATCATTATCAGTTTCCCAATTAATACTACTAATGGGAAGCACAGTATTTAAGTGCTTATTAAATAACTGACGCTATTTAAGGAAATTGACAGTTTCTCATGTTGCCCTCTCAGCCTACGGCCAAGAGATTTGAGTCTTTATTTTACTAGCCAAGAGCGGTGGTGTGAAACACTCGGTATCATGCATCTCAGGCCATTGGTTAAGAGATGCCTCTGTTTGGGGCGCCTGGGTGGCTCAGTCATTAAGCGTCTGCCTTCGGCTCAGGTCATGATCCCAGGATCCTGGGATCAAGCCCCATGTCAGACTCGCTGCTTGGCCGGAAGCCTGCTTCTCCTTCTCCTACTCCCCCTGTTTGTGTTCCCTCTCGCGCTGTCTCTCTCTGTCAAATAAGTAAATAAATCTTTAGGAAAAAAAAAAGAGAGAGAGATGCCTCTGTTAACCCCCCCAGGCCATGATGATCTCCCTGAATCTGCTGTCACCAGACCTAGCACTCCAGATACCCACGTGCAAGCAGCTGTTGTAACAGACCAGATGACACACGGAGTAATTATAAGCTACTTTGCTGCCTCGGTGAACAGTAGGTACCTAAGAATGAGAGGACGTCTAACTAGCATTCTGGGCAATTTGGCTTCAACCTAACCCAGAAGCAGCAGAAGGGACACTGAGTTCACAGAGGTTTCTCCTTGGCCTCCTCAAACCCTGATGTTAGAATGACAGACAGAATTCTGCCAGTTTGAAATTTCCACAGTCCTGCTGTACAATATTTGATTTTGGACTGTCTGCAAGGCAGGCTGTGGGGCTGTTTTAATCGGCCCCCTGTGACTCTGAGCCTAACCATCTGAGGACCGGTGTGTGAGACTCCTGGCTGAACAACGGCACAGAAAACATCTGCCCCTGTCCCTGTCATGACCTAATGTATAATAAGCAGCCCAGTGCATGCTCTCGAATGCATAAAGAATATGCAAGACCCATCTGAGCTCCCTTTTCTAGGAGGCCTTAATCACAGCTACTGAAAGAATGTGCTCCTTCTATCTGGAAGTGCTCTTTTTTTTTTTTTTAAGATTTTATTTATTCATTTGACAGACAGAGATCACAAGTAGGCAGAGAGGCAGGCAGAGAGTGAGAGGGAAGCAGGCTCCCGCTGAGCAGAGAGCCCCATGTGGGGCTTGATCCCAGGACCCTGAGATCATGACCTGAGCCGAAGGCAGAGGCTTAACCCACTGAGCCATCCAGGTGCCCCTCTTTTTTTTTTTTTTTTTAGATTTTATTTATTTATTTAACAGAGAGACTCAGAGAGCATAAGCGGGGAAACAGTAGAGGGAGAGGGAGAGGCAGACTCCCCACTGAGCAGGGAGCCCGATGCAGGGTTTGATCCCACTCCTGGGACCATGACCTAAGCTGAAGGCACCCTCTTAACCGTCTGAGCCCCCAGGCGCCCCTAGAGGTGCTCTTGGTAAAAGCACCCCATACGCTCTGCCCTCAAGCCCAAGGACAGGTCTGTGGTCCATCTACGGAGCACATGGCCAGTTTTTGAGTGGCACAAGTGGGTATTTGGCAAAATATCTTTTTTTATGATAGTAAATCTCTTAACACAAGGCTTTTAAGCCAAAAATACTTCATAACATCGTCCTTCATCCATCAACTCACCAATGTTTATTAAGTATATTTATAAATGTAGTAATTGCCCGCTATGGGCCAGACACTCCATTAGGCATGAAGTGAACAAAATAAAAAAAAAGCCCATGTGCCCATGGAGCTTACAGACTGAGGGTAGAGACAGGCATCCGTCATATGGTCACGCAGATCCTCGCGACGTTCCAACAGCGACGTGCAAAGCAAGATCATAGCATCACGGGCAAGTGGATGTCAGGAGGTCCCACCTGGAAAGCAGAAGACCCAGAACGGTTCCCTGAGGCAGAGACTGAGAAGTCGCTGAAGGCGTAGAAGGAGAAAGTGGAAGAACGTTGCAGGCAGAGGGACGAGAGAAAGCAAGGAGGTTTGAGGATGTCAGGGAAAAGAAGCCCGATGGTGAGCTCACCCTGAATCGTTAAACACGTTCGTTACTCAGAAAGCACTCAAGGGCTTCGAGGAGAGTTAATTGTGGTTATGAAGGTCAATAAAGACACAAAGAGCTTTGAGTAAAGGACACTGCACAGAAAACTGCTACAGCAGGAGTGGGGTTTGTCTGTCTGTCCCTGTCACCCTCTCAAAGACCTTAAATGGTGTCACAAGACAGAAGTGATCATTCCTTTCAGACAGCTAAACTGGATATAATATTTAATGCTCCTTTCAGCGCTATGTAATTATCTTGCTGAATGACAAAATTGCTTTACTTATTCTAATTTCATTAATGGCAAATAGGGATAAGAGAAATACTAAGCACTTTGGTAATCTCTGCACTGTTAAAAGACATCAGAAAAGCCAGAAACAAACTCATATACAAAAAAGGAGTGTTCTTATCTTAATTTAAAAACTGCCAATTTCACACACATTGACAGAAATAAGATAGATAAGTTTGCATCTCTATTATATTGGGCACCTGTGTGGATAATTGTATAATTCTATAATACAGAATTCTACAATTCTATAGAATTGTAGAATTCTATAATTCTATAATAATATGTACATCTCTATTGTCTGTACACTAACATACTTCGTTTTGAGTGAAGAACAAAATAATACAGGCAGGTGTCTGTTAGCTTACACAATTTTAGAAAATTAACAATATTTTTGATATTCAAAATATAATATACTTGATATTTTGATATTCAGAAATTTCCATTTAGAAAATAAAATTTTTAAAGTATACAGAAGCATTCCCGTAAATATTTCAAGGTGAAATACTGCAAAAGAGGCATATTCCACAAGGCCCATGTCCAAAGAATCTGTGATCATTGAAAGGATCCAAAGCATTACACGGACTATGATCATTTTACCAGTGCTTTTCCTACTTTTCGCTGAAGCCAAATGTCTTTGGCTAAATCTTAGATGCAATGAGCAACTCTCAAACCTTAAAGTTTGTGACACATGGCATAGTACAGTAAAAGGACCCTTTTAATTGCCTTTCCAGTTTGCAAATTATTTTTAAATGCATTGCTTTTTGAAACTGGATATTATAAGGTCTGCTTTTTCTTTCAGGGCCGGTGATTTTGAACTGCTGGTTTCATTTCCATCAGTAGTATGTCATGCTCTAAATTTCAAACTGTATAATCGAGCCCATTTCATCATGCACACTTAGCAAGGTGTAGAGAAGGGTCTAGAATGAGACAGAGATCGCATTTCTCCCAGTCACACGGGCTATAAACCGCAGCCAGTTAAAAGTCTGCACACTCCCGGCTACAGTTTGAGTTACTCATTATTTTCATTTCTCAAACAAATCTACTACTTGAAAAAAGGCTCAAGACTGATTGCAACTTTTCTTCTTTGATAGAATTTGATTGCCAATCTGAATTAATAGATGAGTCCTTTGCCGCGAGCTGGGACTCCTAGGCAAGGCACGGTTTGCACACAAGCATCTTCCTCTCACAGTGCGCTTAGCCTTTGGGTTCCAGGCCCGCTGACAGTGCCACAGAGGTGGGGGTCATCCAACCTGTAGGAGCCCCAGGCCTCACTCCTCTTCAGCCTGATTTAATTCTGATGGTTTCTCATCTGTTACCTAATGCTCGGAGACACAGAATGGTACTCTATGAATTTGCTAAGGCTGCCATGAAGAAGCAACAGAATTGTAGTATCTCACAGTGCTGGAGACTGAAGTCTACGATAGGAGTGTCCGCAGGGCTGGTTTCCCCTGGGAGCGATGAGAAGAATCTGTCCCAGGCCTCTCTCCTCTGTTCTGCTGGTCAGCTGGCAATCTTTGGTTTATAAAGCACCACCCCATCTCTGCCTTCCTTTCACAGGGCATTCCGCCTGTGTGCTGTGTCTGTGTCCAAATGTCCCCTTTTTTTAAGAATACCAGCCATATTGAATTAGAGGTCCACCTTACTCCAGCATGACCTCATTTTAACCTAACTAATTATTTCTCTAAACGATCCTATTCCTAAATAAAGACTAAGACTTCAACGTGTGAATTTTCAGGGGACACAGTCAACTCATAACAGGTACCCTTTATATTCTAGGGCAACACAAATTGTAGGTCAATAGATAATAATTGTTCTAGAATAATAATACCAAGCAATTGACCATGGTTATCCCTGCGGATGACTCAGCGAGGGAGACCAGTGTGGGAGTGGAAGTCAAAGGAAATTTAGATTCACCTGTCATATCTTCATTTTTTACAAGGAAAGGTAGATTGCCTTTAAGTAAAAATTAATGGAAGTAAATTAAGATTCTGTAGTGACTCCCAGTAGAAGTGGACACCTATCAACTTCCAGGGTATGCTCTGGAAAGTTGTGGAGGAGTTTCTTGGCTGTTGCAAGGATGTGGGGCACTTTTGGCAGTGAGTGGAAGCAGACTGGGATGCCAATGGTCCTATAATGCTGGGATCATTAAGAACTGTGTCCTGTGTCCTACAGCATTTTCAAATGTCCTTTTAAACATTTACATATAAGAACAAAAACACTTTTTGGCATCATTTTAATACACACTGAATTTTCTAGGAATGCAAACTTGACATCTATGGGGGGAGAAATTTGCCACGAGTACTTCACCTTACTGTTATGTGCCTAACAGCAGCATGATTCTCAATATCTGAACCACTTCTAGAACATGCATCGGGGAGTGGGCTGCACTGACAGCTGTCACATTCCTGATGATTCTTCACATGGGTACAGTCACTGACCACCTAATTCTACCTTAATTCTTCCAAGCCTTCATGTACTGAAGCGTGTATTAAGCTAGCACAAATTTCTCTAATCGTATTTTCCCTTTACATCAACGTTTGAGCTTTATATGAATTTTTAAAATACGTTTTTAGGTAAATTACAAATTATTTATGAATTTCATTTTGGGGTGCTAAAGGGGATGTTACAAAATATCTCTCTAATGAAATGGGAGCATTTGTTCTCACAGTGCTGTGCATTCCAGGCATCTTTGACAGTCCAGGGAGAAATGCAGGATACCTAAAGGGAAGCTTTGGAAATGGAGGAGAGACCGTGCATTCAGGGAATATTCAAAAACAGAAGTCAGAAGGGTGGTACTTGTGGACCATATTTTAGATTGAGAAAGAAGGGACTGTCAAAAATGTCTCAGATTTTTAACTCAGGCTACCAGGTAGGTGATCAAAAAGTGTAGATACGAAGAGGATGGTGGTGGATTCACCATGGGACGCTGCATCGCCAGGCACCTTGGAACAAGAGGGAGAGGTCCACAGATTGTATGAGTTCAACCACCAAGGGATGTCTGTACAACCAGGAAAACTGGAATCTAGGAAATGGAAAACTTAGGTAATAAGAAGGGGACAACCCGTAGCAAACCGATGACACACCCCCAGAGGACATGCACAACTGAGGAAAGCCGTGAAGGAGACTTATTGTTTTTAACCTTATCTCCCCACTGAGCTTGAAGCGTCTCAAAATAAAAAGCAACAAACACAACTGAATAACAACAAACACTGTGAATACATCACTTTGGTATTCTTCAGGTTGCCTAGCATAGCACTCAGTACCCTTTAAATGTTTTTCCACAGCCTCTTGCCTTCCTGGAACATTCAGAAGGGGATCGAACATTCCTACTGTGACTGGGCTCCTCACAGATGTCACAGATGCTGTCTTAATCTGTGGAAGCTTCCTCCCCAGGCTCACTGATCTCAGGGCTCTGAGTTCTCTGACAGGTAGAGAGGAGGACCCTCCCCTTTCCCTGACCATGGTCATGGCACTGCCAAGGGGTGGCTATTACACTCAGAAAATCCATTCTCCAAGCAGAGAGTGATTTGTCTCTTGTAAGACAGGCCATCTTCCTACTCCCCAATATTGGACAAAATCATAACTAAATTTAACAGCAGAGAAAGGGTCATTCCCAAATGCCACATCCAGCCCCAAACCGGAAGAAAAGCCACTGATCATTCTCCCAAACCCCACGTTCCACACCCAAGGGCACTCCATCTCCTGGCGGTGACATCGCAACCTCAGGGGCACTCCCTCTGGCTGTCCCCCATGTTCCACTTGCCTGCCAGGACACACGACATGGGACAGGAGATCTGTCACCGAAGGCACATACCTGTGGTCACATAAACACATAAACACTTTCACTAGCAGCCACGTTCTCAGGCTCTGGCCAGGAGAGGCAGCTGACAGCCAGACAGGAGAGGCGCAGCCGAATGCTGACTACTGCTCGCCATCCACCGTTCCTCCTGGCAGGAAATGGGTTCCAGATGTGTCCTCAGCTCAGCCAGTAATGGAGTCTGACCGTCATAAATGGGCCTGCTAGCCTGGGTCTCCAACCTTATCAATCTCCCTGGACTATACTGCGCAAAGTGGGAGGAAGGGAGGGTAAAGGTAGAAATGCTCTGTGTTGGTGGGTATAATTTCAGCAGAAAGATGACAATGTGTTTTGAGTTTCCAGGTCTTATTTTTGTTCTTTCTTTGGAGATAATGTGTGTGTGTGTGTGTGTGTGTGTGCGCGCGTGCACACGTGTGCTTAAGGGGGGAGAGGAACAAAGGAAATGGGGGAAGGGAGGGGGAGATCCTATTTCAGTTACAAAAAGGTTTTGTGCATTGTAGACAAACTAAAATAACATTGCCAGCCCAGGTCAACCCAGGAAATTCAATAAACATAAAGATCAATGATTTACCCTCATTTCATCTTTGCTATTAGAATTGTGGAACTCAAGATTGTTAGAGATACTTATTAATAAGTATCCAAGAGCCTTCATTCTAAATTTCCACATTTTATAGAGATGTGTATCCTTAGAATCTCTATGCATTGAGAGTTTAATCTCTTCTTTGTTCAAAGGGATAATGGCTTAAAAATCTTACTTGAAAATAGAATTCAGGCAGTACGAGGTCAAGATAGCCTGGAGAACAATAAACAATAACTTCTGGAGTTCTCCATAAATACACAGTTATAGCTGGGGGGTCTACCTAAATGGCCCAGAACTGATCATTCTCCAAGATTATCATGAGGTAAGCATGTGGCTCTAGATCGGTCTCTCCGATGAGCAGCAGCTGAAGAGCCCCGAAGTCCTGAGAGAGGCTACAGTGGTGATTCGTTTGGGGCCACTGTGTACCTGGTGAATTTAAGACTCACTGCCAAGGTCACTGAGTGACCTTGGGTGAGATACTTAACCCCTCTGCTTCTCAGTTCCTTCATTTCCAAAGTGACGGATTGAACTACAGTCCATGGAAGCTCAGAGTTTCAGAGTTTAATTTTTTTAAAGCCTCATATTTTTAAAGCAAAATTAAAATTTATCACATGATTTGTAGGGTTTAGCCCTCACTATAGTTTATAATCCTAAAGATCATGATGTTTTTTATAGAATTAGACCCTATTCTATGGGTACCAGGTTTGCAGTACCTAGCCAAATACATGACATACTCAAAAGAAAAAGAGCCTTGTGTTCTGGAAGAGTAAGATCTAGTAAGAACTGTTCCAGATCATCCCATCCACATTCTGTGTGTTAGTGGTGTCTACTAAGAATCTCTCGTGATTTTGACTAAAAGGGGCATCAGTGTTCCCTGTGTCAAAGAAAAGAGACTTGCTCACGGCTCTTAATTGTTGATTTCATTCCAGACATAAAGTTTCTTCCTTAAGGCTGAAGTTAATTTTAAAGTTGCTTTGCACACTTGTCAACCAAAAAATTTTGCATGTGCTAGCCTCATCCTGTAAGTTTAGAGAATTTCATCTTTACATTAATTAACCCAAGGATACAGATGTAGTGAACAGAAGGGCCATCTGTACCCCAAAGTTCATAGCAGCAATGGCCACAGTTGCCAAACTGTGGAAAGAACCAAGATGCCCTTCAATGGACAAATGGATAAAGAAGATATGGTCCATATATACAATGGAGTATTACGCCTCCATCAGAAAGGATGAATACCCAACTTTTGTATCAACGTGGATGGGACTGGAGGAGATTATGCTGAGTGAAATAAGTCAAGCAGGAAGAGTCAATTATCATATGGTTTCACACTAGTGGAGGATAAGGAATAAGATGGAGGACATGGGGAGATGAAGAGGTGAAGGGAGTTGGGGACAATTGGAGGGGGAGACAAACCATGAGAGACTGTGGGCTCTGAGAAACAAACTGAGGGTTTTGGAGGGGATTGGGGTCGGGGGATGGGTGAGCCTGGTGGTGGGTATTATGGAGAGCATGTATTGCCTGGAGCACTGGGTATGGCACATAAACAATGAATCTTGGAACACTGAAAAAATAAAATAAAATAAAATTATAAAAAAAGAGAAAGAAAAAATAATTTTAAAAAAAGCTATAATCCAACTAATCTAAACAGTGAAATCAGGGGCACCTGGGTGGCTCAGTGGATTAAGCCTCTGCCTTTGGCTCAGGTCATGATCCCAGGGTTCTGGGATCAAGCCTGGCATCTGGCTCTCTGCTCAGCAGGGAGCCTGCTTCTCCCTCTCTCTCTCTGCCTGCCTCTCTGCCTACTTGTGATCTCTCTGTCAAATAAATAAAATCTTTTAAAAAAAATAAATAAATAGTGAAATCAAATCATACTAAAAATTCAGCCATTAGTCAAATGTAAAATCATCTCTTTTTAAGAACAATTATTTTAAATACACAGTAAAATATAAATTTATTTCTGGTTTGAAGAAACAGAAATAATGTAGATACAACTAGTTACCCTAAAAACAGTACCTCCATTCCCAGTTCTTTTTTTTTTTAAGATTTTATTTATTTGACAGAGAGAGAGAGAGAGGAGGAAGCAGGCTCCCTGCCTAGCAGAGAGCCCGATGTGGGACTCGATCCCAGGACCCTGAGACCATGACCTGAGCTGAAGGCAGAGGTTTAACCCACTGAGCCACCCAGGCAGCCCCATTCCCAGTTCTTTTATTGCACATGATGCTTTCTGTGAATTTAGTGTGTATGCTTTCTGTGAATTTAGTGTGTATCCACTCAACTTTTTCTATTTACATATGAAACTATATGAGTAAGTATTTTTGTTTCAAATTTATATTGTTTATATAAATAGAATAATTCTTTACTTTTGTGGACATTTTTAATTAGCCAAGGTCTTTAGGTAGTTCTGTTAATGTTAAGTATGAATTTCTTACATTTAAAAAACTGCTGCATAATACTCCAGAGAATAGATTTGAAATTATTACCTCATTAGTGGAATTACAAGGTTAGTTTTTTTTTTTTTTTAACAATTCCATAAAATACCACCAGGGAAAAGTTTTTTACATGCCTCCTTTACACACATGTGGCTATCTTTCTCTTGACCAATCAGTGAGATTTTTGGCTCAAAAGATAAATGCAAACTTAAAAGGTTTGGCAAAGTGCCTTACAAAAAGGCAGTAAAAAATTAAATCCTGACCAGCTATATCATTTATAGGGAGAGGTACCTTCCCCTATGCCCTTATCAATATATAATTTTATCTAATTATATCTAATTTTGAAATATAGTCTACTCTAACTGGTGAAAACTAAAAGCTCATTTTAATTTGCATTTCCTTAGTTACTAGTAGGGTTGAACATTTAAATATGCATTTATTGGTGTTTTACATTTCTTCTTCTATGAATTGCCTATTCATATCTTTTGCTCTTTTTTTTCCCTAATGAGTTGATTATCTTCTTATCTAATTATAGGCATTCTTTATAAGTCCTTTACACATATTAAAGGTATTTTTTCCTAGTTTGATAAGTTATTTGACTTTGTCTATAGGGTATTTAATGAAGGAAAGTTTTCCTTTCTTTTTCTTCTTTAAATATTGTGTGTGTGTGTGTGTGTGTGTGTCCAGATGTGTAGATCCATTTGCACAATTAGAATGCAATAGGTACTTTTTTAAGTGCAATGCATTTTGTCCTTTCTTTTGTTTATCTCAGTTCTGTCTTTCTCTACTGTTTGACCCACATTGGTCTCCTGCCCTGACCCCCTCTAATTCAGCTATGTGGAAGGAAAAGAGAAAGACATGGAGAGGTTGAAAAAATATATACAGAAAAAAAATGTAGCAGGCAAATACTACCAACTAGAAGAAAGTTGCTATATTAACTAGCAGACAACATACACTTTAAACAAGAAAGATTATGCTCTAAACTTGTATGACCCAGTAACAGAAGCATTATGTTCTAAACTTGTACTCAACCAATAACAGGGTCTTACAATACACAGAGAAAATTTTACCAGATTAAAAGAAAAAATTGCTTTCTCTAGTCGTCTTTTCTTTCATTTTCCTGGTAGCACAGTTTGCGCAGCAGCAGCAAAGTAGAATGAGGACAGGATTTGAGATATTTGAGAAAAAAAGTAAGCCCCTGAAATATATTTTATTTATATAGATTATTATTGATTATATATTATTTTATATATAATGTAATTATTAATTAATATTATATATATCATCCATATTTCTTTTTTAAAATAAAAATTTACTTATTTGAGAGAGAGATAAGAAGAAAGAGCATGAGGGGGTGGGGAATAGGAGAAGCAGGATTTCTGCTCAGCAGGGAAATCAGGGCTCTATGCCAGGATCTTGAGACCATGACCCAAGCTGAAGGCAGACACCCAACAGACCAAGCCACCCAGGTGTTCCCATATCCATATCTCTTGAGAAACAGAACCAATCAAAGGAATCAGATGAGATCATTTTGTTTATGGAAGAGCAAAGGAAATAAAATAGATTTAGAGAGAAGATATTTGAAGGAAGTGAGAAACCAAACTTTCAAGGAAAATTCCTGAAAAAAATTTTCTAGGTTTGGCAGTTTGTGTGTTTTGCATTTTAATTACAAAGTACAGTGTTTCAACACTTGGTTAGGGAATCATTCATAATTGGGACCTTCCTGACCACAGTCAGCAAACCTTCCTTCACCTCTAGGAGGTTTGGGAAATCCAAACAGAGTCTATCTGCCAGACAGCTGTGGTCCTCATCAAATAAAACAGCCTCACGGCTGGCACAGTGATGCACTTGTGCTTGAGAGATGGCTTCGACCAGATGCTGAGACTAAAATATCTTTCAGGACTGGTTGGAAAGTGGGTAAATTCATAGTACAGAAACTGGCCTGTGTGAAAACCCTTCACTTGGAGCCAGTCTGCATGTGGCTTGTGGAAAGAAGAGAGGTTTAATTTCTATTTCTTTCCATCCCACATCATAAACACAAAAATTGCTGTTGAACATTCAGCTCGTGACTCTAGTACCTTTCTCATTCTGAAATGTGTGCATGGAGGGGGAATTAGCTGTATTTACTCCTAAAAATTACTCTGTACAAAGATTTCTGTAAAAGGGAAAGGAACACACACAATGGAAATAAGAATTGTGAGTTTATTTGCAAATGCTTTTATTAAAAAATATTAATCATGTACAAAAGTATTGTTTTCAAAATAAGATAGTTTTGCCATTAACACAACCATCCCACAAAATTGAGGTGCTGAAATTTCCTTATTACATTGTGTTTCACTCCACCACTCTCAAAGTTTCACAAACGTAAATGAAACTTATGACAATTAAAAGAACAGCCAGCGAAAATTGGAGAAAAGAAATGGATAGTAAGTATTTATAAAGATCACAAGGCCAGAAGTCAAGGAATTTCACCCTAAGGAGCTCAGGTGATCTTAGAAAGCTATAGTAACAGAAATTCTTAGGCATAGTCACATAGATTTTTATTAAAGATCTCCTTTCTAGAGCATCCTAGAAAATTCCTAATTTTTTGTAATGCCTTGAGTTCACTTAAAATATCATTAAGGCATCTTGGGATCATTGCTTATAAGAAGTTCTGCATCTAATATCATAAAGAACAAAAAACAAACAAACAAAAAAAGACTTTGTAAAGACTTTGCACACTGGAAAAATCATTATTTGATGAGGAGGAGAATGTACAGAAATGAGTGTCAGGGCAATCAGCTGTTAGTCCAAATTTCTTTCTGGTGTGGGGACTTTTCAAGTTCCGTGGGCCTTGATGGATCTGTACTACTTTGTTAAAATAATGCAGCTTGTACAGTTTTCTAGATGGTCTCCATGACCTTTTCAAATATAAAACACTGTGGTTCTCATCAGGTCTCATCACTGCATCTCTTTTTTTTCTAGCCAACATATGCCCTTTTATTTATTTTTTGAGGTTTTTTTTTTATAAACATATAATGTATTTTTATCTGCAGGGGTACAGGTCTGTGAATCACCAGGTTTACACGGTTCATAGCACTCACCATAGAACATACCCTCCCCAATGTCCATAACCCCAACCCCTCTCCCGACCACCCTCCCCGCAGCAATCCTTAGTCTGTTTTGTAAGATTAAGAGTCACTTATGGTTTGTCTCCCTCCCAATCCAATCTTGTTTCATTTATTCTTTGCCTACTCCCCAAACCCCCATGTTGCATCTCCACTTCCTCATATCAGAGAGATCATACGATAGTTGTCTTTCTCTGATTGACTTATTTCACTAACCATGATACCTTCTAGTTCCATCCACATCGTCGCAAATGGCAAGATTTCATTTCTTTTGATGGCTGCATAGTATTCCATTGTGTATATATACCACTTCTTCTTTATCCATTCATCTGTTGATGGATATTTAGATTCTTTCCATAGCTTGGCTAATGTAGACATTGCTGCTATAAACATTCGGGTGCACGTGCCCCTTCGGATCACTACGTTTGTATCTTTAGGGTAAATACCCAGTAGTGTGATTGCTGGGTCATAGGGTAATTCTATTTTCAACTTTTTGAGGAACCTCCACGCTGTTTTCCAGAGTGGTTGCACCAGCTTGCATTCCCACCAACAGTGTAGGAGCGTTTCCCTTTCTCCGCATCCTCGTCAGCATTTGTCATTTCCTGACTTGTTAATTTTAGCCATTCTGACTGGGGTGAGGTGATATCTCATTGTGGTTTTGATTTGTATTTCCCTGATGCTGAGTGATGTGGAGCACTTTTTCATGTGTCTGTTGGCCATCTGGATGTCTTCTTTGCAGAAATGCCTGTTCATGTCATCTGCCCATTTCTTGATTGGATTATTTGTTCTTTGGGTGTTGAGTTTGCTAAGTTCTTTATAGATTTTGGACACTAGCCCTTTATCTGATATGTCGTTTTCAAATATCTTTTCCCATTCTGTCAGTTGTCTTTTGGTTTTATTAACTGTTTCCTTTGCTGTGCAAAAGCTTTTGATCTTGATGAAATCCCAATAGTTCACTTTTGCCCTTCTTCCCTTGCCTTTGGCGATGTTCCTAGGAAGAAGTTGCTGTGGCTGACATCGAAGAGGTTGCTGCCTGTGTTCTCCTCAAGGATTTTGATGGATTCCTTTCTCACATTGAGATCCTTCATCCATTTTGAGTCTATTTTCGTGTGTGGTGTAAGGAAATGGTCCAATTTCATTTTTCTGCATGTGGCTGTCCAATTTTCCCAACACCATTTGTTGAAGAGACTCTCTTTCTTCCATTGGACATTCTTTCCTGCTTTGAGTTGACCATAGAGTTGAGGGTCTATTTCTGGGCTCTCTATTCTGTTCCATTGATCTATGTGTCTGTTTTTGTGCCAGTACCATACTCTCTTGATGATGACAGCTTTGTAATAGAGCTTGAAGTCCGGAATTGTGATGCCACCAACTTTGGCTTTCTTTTTCAATATTCCTTTGGCTATTCGAGGTCTTTTCTGGTTCCATATAAATTTTAGGATGATTTGTTCCATTTCTTTGAAAAAAATGGATGGTACTTTGATAGGAATTGCATTAAATGTGTAGATTGCTTTAGGTAGCATAGACATTTTCACAATATTTGTTCTTCCAATCCAGGAGCATGGAACATTTTTCCATTTCTTTGTGTCTTCCTCAATTTCTTTCATGAGTATTTTATAGTTTTCTGAGTATAGATTCTTAGTCTCTTTGGTTAGGTTTATTCCTAGGTATCTTATGGTTTTGGGTGCAATTACAAATGGGATGGACTCCTTAATTTCTCTTTCTTCTGTCTTGTTGTTAGTGTAGAGAAATGCAACCGGTTTCTGTGCATTGATTTTATATCCTGACACTTTACTAAATTTCTGTACAAGTTCTAGCATTTTGGAGTGGAGTCTTTGGGTTTTTTCACATAAAGTATCATAGCATCTGCAAGGAGTGATAGTTTGATTTCTTCTTTGCTGATTTAGATGTCTTTAATTTCTTTTCATTGTCTGATTGCTGAGGCTAGGACTTCTAGTACTATGTTGAATAGCAGTGGTGATAACGGACATCCCTGCCGTGTTCCTGACCTTAGAGGAAAAGCTCTCAGATTTTTCTCCATCAAGAATGATATTTGCAGTGGGTTTTTCATAGATGGCTTTGATAATATTGAGGTATTTGCCCTCTATCCCTACACTTTGAAGAGTTTTGATCAGGAAGGGATACTGTACTTTGTCAAATGCTTTTTAAGCATCTATGGAGAGTATCATATGGTTCCTGTTCTTTCTTTTATTAATGTGTTGTATCACATTGATTGATTTGCGGATGTTGAACCAACCTTGCAGCCCTGGAATAAATCCCACTTCGTCATGGTGAATAATCCTTTTAATGTACTGTTGAATCCTATTGGCTAGTATTTTGGTGAGAATTTTCTCATCTGTGTTCATGAAGGATATTGGTCTGTAATTCTCTTTTTTGATGGGATCCTTGTCTGGTTTTGGGATCAAGGTGATGCTGGCCTCATAAAATGAGTTTGGAAGTTTTCCTTCCATTTCTATTTTTTGGAACTGTTTCAGGAGAAAAGTAATTAATTCTTCTTTAAATGTTTGGTAGAATTCCCCTGGGAAGCCATCTGGCCCTGGGCTTCTGTTTGTTTGGAGATTTTTGGTGACTGTTTCAATCTCCTTACTGGCTACGGGTCTGTTCAGGTTTTCTATTTCTTCCTGGTTCAGTTGTGGTAGTTTATATGTCTCTAGGAATGCATCCATTTCTTCCAGATTGTCAAATTTGTTGGCATAAAGTTGCTCATAGTATGTTCTTATAATTGTTTGTATTTCTTTGGTGTTGGTTGTGATCTCTCCTCTTTCATTCATGATTTTATATATTTGGGTCCTTTCTCTTTTCTTTTTGATAAGTCTGGCCAGCGGTTTATCAATCTTATTAATTCTTTCAAAGAACCAGCTCCTAGTTTCATTGATTTGTTCTATTAGGTTTTTTGGTTTCTATTTCATTGATTTCTGCTCTGATCTTTATTATTTCTCTTCTCCCACTGGGTTTAGGCTTTCTTTGTTGTTCTTTCTCCAGCTCCTTTAGGTGTAGGGTTAGGTTGTGTATTTGAGACCTTCCTTGTTTCTTGAGAAAGGCTTGTAACGCTATATATTTTCCTCTCAGGACTGCCTTTGCTGTGTCCCACAGATTTTGAACCGTTTTGTTTTCATTATTTGTTTCCATGAATTTTTTTCAATTCTTCTTTAATTTTCCAATTGAACCATTCATTCTTTAGAAGGATGCTGTTTAGTCTCCATGTATTTGGGTTCTTTCCAAATATCCTCTTGTGATTGAGTTCTAGCTTCAGAGCATTGTGGTCTGAAAATATGCAGGGAATGATACCAACCTTTTGATACCAGTTGAGACCTGATTTATGACCCAGGATGTGATCTATTCTGGCTAATGTTCCATGTGCAGTAGAGAAGAATGTGTATTCTGTTGCTTTGGGATGAAATATTCTGAATATATCTGTGATGTCCATCTGGTCCAGTGTGTCATTTAAGGCCTTTATTTCCTTGTTGATCATCTGCTTGGATGATCTGTCCATTTCAGTGAGGGGAGTGTTAAAGTCCCCTACTATTATTGTATTCTTGTTGATGTGTTTCTTTGATTTTGTTATTAATTGGTTTATATAGTTGTCTGCTCCCACATTAGGGGCATAGATATTTAAAATTGTTAGATCTTCTTGTTGGACAGATCCTTTGAGTATGATATAGTGTCCTTCCTCATCTCTTATTATAGTCTTTGGCTTAAAATCTAATTGATCTGATATAAGGATTGCCACCCGAGCTTTCTTCTGATGTCCATTAGCATGGCAAAATGTTTTCCGCCCCCTCACTTTAAATCTGGAGGTGTCTTCGGGTCTAAAATGAGTTTCTTGTAGGCAACATATTGATGGGTTTTGGTTTTTTATCCATTCTGATACCCTGTGTCTTTTGATTGGGGCATTTAGCCCATTAACATTCAGGGTAACTATTGAGAGATATGAATTTAGTGCCATTGTGTTGCCTGTAAGGTGACTGTTACTGTATATTGTCTCTGTTCCTTTCTGATCTACTACTTTAGCTCTCTCTTTGCTTAGAGGACCCCTTTCAATATTTCCGGTAGAGCTGGTTTGGTGTTTGCAAATTCTTTCAGTTTTTGTTTGTCCTGGAAGCTTTTTACCTCTCTTCTATTTTCAATGATAGCCTAGCTGGATATAGTATTCTTGGCTGCATGTTTTTCTCATTTAGTGCTCTGAATATATCATGCCAGTTTTTTCTGGACTGCCACGTCCCTGTGGATAAGTCTGCTGCCAATCTAATATTTTTACCATTGTATGTTACAGACTTCTTTTCCCAGGCTGCTTTCAGGATTTTCTCTTTGTCACTAAGACTTGTAAATTTTACTATTAGGTGACAGGGTGTGGACCTATTCTTGTTGATTTTGAACAACACATTATTCTAATGTTGTTTCGTCTTATGGTGTCACTTATCTCTCGAATTCTCCCCTCGTGGTCCAGTAGCTGTTTGTCTCAGCTTCTTTATTCTCTGTCATTTGGTCTTCTATATCACTAATTCCTTCTTCTGCCTCATTTATCCTAGCAGTAATAGCCACCATTTTTTATTACACCTCATTAATAGCTTTTTTTACTTCTACTTGATTAGATTTTAGTTCTTTTATTTCCCCAGAAAGGGCTTTTATCTCTCCAGAGAGGGTTTCCCTAATATCTTCCATGCCTTTTTTGAGCCTGGCTAGAACCTTGAGAATCATCATTCTGAACTCTAGATCTGACATATTACCAATGTCTGTATTGATTAGGTCCCTAGCCTTCTGTACTGCCTCTTGTTCTTTTTTTTGGGGTGAGTTTTTCCCGCCTTGTCATTTTGTCCAGATAAGAGTATATAAAGGAGCAAATAAAATACTAAAAGTGTGGCAAAGACCCCAGGAAAATGCACTTTAACCAAATCAGAAGGGACCCCAAATCTTGGGGGGCAGATAGGGGATAAAAAGACATTCAGAAAAAAAAATTTTAAAAAGAAAACAAATAAATAAAAAATTTAAAAGAGAAAAGTATGTATATATATTAGATAAGCTAGTTAAAAAATGTTAAAAAAGAAAAGCGTAAAATTTTTAAAAAATTAGCAGAAGAAAAAAAATTAAATTAAAAAAATTAAGTTAATCACAGGACTAAAGAATCGTGGGGAGAAAGCCATGAGTTCCGTGCTTTGCTTTTTCCTCCTCTGGAATTCTGCTGCTCTCCTTGATAGGTGAACTTGGTCTTGGCTGGATTTCTTGTTGATCTTCTGGGGGGATCTTCACTTCTGTTGTAGTGATTCTCAAGTGTCTTTGTCTGAGGCAGAATTGCACCATCCTTACCAGGGGCCGGGCTAAGTAATCTGCTCGGTTTCACTTTCAGGAGCTTTTGTCCCCTGAACACTTTCCGTAGAGTTCTGGAGGACGAGAATGAAAATGGCAGCTTCCCAGTCTCCAGCCCGGAGGAGCGGAGAGCTCAGGGCCCCACTTCTCCGTGCACCCTCAGAGAATAGAGCCCAATCACTCCCATCTCCCTGGCCTCTGGCCACACTCGGAGCTCACCCAGTCTGCAACCGGTTCAAGGTAATCCCGGGCTGAGAGCTCACTCCTCGGCTCTGTCTCTGTAGCTGGCTTCCCCCATCTAATACCTGTGAGCTCTGCAACACTCAGACACCCCCGATCCTTCTGTGACCCTGCAGGACCTTGGGCCACACTGACCTTGTGTGGGCTTCACCCCGGTTTAGCCTCTGGAGCGATGTCCCTCAGTGTAGCAGACTTTTATAAAAGTCCTGATTTAGTGCTCTGTTGCTCCACCGCTTGCCGGGAGCTGGCCGCTCCACCAGCAGTCTATCTCCCGTAGCTTTGGAGTCACTTCTCCGCCGGTCCTACCTCTCAGAAATTGGTCGATTTTCTGTTTCTAGAATTGCTGTTCTTCTCTTCGATCTCCCGTTGGATTTGTAGATGTTGGCAATGGTTTGATAAGCTATCTAGCTATCTCTTGCTACCTGATGTGGTCTCAGCCTGCTAATTCTCTGCCATCTTCCAACATATGCCTCATCACTGCATCTTGCCTATCTCTCTTCTCCTGAAGGCTAGAGTCAGCTAATCCCAGATATTAGTCTTAAACACACACACACACACAAATAAAAATTTCATGATGAGTGGCAAGTGACATAGTAAACATTTGCCTTGGGAATTCCAAAGAGATATTTTTTAAATTGAAGTATAATTGATATATAATATTATATTAGTTTCAGGTATTATATTATATTCTACAGTATTATACTGATATCCAATATTATAATCAGAATAGTGTTTTGATATTTATATAGATTGCATAATGCTCATTCAATAAGTATAGTCACCATCAGCCACCATATAAAGTTATGACAATATTATTGACTCTATTCCCTATACTGTACTCTTGATCCCATGACTTATTTACTTTATAACTGTAATTTGGGGGCATCTGGCTGGTTCAGTCAGTTAGGCATCTCCTTTCGGCTCAGGCCATAATCCCATGGTCCAGAGATTGAGTCCCACATCAAACTCCCTACTCAGTGAGGAGTCTGCTTCTCCCACTGTCCCTCCCACACATGTATTTTCTCTCTTTCTCTCACTGGCAAAAATAAATAAAAAATATTTTTTTAAAAATTATTTTTAAAAACCTGTATTTTGTACCAAGGAGATATTATGATGGTGTATTTTACAAGATTTATTTCAAAAATGCCTAGTTCTTTAAAAAGTTGGCACAGGAATAGGAGAAAAGATGAAATATCATGCCTAACAAATGGAAAGATACAGGTTGATAGAGGATGTCCATCAAAGGATGAAGCAGCAAATAATTTAGCAATTCAGACATGACTGAAAAAGAAGTGGTCATTATTTGATGGACACAAACTTCCTGAATTTTCCAAATTCCTGAACATTGTATATTTATTGTTTCTTACTTGTTTTCTATAGCACTTGCTATATTCCTATATTGGCATGAATTATGATGGTTGGTTGGAAGAAGGTAAATACACACATACAAACATACAATTAAGTAGAAACACTTAACTGTATGATTTTACAAATGATAAAGATATTAGAAACTAGGGCTACTCACATTTCTAAATCCTGGAATTAAGCTCTCTGGGAAAATACTACTAGAAAAAATGATAAGACTAGTAGAGAATAAGTTTCATTTAAAGCACCCAAAAGGGCAGAAAACAGGGGATACCTAGGTGGCTCAGTCAGTTAAGCATCTGCCTTCACCATAGGTCATGATCCCAGGGTCTTGGGATCAAGCCCCATGTCAGGCTCTCTGCTTAGCTGGGAGCCTGCTTCTCCCACTCCCTCCACCTGATGCTCTGCCTGCTTGTGCGTGCTGTCTCTCTCTCTCTCTCTCTCTCTGTCAAATAAATAAATTAATTATTTTTGTTTAAAAAAAGGGGGGGCAGAAAACACATGTCCCTCTTTCCCCCTACTTTGTCATGTTTCATAATTTACTTATAATGTTTGGCTCAAGCAAGAACTTTTGCTGAACAAACCATAATTTTTGTTTTAGACCAATGTTTCTGAACCTTTGTTTTTCATCATCACTGTCTAAGAAGGTTTATTGGACCCTTTTATCCCTAATCACTCTCCAGTAAAATTATAACACCACAGATAGACTGTGTCTTCATTTATGTGTTATATTCATATAAGTCCTTTATGGATTTTGAGTAAGATTTTTCTCACCCCCTCCAAGGAACTAATTTTTGTCCCTGTGGAGATGATTTTACCCCCCTGAGAATGTATGTTTTATGTTGTGGTAAAATAGGAATGCTGTATTCGCTGCTGAAAGATGGCAAGGTACAGATACCAATGCATCCCACACTTACTGAACAGTTACAGATCAGAAGAAAACATAAGAAGATCTAAGCATGGCTTCCTGCATGTTCTCCTACTACACATACTTATTAAATAAAAATAATAAATCACAGAATCTGAAGCAAATCAGCCAAAGAAAACATTAAGGGGAAAAAAAATAGAAGTGATATTGGCAGATGAGCCCCTGAAAATTCTGGGGAGTCATTTTCTGAAAAAAGAGAAAGGAAAAATAAAGAAGGTAGAACATGGAGTTAACACAATACCTTGGCAGCTTTATTTACATTAAGATTTTCAGAAACCAATCAATAGATGGACATTTTATAGGGCTCTGAGAGAAAGAGGATACAGGCCCAGTGATGGAGTCCATTCTGTGACCCATGGGTCAATGGAAGTTACATGACAAGAAAGGAGCACCCATATCTGGAGGAAATTGAGAACAGAAAGGGAAATAGAGTCCGCACACTTTCAAGAGAGATCTTCGCATTTTTATACTTAACCCTCCACAACTTTCAGTGGTTGGGATACATGAGAGAACAATGGCTCAAGGACCATTTAAATTTTATTTGTTTATATGCAAAAATAGCACAAAACCCAGGACAATTCCAGGGGTATTTCATAATTTATATAAACATATTCTAAACCAAACTTTTAAGTATTAATTAATGTAATAGATGAGAATACGAGTTGGCAGCCTCAAATCCAAAAGAAATTCAAGGCAGGACTGTTTACAATGGTCCTGGGTTTGGCCATTCTCTTCTTCCTGTTCTCCGTTCTATTCAATGACCTCTCCTTTTCTGTCACCTTTGCTGGTGTGGCTCCATCCTTCTGTCCCCTAAATAAGGCAGGTGCCAAGGTCAATTTTTATCTTCCTGTCTCTGTGCTCTCTTCTTTGGCAAACCCTGACTTCTCAGGTTATCAGCTATCATGCCTAGACAGATCTTTTCCTAGACCATCTCTCCGGCCTAACAGGATCACCAAATATAATTCCCAACTGCCTACTAAATATTCCTATGTGGATTTCCTTTCAACACCCCAAAAATCAAAATGAACAAAATAAAGATCATCATCATAAAACCTCTTGCTTCCTTATTTCTGTTAAATAAATGTCACAGAAATTTATGACAAATATGCCTCTCAGTCCTCACCCATGTGCTCACCTGGTTATCAAGACTGTTCATTCTACCTGCAGACCGTCATTCACAGTGGTTTTGTATACCCTAGTCAGACCTCGTGTGTCCCACCCAGACTCCTAAAATTGCATCAGCACTGGTATGCTCTAATTCCCCTCTCTTGGATATATTCTATGTGCTTTTTTCAAAATAATCCTCATATTTGGCCATACCACAAAATAACTTAAATGGTTATACATTTCTAACCATTTTCAGTCAATATTGAGGCTCTTTCTACTTTTCTTCCACAATATTGTACCTCTAAATTCCCATTGTCCCTTGTGACTACCAGATGGGCCCACTAATAACTACCCATTAGCATACCATACCTCTTTCCTGAGCATCTTGTTGAAATTATTCCCTCTGCTTAAAATATTTTTCTCTTTTCTAGCAACCTCACCCAACAAAGTCTGACTCCCTGTCAAAATGAAGGTCAAATTCACCTCCATGTTAATAATTTTTCCTGAATCTCTCCTCTGGACTTTAGAGCAGAATGTACCTCTTTCAGTGTGCCTTGTCACTTTCTACATTCCATCCTTATTGATAATACAACATCATAGGACATGACTATATTTGTATGTACCCTCTTTCTTCCCTCTTGCACCCAAAGCAGGCAACACTAATCAATTGCAACATTCTTTCTTACTAAACCCAAACAAGTTCTCAGAATCCATCTCAGCACCACATGTCAGGCAGCCACTGCCAATTCGTTAAAGTTGATACATGAACACAAGACCTGGATTATAGTAAATATCCAATAAATGTTAGCTAATACTATTATTATTTTTCTCTAGCATAATACTCATCACATGAACTAGAAAATTGTTGAAGACCATTGGTTAAACAAACTGCCACTAAAATGTCTTGTCTACATTTCTTCACCTTTGTACTTAATGAAGGCAGAAAACTTGTATTCCTTTCAAGCCACAGTTTTTCTGTCACACTGAGGAAAACTATGCTATTTCCCAAAGCAAAATGCCATAATTCCTTTCTCTAACACACACATTGATTCATAATCAGTGCCATTAGTGCTCCAGTTCAGAATGAATGCCAGTGTTACCATCAGAGAAATCTGAGGAAATTATTTCATCACTGAATCTTCCAGATGGCTGATGTTATTTAGCTAGTCACACAGCTTCATTCTAATGGGAAAGCTGGGTCCTGTTTGGGTAGACACAGGCTACAAGGACTGTATTTGTATGGATAGTTTGACTGTCTGGGCATTTCCCCCAGAGAATAGGTGAGAGAAGAATGTGCATGTGGAAGCATATGTGAAAACATCTGCTCTTGGAGATATCATCTCTTTACTTAGGATGCTCGCAAGTTCACTCTTCCCTGGCTTTACGTACAGTGATCACTTTTCACATGCTGCCTCTTATCACCCAAAGGTAACGATGTCCATGACAATGATGGTGATGCTGCTCATGTTGATGATGATGGTGAAACATCACATCTGCATAATCCTCTATCATTTTCAAATATGCGGAATGGCTGGCAGAGAGAGAAAAACATATTGTTGCAGAGAAGAGGAACAAGGCAGGGACACTTTAAAGATAACAGAAACCTCTAATGGAAGGAAGATTCTAAGGCCCACTGCAAGGCTGGGGCCGGAACATATGCCTTAGGATTTCTTTAAGATTAATTCCAAGTTCGATAGTGAATCTCAGAAGAGAATGGAGGCCCAAGCCATGAAATATTCTGGATTTGAAGCTAGAAGTTCTAAGCCCTCAAAGTTTCTAGAATCAATTATAGACCTTTTATATCATTATTTCTCCTTCTCTGTGATGCTTTCAGGGAATGAGATACTTTGCCTACCCCCAAGATCCCCTAGATCACTCATTCCCCTGCACCAATTAACTCCAGCTTTGGTCATGTTTGTGTTATTTTGCTGGACTGTTTCTTTGGGGAAGGGAATCGGGTTTTCATGGTGATGACAGAATAGTCCAATGTGGTGTCTTTCACCCTCTTGGAGCACCAGTCACAGGGGTGGGACAGAAGACCACACTGGCGCCACATCTGCTCCTTGTCTCCATCTGTGTGGGTTTTATCACTTGGGAAGCCAATGAAGACGATTATGTCCTAGGGCTGGGCTTGAAGTTGGGCTGAACATAAATGCCTTTGTTATCCTCACTGACTTGCAACTTCAGATATTGATTTATTACAGCTTCTGATCTTCAGCCCAGAAGTCTAATCTTGTGAAACGCTGACTATATATTTCTATCCCTAAAGTCACACAATTCCTTGATCATGGAGGAAAATACTGTAGAAATCTTTAATTGAAGACTTTTCTCTAATAGGGTTTCCCAGGAAAATAAATAAACAAAAATAAAGATTTGGCAAAACAGCTTTTGTTCAGATTTCTAAAACCCTGAAGCATCTAGGCGGCAGAATTGTCTGTGCAGGACTCTTATTTTGAAATCACATTTGAAAAATCATTTTAAAAATCACACAACTAACATGGCTAACAGCATGATTATAGGTAACACGTGGTAGCAGGATCAGAGGCCAGGCTGCTGATCATCAGGGGATGCTGGGACAGTCTGGGCAACTCAGTTAGAAAGAGACAAGCAAATAAAGCAAATAAAAAACAACAAAACAGACTCTGTCAAGGAGCTGATGGGAAAATCTTGTGATTTTCGTAGACGACGAGACATTGATTGCTGAGTCATAGATGCCTGAAATGGAAAGAGAATTCCCCAAATGTAAGATAAAGCAAGGACAAGAGATGGTACTTCAGGGTTCTTGTAAGAAAACCATATATACTTTGTGTGTGTGTGTGTGTGTACCTACATACAATTGAAAGATGCTTTCTTTTGCCATTTTTAAGGAAAAGAGTACGCCAATTATAAATTCATTTTCAAGCTATCTAAACTGATAATAAAACTTTACCAATTGGGCTTTTTAATCTGATGTGGTTTTTTTTCCACTTTCTTATAAACTGGGATGTTTTAAATTACTATACAATGATAACTCTTAAAAATTTTTTGCATCATGCATTTCTATTAAATACAATATTTCCTGAGACCAACATTCTCTTAAAACCATGGTGCATCTTAGCATTTCCTTACAGTTCACATTTGGTGCCTGATGACACAATCAAAAAACATATGTTTCTTTGCAGTCACTGTGCTTTCTGGAAAGAAAAGTACTTACAGGTCTTTGGATACCTGATTCCTATCCCAGATACTGCAGTTTTTTACTGCAGAGACATTCGTTACACCATTCTATTGTTTGTGAGAATAAAAGCAGCGATGTATTTGTGCTCACAAACTCTCCCATTTGAAAGAGTGCTTCTAATTCTTTTTAAGTCTAAGAAATAAAATTTCCAGAAAACATGTTGGTTTTGCATCCTCTGTGCAGTACCTGAGTGCCTGCCCTTGTATCTCTCTCTCAATGTCTCTGCCATGTCACTGAGAAATTAAGGTAATGACAACCTCCCAGATTCTGGAAGAAACTATAGACAGTCAACAAACTGCTTTGTTTTTCCTGGGAGAGCATCAATTCTGGACAAGAAGAATTTATCAGGCCGAGATCTTGATGCAGATTCAGCTGTGAGAGACCTGTTAGTATGTGTTAGTGGCTCACTTTCTTCATTCCTCAGAGTAAGTGTAAGGTATTTGCTTATTCTCTAAGTAACTTATGCCAAGAAAAAAATTGCAGAAAAAACAGGGGTGATGGACCTCAAAAACATTCTGCTAAGTGAAAGAAGCCAGATGGGAAAGACCACATATTGTATGATCCCACTTATATAAAATGTCCAGAACAGGCAAATCTGTAAAGACAGAGAGTATATTTGCCAGAGTCTGGGTGTAGGAACAGGGATTTACTGTAAATGGACCCAAGGGATCCCTTTGGGGTGATGGAAACATTTTAAAACTGGATTGTGGTGATGGTTGAACAACTCTATAAATTTAGTAAAAATAGTTGAATTATACACTTAAAACAGATGAATTTCATGGTATGTAAAAAATAGAATGGATATCTAACGGGGTAATTATCACCTTCTAACGTATGGAACATACTATGTTCAGAAAACAAGCAGTCACTCTGTAACTGCACACCTGCTTACAAAGAAAATTCAAAGAATTTGCTTAGTTTGTTTTATATTTCAATAAAAGCTATGAACTGGATACAGTCATGTTGTGCTTCAACTGCACAACAATTTCTCCCACAGCCTATAGTTCACTCTATTATATTTCAAATCTATGATTTTTCAGCAAAGCCTGTAATCTAGGTGCTTGGGGGATTCCTGGGGAAATTCCAAGCAAATTTGTTGGAATTACCCGTTTTAAACATTACCCAAGAATTACATACCTTTATTCTTTTTAGGCCATTATTGTAACTTTCTAACTAATTTTAAGCTCATGGAAAAGTTGCAAGAATAGTACAAAGAATTCCAAATGCCGTTAGCCAGATTCACCAATTGCTTACATTTTCCACATTTTCTTTCTCTATGTGTATTTCTTCATTTTTTTCTTTTTTAAATACAATCATACAGCACGTGCATTGGAAAAATTAAATGATTTATATAATTATTTAAGTAAGTGTAATTTCCCTGCCTCCTTAAGGAAAATCATTATTAACAATTTCTTGAATAGTTTCATAAAGCGTTTGAGAGACGCAAATAAAATAATTGTTAAAAATACTTGGCAAATTATATATATATAAAGTATACCTATATATATATACATATATATAATATATATATTTATATATATATAAAGTATACCTACAAATAGGAGTTACTATCAAAAACAGAACAAAACAAAAAACCCAGTCAGTTTGAGTTTCCTCTCGCAGTGGAGCTGGAAATGACTTTGTACTGTATCTCTCTTCCTATGTAGAGTGACTTCTTTGAAAGGCAGTGCAGAGGCCTGGGGTGGTCAGCCACTGAGCAGACTGATTAATGGACTGAATGAGAGAGCCAAGTGGAAAGTCCCAGCTAAGTAGAAGCAATGATCACACTCCTCTGATATGTATCATCTGACATTCAGAGAAAAGCAGAGACACCTGTGTGCTCACAGATCCAGACAAAGGAAATGAACCAACATTGCTGTGTCTTATAATTGTTTTTCCTGGCCATCCATTTCTAAGCCATCGGCCTCCCATCAATGATCACGTGTATTTGGAATCACAATAGATGAAGCACAGCTGAGCCAACGCTAATCAGAGGTAGTTCATAGAGAGAACCACTGGCTGCAACTTTGCTGGCAATGGATGGAGGAAGTAAAAACTAACAGGGAATGAAAAGGAACCATGCTAACAAAGACCGTTAGAACAACCACCACCACAAGAAGTGCCCCCACTTCCACATGTGCTTGCCTTCCCGAGGCTGCCCTAGCCCAGAGTATCTCACAATAGACCCTCCTTGCTTCGTGGAAGCTCACAGGTCCCAGTGGGTATGCAGACTGCAGCAGCAGCTATAAAAACAAGCAGACCCTTAACTGTGCCTAGAGACAACTAGGTGACTAGAGACAACTCCTCTGAAAGAACAAGGTCTTCCAAAGCTACAAGGGACATGTACACACCTGTGCAGGTGTGTGACTTAGTTCATGTCCACACTATGGCTGTCGAGGAAATCAGCCACACAATCTCGGCATTGGCCTCAGTGGCTGGATGAAGTGGGTGAACAACATTCTAGGCCAGATCAACCTTTGCTACAGTCAAGCAAAGATGATAAATCTGATTGTCTTGGCTATAAGTAGACTCAAGAACAGAATTTCTGTCTGAGTCCACCTCAGTCCTCATTGAGTATATTAAACAGACTCTCCATGGTTCTGGGCAGCATCTCGGTGCTGGGTCAGCCCTGCTAGCTGGGCTGGCAGTGGACCCAGGCTATACCTATAACTCATCTCTCTGGTTATACCAGAAGCAGCCCTTTACGTCCATTGGGTCTTAGTTGAGTTTGAAAATGGTTTCCTAAGGAGTGCATACATACAGTTAACTCTATTATTTCTCCTAATTCTGGCCAACATGGTGCAGTGGCTAAGAGCACGGAATCTAGAGCCAAACTGTCCAAGTTCAATTGCCAGTTCTTGGGCAACCTTGGGCAAGCCAGTGAACTTTCTGTAAAACAAGGATCACAATGGTACCATTATTGTTAATAATAATACCATTATTATTATGTTATTTGCATAATATGTTGTTACTTTCAAAGCTTCCTTATTTCCCTTGGTCATAAAACACACTTGAAAAATGATGTCTGATGGGAAAAGGGAAATAGAATGGAAAAAATCCACTCATGCTTTCTCTGTCCTCCAGATGTCACCTGGTTTGCATTTTTAAAAATGCTATGTGATCATCTCATCTCTTTGATTTTTTTTTTAAAGTTTCCCATGGCTAATATTAGGACTTTTATATAGTAAAATTTATTAATCTTTCTGTTTTGTGCTCTTTACAACCCATTTAAGAAATCCTCTTCTAGCCCCAAGAAAGAAACCACTGATTTACATGGAATTGATTTTTAATATAATATGAAATGGGGCCCATTTTTAATTTTTTTCAATATGCATATATTTTCCCAGGGCCATTTTATTGAGTAGTTCAATTTTTTTTTTTTTATTGACTTGCAAAGCCAGCTCTGTCAAGAATTGGTTTTTCATATTTGTGTAGGTCTGATTCTGGATTGTTTGGTCCATTCCATTCATTTAATTCTGCCCCAATATCCCTTTGTCTTAATTTATATCACTATGTAAGTCTTGGCATCTGGTAAAGTAAATCCTTCTACAAAGTTCTTCTGCAAAAGGATTATCTTGACTGTATTTTTGGCCATTTTCTCTTTCATATATATTCTAAAATCAGCTTTGTTAGAATTTTTATTGGAATTGCATTGCAAAAATTGGGCAACAATTCATATATATGTGATAGATGCCCAGAAACATGAACATGGTATGCTTATCCATCAACAGGGTGTGACTTTTATTGTGGGTTGAATTGCGTCCCTCCAAACATAGTGTTGAAGTCTAAGCCCCAGTACCTCAGAATGTGACCTTATTTGAAAATAGGGTCATTGCAGATGGAATTAGTTAAAACAAAATTTTACTGGATGCCAAGACTTACTGGAGTAAGATGGGCTCTTAAACAGTAAGACTAGTGTCTATACAAGAAGAGGATGTGAAGATATACGAAAAGAAAGCTATGTGAGGATGCAGAGATTGAATTTAGGTAGCTACAAGCCAAGGAACTGAAGGATTGCTGATCACTACCAGACACGAAGAAGAGGCAAGGAAGCATTCTTCACAGAGTCTCAGAAGGAACATGGCCCTGTTGATTTTGGATTTCTAGTCTCCAGAATTGTGAGAGAAAAAATTTCTATTAATTGAAGATACCCATTTGTGGTATTTATTATGGCAGCCCTGGGAAACCAATATAACTCTCCATTTAACAAATTATTCTGTACTGAATTTCAACAGTTGTATAGTTTTCTCCATAAAGGTTTTGTGCATTTTGTATTACATTTATTTCTATATGACTTTTACCTTCTGTTGCTGTGTAGAAAAGCAACTGACTTCTGCATGTTAATCATGTACCAAGAAAATTTGTTTTAACCCCTTATTAATTTTAAGAATTTGTTGGTTGTTTGGAAGGGGTTTCTGTGAAGACAATGATATCACCAAAAATAATAATACATTTGTTTCCTCTTTTGAAGAAGAAGAAATGAATCATCTCTTTCATGCTCTTCTTTTATTGCAGGGTAGTAGGTCTTACCTGTATTTTCTTGAGATCAAGTTTCTTAGTCATTGATTTAATTTTTTTAATAATTATAGAATAATCCAGATTTTCTATTTTTCAAATATATATATGTAAAATATGTATATATTAGTATTATATATAATATAAAATATATATGTGTAAAATTATGTATATATTAGTGGATATATATAAATATATGGAGAGAGAGATATATATACCCACTAATGATCATGACTTATTAATTAAGATGTTCAAATCTGCTCTCTTATTTTATTTTATTTGCCTGTTGATTAACACTATGGTGGTGAACTGACAAATTCTTCTTTGTGGTTATATCAATTTTAACATTACATATTTTCAATCTATGGTAATTAAGACCATACTATTTAAAATTTAACCTTTGCCAATGCAGAGTGACTTTAATAATAGTTCTTGTCTTAAAATATGTTTAGACTCCTGTTAATATGGCTATTTTAGCTTTTTATTTGTCTGTAACCTAATTTTTTTTTTATCTATTGCTCTCAGTCTGTGTCCTTGTGTTACTAATGGAACTTTTATAAAAGGCGTAGAAATGATTAAAAAAAACTTCTGATAATCTTTGTCTTTTAACTGAAGAGTTTAGTGTATTTACATTAAATGTACTTTCTTACATCTTTGGGTTTGTTTTGTTACATATTGCATTCATCAAATACTTTGTCCATTTCTGAAGTAGGCTTTCTTTGAAGATTTCAACTTTGCATCCACCCACCTGATCTCAACAGTGCCCATGTGGCTTGCCAGTGTAATACGTAGTAAGGTGTATCGTTCATGATGATTTGCCACATTTCCTTTTCCTCTGCCACAAAACCCCCCAATGTTCAGGACAGAGGCTGCTCTGTGAGCCTGGGACTAGAATTGCTGGCAAGGTGTGGCAGGACCACACTGGACCCACAGTACAGACATGCAGAGTGAGCAAGGAACAAACATTTATTGTTGCAGCCTACTCCCATTGAGATAGCTGGCAGGTTTATAACCCCAGTGCAACCTGGCCTACTGATTAAAAACACATTTCTTAATCTTATTTTGCATTTTTTATTTTTCCTCTTTATAAAAGTTACTTTCATGATGGTTGTTGTTTTGTGATCTATTATCTTTGTGATCTTTGTGTATCTTTGTGACTATTATGATCATGACTTGCTTTGCATTTCTTAGGATTTTTTGAGTTCGTTTTCTTCCTTTATGTCCGTGTTCTCCTGCATTAGTATAGGTATTATATACTTTCTTGCTATTCTTTCAGTGGCTACTCTAACAATTTTAACATGGATATTTGACTTTACAAAGTCCAAATTTGTCGATACCTGAATAACAAAAGAAACTTGATAGGCTTTTTGAAAAAACACATCCTCTTCTGATTTATATAGAATTGTTACATATTTTAGTACCATCTCCAACTGTTAACAATTAGACATTGTTTTAACCAATGATTACTTAGATTCATTCATATTTTACTGTTTTTTTTTACTCAGAACTCCTTCTTGCATCTCCTACCTCTTTTCTGTTCCTACTATACTGAGGGGTTTTAATCATAAATGAGTGTTGAAATCTGTCAAATGCTTTTTCTGCATTGAATGCTATGGCCATATGGTTTTTCTCTTTAGACTCTTAATATAGTGGATTTTGTTATTTTTTTTTTTAAGTATTGAACCAGACTTGCATTCCTGGAATAAGCCCCACTTGGTTGGGGTGTTTTATTCTTCTAATATAGTGCTAGGCTCCATTTGCTAATATTTTGTTAAGGATTTTTTGTGTCTATGTTTCTGAAGGATACTGGTCTATGGTTTTCTTTTCCTGTGCTATTTTTGTCTACTTTTGTTATTAAGATAAGGCCAGCAACACAAAATAAGTTAGAATATATTACCTCTTCTATTCTCTGGCAGAAATTAGAAAATTGGTGTTATTTCTTTAATGTTTGGAAGAAAGCACCAGTGAAACCATCTGCTACTGAAGATTTTTTTTCTTGGAAGGTTTTTAACTATGAATTCAATTTCTTTGAAAGTTATAAGACTATTCAGATTATTTTATTTTGAATGAATTTTAACATTTTGTGGTTTTTGAAAAATTAGTACATTTTATAAAAGTTATTTATGTATGTAGTGTTGTTTGTTGTGTTTCCTTATTATCCTTTCAACATCTAGGGAAAGAGTAATCTTTAAATGTGAGTATTTTCCTTTTTGCCTGCTCCAGCCAGAGTCCAGGCCAAAACAGGTAGTCCCCCTAATATCTCCCTCTGCTAGGCCAATTTTTTTTTCTAGATATCAAACAGAAGATGTAGTCCTTTAGTGGTTTCTGATTGATGGAGGATCTTATTCTTTTTGTTTTTGCCTGTTCCCTGAACATGTGACCCATTAAAACCCTGGCTAGAGAGGCCGTATGACTAATAAATATACTCAGAGGCAAATCAAGTTCACCTACCCCATGGTTCACACTTTCTTTTTGTTTCTGGTCCCTGAAGAATTATCTGATTTATTTTTTTTCCAGTTCAGCCATGCATTCTTAGGTTTTTTATTTTATTTGGTTATAATACTCTAATTAATGTGTTTAAGTTTGTTGTTCTTGTAAGAAAGATTTCTCCAGGGGCGCCTGGGTGGCTCAGTGGGTTAAGCCGCTGCCTTCGGCTCAGGTCATGATCCCAGGTCCTGGGTTCGAGCCCCGCATCGGGCTTTCTGCTCAGCAGGGAGCCTGCTTCCTCCTCTCTCTCTGCCTGCCTCTCTGCCTACTTGTGATTTCTCTCTGTCAAATAAATAAATAAAAAATCTTTAAAAAAAAAAAAAAAGAAAGAAAGATTTCTCCAAACTTCTAAGCCACCAAATTTCTAGGAATAATGATTAAACAGCCATTTTTGCACTGGTTTAGAAAAAAAAATTAGGTATGAAAATGTTAAATGTGATTGAGGAAAAACTGGACAGTGATATAATGAGGAATATAATTTGGCAGTTTGTATTGGAATGTTTTATGATCTAGCAAGTCCACTTTCCAATATCTATCCCACATTAAAAAAAACTGAAATATTTGTCAAGAGTGGAAAAAATTAAGTAAATTAAGACACAGATTTATTGTGGAATATTCCAAATACAATAATAACATGGACAGCTCTTAAGATTTCTTGTGATGATTGTTTTTAAAGATTTTATTTATTTATTTATTTGACAGACAGAGACACAGTGAGAGAGGGAACACATGCAGGGGGAGTGTGAGAGGGAGAAGCAAGCTTCCCGCTGACCAGGGAGCCTGATGAGGGGTTCAATCCCAGGAATCTGGGATCATGACCTGAGCCTAAGGCAGATGCTTAACAGACTAAGCTACCCACGTGCCCTGATTTCCTGTGATTATTAATAGAGATAATGCAAGCAACTGCCTAGCACACAGATTTATTGACCTGTGATCAATAAATATTAATAAATGTTATGTTTGGAGATGTTTCCTGTTTTCTTCATCTTTCTAACTTACAGAAATGGTATTGAGTTTATGTCAAATGACACTCACTGAAACAATTAATTCTTTCTCTCTCTCTCTCCTCCATCTCAAAAAAAAGGGGGGAGGAAGAAAGGAAGGAAAAATGAAAGAATGAAAAAACAAAGAATGAAAGGAAGAAAGGAAGAAATTCACAGATGAATATCTTTGATGGACATAGAAACCTTAGTCAAAAGTTCTCAACAATATATTAGTAAAATGAATTCAAGAGCACATTAAAAGTGTCATTTACTATGATTAGGTGGGATTTATCATGGGAATGCAAAGGTGGTTCAACGTATGAAATCAATCAATGGGACATACCACATTAATGGAATGAAAGATAAAAATCATACAATCATATCAATAGATGCCAAAAAAATCATGTGACAAAATACAACAGACTTTCATGACTAAAAACTCAACAAACTGGTATAGAAGGAACATATCTTAACACAATAAAGGCCATATATGACAAACCCACAAATAACACCATATTCAGTGGTTCAAGGTTGAAAATTTTTCCTCTAAGAAGAGGAACAAGACAAGGATAACTACTCTTAACACCCCTACTCACCAGAGTATTGAAAGTCCAAACCAGAGCAATCAGGCAAGAAAAAGATATAAAAGGCACCCAAATAGGAAAGGAAGAAATAAAATTGTCCTTGTTTGCAGATGATCATCTTATATAGAGAAAATCCTAAGGTCTCCACCAAAAAACAGCTAGAACTGATCAATGAATTCAGTAAAGTTGCAGGTTATAAAATCAACATCCAGAAAATGGTTACATTTCTATATACTAATAAAATATCTGAAAAAGAAATAAAGAGGATGGAAGACCATTGCATGCTCATTGATTGGAAGAATAAACATGGTTAAAATGTCTATACTGCCTAGAGCAATCTATACTTTCAATGCCATTCCGATCAAAATTCTACCAGCATTTTTCAAAGAGCTGGAGGAAACAATCCTAAATTTTGTATGGAATCAGAAGAGACCCCGAATTACTAAGGAAATGTTGAAAAAGAAAAACAAAACTGGGTGCATCACGTTGCCTGATTTCAAGCTTTACTACAAAGCTGTGATCACCAAGACAGCATGGTACTGGCATAAAAACAGACACATAGACCAGTGGTACAGAGTAGAGAGCCCAGATATAGACCCTCAACTCTATGGTCAAATAATCATTGACAAAGCCAGAAAAAATATACAGTGGAAAAAAGACAGTCTCTTCAATAAATGGTGCTGGGAAAATTGGACAGCTATATGTAGAAGAATGAAACTTGAACATTCTCTTACACCATACTCAAAGATAAACTCAAAATGGATAAAAGACCTCAACGTGAGGCAGGAATCCATCAGAATCCTAGAGGAGAACATAGGCAGTAATCTCTTCGATATCAGCCACAGCAACTTCTTTCAACATATGTCTCCAAAGGCAAAGGAAACAAAAGCAAAAATGAATTTTTGGGACTTCATCAAGATCAAAAGCTTCTGCACAGCAAGGAAAGAGTCAACAAAACAAAGAGGCAACCCACGGAATGGGAGAAGATATTTGCAAATGACAGTACAGACAAAAAGCTGATATCCAGGATCTATACAGAACTTCTCAAACTCAACACACACAAAACAGATAATCATGTCGAAAAATGGGTAGAAGACATGAACAGACACTTCTCCAATAAAGACATACAAATGGCTATCAGACACATGAAAAAATGTTCATCATCACTAGCCATCAGGGAGATTCAAATCAAAACCACATTGAGATACATCAGTTAGAATGGCTAAAATTAACAAGACAGTAAACAACGTGTGTTGGAGAGGATGTGGAGAAAGGGGAACCCTCTTACACTGTTGGTGGGAATGCAAGTTGGTGCAACCACTTTGGAAAACAGTGTGGAGATTCCTTAAGAAATTAAAAATAGAGCTTCCCTATGACCCTGCCATTGCACTACTGGGTATTTACCCCAAAGATACAGATGTAGTGAAAAGAAGGGCCATCTGTACCCCAATGTTCATAGCAGCAATGGCCATGGTCCCCAAACTGTGGAAAGAACCAAAATGTCCTTCAACGGACAAATGGATAAGGAAGATGTGGTCCATATACACTATGGAGTATTATGCCTCCATTAGAAAGGATGAATACCCAACTTTTGTATCAACATGGATGGAACTGGAAGAGATTATGCTGAGTGAAATAAGTCAAGCAGAGAGAGTCAATTATCATACGGTTTCACTTACTTGGGAGCATAAGAAATAACATGAAGGACATGGGGAGATGGAGAGGAGAAGGGAGTTGGGGGAAATTGGAGGGGGAGATGAACCATGAGAGACTATGGACTCTGAAAAACAAGGGGCGGGGGCTGGGAACTTGGGTGAGCCTGGTGGTGGGTATTATGGAGGGCACGTATTGTATGGAGCACTGGGTGTGGTGCATAAACAATGAATTCTGGTAAACTGAAAAGAAATTAAAAAAATAAAAAAATATTTTTAAAAAAAAGGAAATAAAGAAAACATTCCCATTCCCAATAGCATCAAAACAGTAAAATACTTAGGAATTAATATTACCAAGGAAAGATCTTTACACTGAAAACTACAAGGCTTTGACAAAATATATTGAAGAAGGCACAAATAGAAAGTTATCCTGTGTTCATGGATCAGAAGAATTAATACTATTAAAATGTCTGTATTACTCAAAGACATCCACAGATTCAATGTAATCCTTATTAAAACCCAAATGATCTTTTCCATAGGAATAAAAATGACAATTTTAAAATTTGTATGGAACCACAAAGACCCCCAAATAGCCAAAGGAATCCTGAAAAAGAAGAACGATTTGGGAAAGAACAAAATCTATAGACACATGGACCAATGGAACAAACTCAACAGCCCAGAAATAAACCCTTACACATACTGTCAAGTAATATTTGACAAGGGAACCAAGAATATTCAATAGGAAAAGAATAGTGTTTTTAAAACAAATGACTTTGGGAAAACTGGATAACCACATGCAGAAGAATAAAATTGGCCCCTTATCTAACAGCACTCCAAAAACAAACTTGAAATGGATTAAAGGCTTAAATTTATGACCTGAATCTATAAAACCACTAGAAGAACCATAAGGAAAACCTCCTTGACATTGGTCTTGGCAGTAATCTCGTAGATATGACACCAAGAGCACAAATAATAATGGGACTACACCAAACTTAAAAGCTACTATACAGGAAAAAAAGAAAAGGCAACCCACCAAATGGGAGAACATATTTGCAAATCATATATCTGAAAGGGGTTAATATCCAAAATAGATAAAGAACTCGCATACTCAATAGCTAAATAGCTAAAGAAACAAACAAATTTATTAATGGCAGGAGAACCAGACAGTTTTTCAAAGAAAACATAAAAATGTTCAACAGGTACATGAAAATGTGCTCAACAACACTAATCATCGGGGAAATACAAAGCAAATCCACAATGAGAAACCACATCCCACCTATTAGAATGGCTATTAACAAAAAGATAAGAAATAACAAGTGTTTGTGAAGATGTGGAGAAAAGGGAAAACGTGTGCACAGTTGGTGGGGATGTAAACTGGTGCAGCCACTATGGAAAACAGTATGGAGGTCCCACAAAAAATTAAAAATAAGATGACCAGATGATCCAGTAATCCCACTTCTGGCATATACCCAAAGGAATTGAAATCAGGATCTCGTACAGATATCTACACCTTCCCCTATGTTCACTGCAGCATTATTCATAATAGCCAAGATATGGAAACAACCTGAGTGTCCAGCAATGGATGGATGGAGAAAAAAGACTTGGTATAAATATACAATTAAAAATGGATCGCCTATGAGGGGCGCCTGGGTGGCTCAGTGGGTTAAAGCCTCTGCCTTCGGCTCGGGTCATGATCCCAGGGTCCTGGAGCCCCGCGTCGGGCTCTCTGCTCAGCGGGGAGCCTGCTTCCTCCTCTCTCTCTCTGCCTGCCTCTCTGCCTGCTTGTGGTCTCTGTCTGTCAAATGAATGAATAAAATCTTAAAAAAAAAAAAAAAAAATGGATCACCTATGAGAAAGAAGGAAATCTGCCGCACCTTAGCGCAGATCCCAGCATGTGGCAAATATACCAGCATGTGACAAATATCCAAACACCACTGCCAAAACGAAATATGCCCAAGGTTCCTTTTCAACTAGTTATTGACTTCTACAAAGTCTTGGGAGGGGAGGAGAAAGTGGAAGTACAAAGATACACTGGGTGAGAAAAAGCACCATATTCTTTCCAACAGTGCATAATTGATACTTATCTGTGGAAAATACTTTCAAATGTTTTGAGACAAAATTTCCATAGTGCACATACAGTGGCCAGTTCCCTATTGTAGGGTATTGCCAGCTGCTGTAACAAACAAGAACCAATGTTTCAATGACTTGTTGCACAAGAATTTATTCTTACAGTTATAATGAGCAATGCAGGTGATCCTGGTAAAGAAGAAACTGTCCTGCATTGGGAGATTCAGAGACCCAGGCTCCTTCCATATTAAATTTCTGCCTTTCCTTAAGGCCTCAGAGTCATTTGCAAGTAAAAGGACTTGAAGGGTGTTGAATGCAGGTTTTATGGGCCAGGCTTAGACACAGCACACATTTGTTCCCATTCCCATTCCATGGAATGCTTTCATTTTTTACTGCAAAGGATTCCAGGAGCTGTAGCCTAGCTGGTATACAGATGAGCAGAAAAAATTGCCATATCCATGTGTACCCTTCCTCCTACACGTAGATCACACACCATCCCTTCCACAGCCCCATCTACTAGAAAAACCATTTCAAAGATTTTTTTTTTATTCATGACCAAATCAAGTGGTTCATGATATATTAGTAAATGTTGTGAGCCCAACGTGATACTGAGAAAGCTGAGGAAATCACATTGTTTATTTTCCAAGCAAGGGAGCTCATGGGTCTGTCAGCTAGTACTTGAAGCCAATGACTACACTTAACGATATTTTCAGTTCTTCCTTTGAACATTGAAAGGGATGACATCTCAACCAACATCTGAGATTATACATTCTGGTGTTTCAACAACTCTTATTGTCTAAAAGGTTCTTTAATACCTAGCCAATGTTTCCCTCTACTTGGCATCAAGCCAAAACATGTTGCTCATGTCTGTCAGTGGGCACAGCTTGCCATGCCAATAAAAAGAATAGCAAGATCAAACAAGAAAAAGGACTAACACCTTTGCATACCTGTCTCCTGCCTTCCCTGAATGGAGTGATTGACACATTCTTGTACCATGGTATCTGAGCCCCATCCAAGACAACAACATCTTCAGCCTTCTTGGGAAGTGCTGCATAACCTGTCACTCGCCCAGCATCCCATCAATTCAGGCCTAATAAAGCATTATTTTCTCTACACAACATTTATTGTATTATATTGTACTGTATTATATTTTCATTACTAACTTATCAACATTTTAATACAACTACTCTATGTCTTTTTGCTCTTTTAAGTCTTTCTTTCCTTCCATTTGATCTTCCATAACAACACTTTCTGTTCTTAATAGTGATGTTCTTCTTTCACTGAGCTACTGAATTTTAAAATAAAAAGATTATTTTTCTCATCTCCAAGTATCCGGTGTTGTATTATTTTTTATTGTTCAAGTTGTCATTTCTTTGTTTCCTTCAACCCTCTGTTCTCAGAGTTTGGTTTGTGCTCTCTGGGGTTGCCTTGTAGCTTTTCTTTACCTGTTTCTGTTTGTCTTCACCCTCAGGGCTCAAGTCAGATTGGTGGGGAAATTTAAGCTGTAGTGATCTCATAAAGTGCAGATTCCCGCTGGCATAGTGACAGGCCTGTATGAGGCACCAGAAGAAAGGCCCTGTTCCTCCTGGGATTCTCAGCAGAAAGGTGTGCCTTTGTTCAGAATCAGGGGAAGACAGGAAACCAACACACCAGACATCTGTCAGATTTCTGGGGCCTGGGAGGTCCAAGATCCGCTTAGGATTATGTACAAGAGAAGCATGACATACATTCTAGGGGTCATAGATCTCTAAGGACTATGGAGTTCTACCACCCTCCCTCAGACAAGCTCCTATTAGGGGTACAAAAGTACACCTGGCTCAGCCTTCTTTAGCCCTTGGAAGACTCAAGGTCACACCCTTCCCATTCTGCCTAATTGCAAGCCAACGAACTGTACTTCTGGGACAGCTAATAGGTGATCATAAGGAATCAAACAAGGAGGGTACCAGAAGTGCTTGCTGACAGCAAACTTCCTAGAAACTCCTCTACTAGATGCAATTTTAAGAACATTAAAATTATTTCTGATAAAATTTCATTATTCACTTATATCCTTTAAAAAGCAGATTTTTATTACAATTCAAATCTTTTAGCCAGGACTCTTGAGAACCAAGAGATAATTCTTTGGTTGGCTTAAGAATTTGAGGACAAAGCTCTCTTATTCTGATAGCTTGATTTTGTTTCAGGAATCTATGGGGCTTTCAGCTAGTCACTGATGTTTCTGCATCTCCACATCTCTGTCTTCATGGAGCTGATTGGGAAATGTTAATTACTTGGCCTGGGCCAGTTAGGGGAAAATAGTTACAAGAATTCCAATCATCATTGTGTACAGGGATCTCATAGGGATCAATAATAATAATCTTGTCTCACATTTATTGTGCATTTCTATATGCCAGTGTTCTTCTAAGAAAGTATTTTCTGCAAATAATACCATCAAATTACAACTATCCCAATTCCACCTTGCTAATGAAATAGCAAAGCCAAGGAATAGTTAAGAAGAAAGGCAATGTGAGACTCTCAATGTTTAAGGATGGTGGTGGGAGTCAGCGCAACCCCACAGCCTTTGCTCTTCACGGACCTTCCATCCTACCTCCTTTTTCTGCTAGAGCAGAGGATCCCAGACTTCGGGATCACAAAGAACCAGTAGAATGTTGAAATTGGTATATTTGATAATGAACACAGGCCTGCCAAAATTTTTGTTGCCAAGTATCTTCACCAAAAATCATCTACAATCCATTCTTGCAACCTATTAATTCCAAAAAAGTTAGAAGGAGTGACCTCATAGCTTTAACTGTGGATAAATATAAACTCTATGAAAATCTCACCAAAATGTGAAAATTCCACCACCAACTGGCATCTCACCACAGAGAAGCTTTGCTTTTGGAAGCCAGTTGTTGCAAGACATGGACAGTTGAAATATTTGCCTTCAGAAAGGGGAAAAGATGAGTCAGAAGTGTATTCAAAGGTTGACCCCAGCCCACATAGTATGCTTCTGTCCCTTCTGATTTCAAAGGATCCTGCCTTTTAGGTGTCATCTACTTCCTTCAAGTCTGAACAAGGTAACAAGAGAAGCAGCCACAGGGCTATAATGGTAACAAATGATCCCAAGGAAGAGTAAACCACAAAAAACCTGATCATTCAGTTTTTTGGTAGAATGTTCTGTGCTTAACCTCTGGAGCCAAGCTGCTGAGTCTGATTTCTAGTTCCACATTTTACTAGTTTAACAACCTTGGGCAGTTTTCCCAGCATCTCCAAGCCTCAATTTGCTCAGCAAAATGGGGATAATAACACCTCAAAGAGTTGTGAGCATTTAACAAGCTAATACATGTAAATGCCTAAGTAAGTGAGCTTATTAAATGCCAGATCTTATCACTCTCAAGCAACTTCCATGTTCCAGGCATGTGCTAAGTGTTGAGAATAAGATGTTACCAAAGATGGTCACATCAATCCCCGCCCCCCCCCCCCATTCCTTCATGTTCTTCTGTGGCACGGCTATCAAAAGGTAGACTTTATTTCTCCTCTCCTTGAATCTGGACATCCCTGTGTCTTGCTTTGGCCAAAGTGCGGCTATGTGTGCCTTCAGAGATATTGCCCCTTCCATTTTTGCACTCTTAGAAGCCAGCTGGCATAGAACAAGGCTCCAGCTAGATTGTTAAATGGTGGTAGACCACTGGAGAGGGAGAGGCTGCTCAGACAAGAACTGAGATTACCCTAGCCAACAGCCAGGACCAAGGCCCCAGGCATGTGAAGGAAGACTTGGTGGTTCCTTCAGCCCCAGAAGAGCTACAGCAGGCAGCACTGTGTGGTTCAGTGGCAAACTGCACCCTGCCCCACCCAAATTCCCGACTCTCAGAATTATAGGTAATTAAGTGGCTGCAGTTTTAAAGCAATACATTCTGAGGTGGTTGGTAATATAGGAATAGATAAATGAAGCAATCCTCAATGGAAGCCAGCAGAGACCTATAAACCACTCCCACGTCATATGGAAGATACCCTGATAGAGGAGTAGGTCTAAACCTACTGTGGGCACACAAAGAGGCAATGCTTCATCCTGCCGGGGCCACAGAGTGGAGAAACAGAAGCCCTGGCAAGTGACAAGCAGACCATCAAGGCTGTCTGACTAGGCACAGCCATGTGGAAAATCGAAGAGCATTCCTGCTCTCCAGGAAGGGCATTCCACATCCCAGGCAGTGAGCTGGCAGGTCTGGACAACTCAGAAGCATTGCATTTTCCTGTGCTGCCTAAATGGACCATTGTACTGCAAGAGACAGATAAAACTTCACTTATTTAAGTCAGGGATGACCTGACATTGTCTTTTCATACACATGTGCTTTGTCTTCCCACTAAAAGACTGTAAGTTCCTTAAGAGCAGGTGTTCTCTGTACTTTCTTGATTTTCTACCCTCAAGGGTCACTCTGCCTATTCCTTACCCTAGGTCAGTGCTTTGCCTTGATAAATGGCAGAGATTGATGGATTCATAGAATCTCATTTCTGCGGGGTGTGTGGGTGGCTCAGTCAGTTAACTGTCTGACTTCAGCTTGGGTCATGATCTCAGGGTCCTGGGATCAAGCCCAAGTCTGGCTCTGTACTCAGCTTATCCATCTCCCTTTCCATTTGCCCCTGCCCCCACTCATGCTCTCCCCCTCTCTCTCACAAATAAATAAATAAAATCTTTTTTAAAAAATAAAGTGAATCTCATTTTTGAAAGGAAACTTGTAATTCCATCAATTTAAACTCCCTTCCAAACTCCCTCAAAGCTGGACAGCCCCAGATCTGACCTGCTGATTGGTCAGTGGATAAATGCCATACAACTCCTGCCCCACCCAAGAAAGAATACAGCTACATGCTAGCCCCCAGAGCCTTCCCAGACCCCTATGCTGAAGCCAGTCTGAAGACCTTAGCACTGATTCTTTGTGTTCCTCCTTTACAGGAATTATCCAAGCATGAGGACTGGAAACTCTGAGTACATAGAAGCACCTACCTTGCCCTTCCCCAGTCTCTCAAAGCCCAGCCTAATGCCAGCCACAGTGTGTGCGTTGTGTGAATGAATGAGTGAACAAAGGAATTAATGAGTTTAAATTACAAGGCATGGCCTCAGACGCCTGGCATTTATTCATTTTTAATATATCTAGATATTTATACCACAGCCAAATAGTCAAATTCATGTCAAGAAAGAGATCCAGAAAAAGAATATATATTATATGTATATTCTATATAATTGCTATAATAATAATTAACATCAGTCAGATGATTTCTGTATGCCAGGCACTGCTCTAGGTACTGGCATATGTTTATCTCATTTCACACACAGGGAATTTCTGTAATGATACGCCTCTTACTAACCTGATTTGTAGACGGGAAAATCTGAGGCACAGAAAGATTCAGTAACTTACCCAAGATCACACAGCTAGTGAGTAGCTGAGCCAGGCAACTGTACCCCAGAGAAACGTCCCTTTACAAAGCACAGTAATGCTTTTCACAGTGAGGTTCCATTAAAGTTAAATAAATAAGAATACAAAAAGCAACGGAAGGCTCAAGTGACAAGCTATGGCTACTCTTCCCCATGAAGGTTTTGGCCCATTTCCAGCTAGGTTTGTGTTAAAGAATTGTTGTTTGTCTTCTGCAGCCTTCAAGAACAAAAAAAGATTCAAGCCCAGAGAGTGTTTATGAGTGGGAAGAAGTCCAGGCAAAACAACAGCCATCGAGTATCCAGTACAGTATGTGGGGGATCTTATGGTTAAAGCTGTCTGAGACTTGCAATGATCAATCAGGGCCTCTTTCCAGAGAAAATACCCTTCCTCTTGAAAGGGTGGGGCTTGCAGGCAAGGCCAAGGAGCTTTTGAGAGGATCCAGCTCTATTACCAAGCACAGGGATGCTGAAGGCCGTGCCCGTCCATAACAAGAACTCCAAGTTCTTCCCAGCAGTAAAGTGCTACTGATGATTTTGAAATTATGCAACCCTAGCTATTCCAGGAAAACCAATCCTAACAGCACATGGCAACTCCTCAGTCTGCTTCCAAATGATTGCCAAGTGCATGGGACAGAGTTTGCGGTCTTCAAAACAGTTCAGCCTAGTCGAGTCTTGTTGGCCATAAGGTGTTGTATTAACACCATAGCTGTGAGAACTACAAACACAACTTGCCTCCAGACCCAACTTTTTAATAAAAGAGAAAGAACCATAGTTATTACACTGTATTCAGTGTAAATTTTCTTTTACCATTCTGGCATATGCCCACATCTCTCTACCTCTTATAGTATAACTACACAGAAATAGCAAGAAAGAGAAATGGCCATTAAAAAACAGAAAGCTTGTCTATTGGCAAATGCCAAAAAACTCTGATAAGACACGTTCTTCAAAGTCTTGGCTTGATGGTTTAGTCCTCTTCCCATATTAGTGAAGCACAAGACAAAACTTGAGTGACCCTACTCACCATGTTGCTTAAGTGAAAGCAAAATTTAAAAATAAATATCTGTGCTGGGATTTCTAATCTCTATCTGAGAGCAAAGGAAACTGTAGACCCACAAGAGAAAAAACACAGGGAAAGGCTCTGTAGGGTTTAAGTAAAACCCATTTTCCACTTCTCCTCCCATGTCCCCTGTCTTGAGTCCTTTCTGCTTGGTACCCACCTTTGTTTGATCCAATTGGAAGTCAGCGCTAAGAGCTTAAAATATAGTGATACCCTTCTACATTCAGCTTTGCTGCATAACAAAGAGAGAAAGAGGGAACACAAAACCCTCACTGGAAGCTTCCTGGTTTGGTTCAGTGCCAACAGTTTTTCCTGGTAGGCAATGTTAATAAATCTGTGATTTTGTCCTTTTGTCCCAACACCTTTCCTCTGTCCCTTTGTCCTTTGTCCCAGCACCTACCCTCTCCAGTACTGAGCCTCAACTCTGGAAGCAGATTCATGTTCCAGAAGGCCCTGGATCCATTGACTATTGCCTGCATAACCATGGACATTAGTCAACCTCTTGTTGCCTTTACTCCATCTTCTATAAAATGAGGATAATTGATAGTTACCAGTCATAGAGTCATTGTAGGGAATTAAATGGGATAATGGGTGCAAAGAAAATTAGCATAGATATAACTAGGAAACTCTCATGTTAACCATTGGTAATGTTATTCTTTTTACTGATCACCTTTATCTCATCATTCAAATCAGAGAGGATCTGTTAACCAGTACTTCCACCAGTCCAAAAGTTCAGTGACACTGTGTAAACCAGTGATGTATTTTCATTTTTGACCTTATATCCCTAATTATGACATGAAAGTTGTTTGTCTAGATTTCATTCTTTGAACACATGTTTATTGGGAAGATACAGCATACTAGGTACTGTAATGTCTTTCTAGTACACGGTTGGAGGATTGGGGGGTTTCACAAAATGTCTGAGAGGTGAATAAATGAGTGAATGTAAATGACTCTCCTATAGATGCCCCTCTTGAGTATAGTTGTAAAAGCAGAGAGGAGAGGCTTCTCCATCCCTTCACCCAGCTCCTTCCAGACCTGGGTGCTCTCCACTCCTGCCCAGAGCTATAGAACCTCCTGGCTTCAGCCCTTCTCCTGTTTCCTTGCCTGGCTTCCAACTAAGAACTTCTGACAAAGAAACAGTCATTAGAACACACCCTTTTTGTATGACATAGTCAGGGGTTATAAAGAATGCTCAAAAAGATGGCATCTCACATGCGTATGAAAAGTATCTTCACACTTCAGAGTCAAGGTTTTATTCTTATTTCACCTGTATAATAGGGCCATCTCCCAAACTTTAAGTATCAAGTGAAAAAGGAATACTTTGTACAGAGTTGGCCCGGACCACAGTCAGAACACAGCATTCATGTTTTTGTTCTTTGATGATAAGCTCTGGGAATAATTGATCTGTACTTCCATTCTTATGTCCATGGAATGGAAAACAAATGATTTTTGCCTAACTTCCAATATGCATCCTCCCCTGTTTTGGTGACTTGAGTCATGTCACCTCCTCTGGAAATATGGCTTGGGAAGAGACTTACCCTCACCTCCGGCCTCCAAAGTGGAGCAAATGTCACAAGCCTGGACCCTCAGGACATCCAACCCACAGAGCCACAGAGATGGATAAGAGAGGTACCTGCCTTAAGGTAGCCTAACCAGAATGAATCCCAGGACTGGAGTAGGTGATTCCAGGAGGAAACATTATCTTCTTTTACATTTAGTATGGACCAGGAGAGTATGAACTTGGACCTATGGAAGCCACAAGACGACACCTGGAAATGAAGCAAATACAGGGGCAGACAGAACTGAGCCACGGGAAAAGATTACCTTGATGATTTCATTTGAGCCCCAAAATCAACCCATGCTTGAAGCCAGACTTGCTCTGGATTTTTCAACTTTACTTTTCAAGTAAATAAATTCCCCATCCTTGTTTAAGCTTATGAAGGCTGGGTTTTTATTTATAACCCTAGGAACCCTATGTTATTCACAGATCTTGTCACGGTGACTAAAGTTTCACATTACTTATTCCTTTGCATTAATGTATAAAATAAAGCTCTGAAATTGCAAATGTGCAATGCAGCTCTGAAATTGCAAATGTGCAGTCATCAGCCCAACAGTTCTTTGATAACTACCATTTTCACTTACTTGGTAATACTCACACTGAAACTGTAAGGACCCCAAAGACGGAACTCAAAACCACACTGAACAAAAGCAAAGAAGTCCACCATGAAGTCCCATAGTCTACAGCACTCCTTTTATGTGATTTGTGTTGGAGTTCTGTAAAGAACAATAACCAAGATGCAGGAAGGTAGTGGAAACTTCTTGATTCTATGGGGTTTGCAATGAGCTACGTTTCTTTTGGTTGGCAAATCTTTTGTTTCCAGCAATTTCCAGAGATATCCGGAAAGAGGAAGGAGAACCAGAATTCTCTTCTTAGGGTTTAGTTACCTCTGCTGGCTTGTCCATGAGCCAGCAATGTCTGTATCCAAAGTTGTCCAATCAGGGGAGCTGTATGAACAGGAGCCTGAAATTCTTGACTCATCCAACCAATGCTATTTATGGAGCGCCGACTGTGTTCCAGTTGCTTCACTGTTACTGGGCACTGGATATTCAAAGATAAATGAGCACATCTCCTTCAGCCAAAGAGCTTAGAGTCCATGAGTAATGCAGACAATCCCTTCCCCCCACAACTCTGCCCATAACTATAACAGGTATGATTGATGCCATTACAGAAATGGCTAAGAGAGGGAGGCAGGAACTCAGGGTGAAGTGATTTTTGAACAGGCATGAGCCAAGTAAATGGGGATGGACTGTTGTGCAGAAGAGAGAATCATATTGCCAAAGGAAAAAGGGTATGAGAAACTCTGGGACACTTAGTGACCCCGATTTGAAAAACTAAACTTTAGTGCAAGACTGGGAAACAGTACAAGAAGAAGCAAACACCTCATCATAAAGGGCTCCTTTTTCTAAGTCAAGGACAGTGTTTGACTAAGGAAGCCTTCAGTGGTTCCCCATTTGCTACATAATAAAATCTGGAACTCCAGGGTCCTTGAACCAAGACCAGTAAGACATGGTTTTGCTTTTTCACATTCTAGTAGCAGAGAGAACAAAATACATGGTAAGTGCAGAGTCTGAAGACACACACTCTTCCCCCCGCCCCACACCATGTGGCATTTTTGTTCAAATCAGCTGCATCTCTACTTCCCTGGTAACCCTGGCCTGGAGGGTCAGAGGAGCCACAGATACCCCCATGTGAGTCTCATGCTTACCCCCCCCACAAGCCATACTCAGCTTAGAATCATTTTTCATTTGGTATGAAGTCATTTTTAAAGTGCCTGCTTTTCATTAGAATGGTAACACGATAGTCCCCGCGGGGGATGCACATGAGGCAGAAGTAAGACAGCCCTTCCTTTAGGCTGTGGCATTTTCTTTTACTGCTTCTCCTCCTGAGCTTTGGTGCTGCTGAGTCTTTTGTTCAGAAAACTCAGAGAACGATGCCTAAATCTCGGGCTTTGTGGTATTAGTTGTTGTTGTTGCTTTGTTTGTGCATTTGTATTTGTTTTGATAGCATCTTTTCATAAAATAGGCCAGCTCCAAAAACATTGGCTCTTTTCCCACATGAGTATCTGTCATGGGTCAAATGTGTCCCAGGTGTAGTTCCTTCAACATTCAGTTTACACATGCTTCTCATTACACGATCCCCAAGGGCTGTGAAAACATTTTCTTGAGCCTCCCCCAAACATCCACAACTAAGAATGGTAAACACCAGTTGGAAAAGCACTATTTATTTGAAGTGTACCATGGGCTGTCCCCCAGCCCGATGCCTCCTCGGGCTCCATGCTGCTTCACTGCCCTCCTGTCCAGCACACCCACCTCTCCTCTTACCCTGTCCCATTCCTTGGGTCTCTCAACATGCCCTCAGTCCTGCCCTGGATTTTCTGACACCAAAGCACAGAAGTACCATGAGCATTAGAGACCTGAACAGGTGGGAGGAGCCCTCAGACTTTCTGATGCCCATATCACAATTCTACTTTCTAGCTCAGGCTTCAATTTGTGCAACTGGAAAGTACTTATTTAGCCCTTTAAAAATACAATTGTTTGATAATTCTTTAGCTCAGAATAGTCCATAGAAAGGAAGTGGCAGGATCATCAAGGAAAAAGAAGCTTATAGCAAAAGCACTGGGCCAAGATGCAGGAAGAGCATTTATGAAGGTACACTTTGATATGACTTTGGGAAAGTTACTTTCCCTCTCCATGACTCAGTTTCCAATTTGTAAAATGTGGGGTAGGACCAGGTTATCCCTAAGCTACTGAAATACTAAGATTGGACTAGTATGGTGAAATATGATGGATCCATTATACTGAATACGGGTCATTTAAAAAGCAAGTGTCTGATTCTTGATATTGACTCAGGTCATGATCTCAGCATCATGAAATCAAGCTTCACCTGGGGCTCTATGTTCAAGACGGAGTCTGCCTGAGATTCTTTCTCTGCCCCTCCCCCCAGCATGTGTGCTCTTGCTCTCTCTCTCTCTCTCTCTCTCTCTAATATAAATAAATAGATAAATAAAATATTTTTTAAAAACAAAGTAAAATTGTAGATTTCATTTGACTAATAGCATACTCTTTTTTGTGAAGCAGATAATGAGAAACCAAAATCTCCCATTTGTCATCAATAAAAATAATAACCTTGAGAGTGGGAATGAGGGGGGAAAGCTTTAATCATGTATAATACATGGAATGGGTATGGAGGCTTTTTTCTCTCTTATTAGGATCGAGCATGAGAAGTATTCTTAAAAAAGGCAAACTTGACTCCAGACGTTTGAAACCATTTCCAGCAGCAGCAGACACAGATGAAGAACAAAGTCACCATTGGTCATCAGAGGCCTGGCTGAGCTCTACAGTGCCCCAAACCATCTTCTGACAATTTCAAGAGAGCCTCCTGGGAGAACCACTGTACTTGGGGATCCCGGGTCAGACCAGAGCAGGGGGATTGTTGGTGACAGAAGAAGCCTGCAGCCTCCTTCCCTGGTCAAGCTCTTCTGCAGAGCAAAGAAAAAGGAAGAACATGGAGATCAACATGGATACCCAGGTATGGCCACTTATACCTGACTTTGATTTGGGTCCTCTGAGAAGGCTGATTTTGCAGGTGATGCCAGAGAAGGTGACACAGAGATAAGGGAAGTCAGCTTGGTTGGCAGCAATAAGGTTCTAGATGAGCAACTCCCAGGCCCATGATGCCACTTGGGGGCTGAAGGGAAGTGAGTAAGATCTAGGACTCAGAAAATTTAGCCTTGGTTTCATGGTCTGTTCCCAAGCAGAAACTGGACTGCCAACTCTAAGACACTCTCTACTTCCCACCAACAGAAGGAGTGGGGTCTGTTGAATGGAAGCTTCCCCAGTCAGGATAGGCTGCACAACCCAATGGTGATATCAGACTCTAAAGCCAAGAGGGACTGAAGAAGGAAAAGTCCACTTTGCCCCTCCACCTTTCCCCAACCTGCTTCCATCTGATTTGGACATTTGACTTGCTGACCGGTTTTGCTGTCCTGCTCTTATCTCATCCCACTCCTTGGGCTCCCATTTAATGTCCTGAGCTTAATCCCACCCTTTCCCTGCTCATCACACATTACAGAGTCATGGGAAATCACCATATCTTTGTGGACCCTTGGGATATAGTTCTGTCTCCAGGTCCCAACCAAAACCTTAGCAAAAACCTGTGGGAGTCAGGATAGAAATCTGCTGACAAAATCCCAAGGCCGGGTGTACTTTTTATCTCAGCCATTTTTTGAACATATCTGACACCAGAAAGAGATGTAAACCTAGCTCATAAACAGTTTCCATTAGGTATTTTCAGTGACAGTGTGGAGCCATCCCATGTACATCCCAGCCTTCCAGGAAGCCCTTGACCATTAATCCACTCCAAGGCAATTATTCAAGATGCAACCACACCCGGGACAAATAAGAGTTCTGAGTTCTTAGATCCACAACTCCAAGTTCTAACACAACCTAGAACCCTGGATTGTCACACCAGCTTTTCCTGTTTTGGGATTCATGTCTTTTAGAGACTCTAGATCTGCCTGCTTTACTCATCTCAGATGGAGAAGCATTAACAGTCCAGAACTTTCCTTACCACATCCACATTCTGAGACTTCAAATTCACTGAAAAAAAAAAAAAGAAAGAAAGAAAAGAAAAGAATATGAACATAGTGTTAAAAAAAAAAGCTGCGGTCAAATACTCTCACCAAACAAATTAATGTTTTTAATATGAAAAGTATGATGCAGTGTAATTGGGTTACTCACAACATAGAAGATTCATTAGAAATATTAGCTTGTAGATTGCAAGTTCTGGGAATGGGATGCAAAGTTTTAAGTTATTCCTGTTCAACCTTTTAGACTATACATAATTTCATTTGGAAATGAACTCAAAGGGTCAGACTGGAGGCCCTTTGTGAAAAGGCATTATGGTTGGAGTGACCTCCATGAACCCCACCTGAAGGCATATTCTGTATCTTTGGAGCTCACCCTTCCAAAACCAAACCCCACCTCTGCTTGTCAAACAACCCCTGCCTTGCACCCTGTACAGTACAGGTGCTTAGACAAAATCCAGTCCCATGATTCACACCAGTAGAATTACCTAGTGGGAGCAACATTTCAAAACATATTCAGTTTGATTTCCAGATACATTCCTGTCCCTCTCATGCTGGCCATGACTAGATTCCTGACTTATTTTTTACAAAATAGTGGAGGTCTTTTGTGGGGAAGGAGTGATGAATGGATGAGGAAGAGGATAAGAAAAGCCCAGGTAATGAATGTTATTCTGACTTCTGAACAACCAGGAGGGAGGAAGCTACCCTACCTTTTCTCGATCTTTCTGGGCCACCTGCCTGAAGCATCCTGAAAGATAAGGCTGCACAAATGTCAATGAAAAGGTTAAACCCAAAGCAAAGCCAAACTCTGCCATCCTCTGTCCAGCCTCCAGCTACCAGCACTGGAAGATTAGAATGATGCCTGGGCTTTGCAGGCTTCCCAGCATGGATTCCTATGTTGATGAAATTTCTCCTTTTGTAAGTCTTCATAAGTAGGGGTACCTTCCTTCCCCCTTCCAAAGATGAAAGGGAAAAAAAAAAAAAAACCTGATACCCTGATACTCATTTTCCCAGCCCTCTCAGCTGCTGGGACATTGACCACGTGACTTAAATGTGGTCAGTCAGTGGCACCCACCCAGCACTTTAAATCTTGAGGGAGTGACATGCAGGCTAAGGTCCAAGTGTAAATTACTCACAGTGGCTTCAGGGACGTGGGCAGTGGCTCAGGAACGGGAGTGTAGGAGACGCCAGTGGGCACAACTCACAGAGGCCATGGCTGTGGTGGGATTGTGGTGCTTCTTCTTCTCTTCCTCTGGGGCCTGGTTTTTCAGATTTTTCATATCAATTGTGTGATTATCCAACACCCCTCACGTAAATCTTTCTTCTGCTTAAGTTAGAGAGAGTCCACTTCTGTACAAATAAAATATAAATCACGTTGAAATAGGTTGATTTTCCAACCATCTTTGGTGAACTCAAGATTGGCCCACATGTCTTGTTTGAGTGTAGGAAATGTGAACAGAAATGACTGTGTGTCACTTCTGGGGAGAAGTTTTTAGAACCAGCTTGTAGTTAGCTCTCTTTTTCTCCTGTCAGTGTGCAACACTGACTCAGAGTCAGCCAACTTGTTCTGTAAACGTCCACAAAACAAAGATTTGGGGCATTGTGGGCCATACTACCACTATTACAATACTCGGTTCTGTTGATATAATGCAAAAGCATCCATAAATAATATCTATGTTCCATATCTATGAATAATAAATGTATCTATGAATAAACATATCTATGTTTCAGTGAAATATATTTATATTTACAGAACCAGATGACAGACTGGATTTGGTCCATGATCTAGAGCTCTCCAACCCTGGGATAGAGGCAGCTTTGCCAGCTTCGGTCCTAGAATAAGGAGGTGAGGAGCAGGAACACAGCAGCTTACAACAGACACATAGCATGAGTGAGAAATATGACTCTGATTTGTAAGTCACTTAACTTTGCGGCTTATTTGTCTCCACAACATAACTTACCCTGACTAATACAGGATCATAGCCTCCAGGTAAATAAACGAAAGCTGATTTTTACATGATTTGATGAAGTTAGAGCTATAGAATGAGGCAAAAACTTGTTTCCATCTCAAAGTCAAAGAGCCTTTACTTCTTTGATTTGACTTTAAATCCACCATTGGTGCCCATCTCCCCATGACCTTTATAATCATGGGCAACAGTGTAAGGTTGCGCAATGAATGGACCACAGGACCAGAAGCCCAGAAAACTGGATTCTAGTCTACCATCCACCTCAGATCAGTGTTTAACTAAACCACTCACATCCTTCTCTGGGTCTCAGTGCCCCCTGTGAGAAACAAAGGACTGACCCAGAAGTCCCTACTGACCCAGGGGCATCTTCTTCAAGTTCTAGCGTTCAAGGGCTCTCCAAGAGCAGTGTTTACTGGATGACTGACAGCAACAGGAGGGGCCAACATGACCATAGACTAACAGAAAGCTCCTTCTGAAATAATCCTGAGTGCAGGCACATGCACGCTGAGCTCCTGGAAATGGGGAGCCACTTTCCAGACCCACAGGAAGCAGCACCACGGAGCAAGCAGAACAAAGTGCGGGGATGGAATGTGAGTTCCGTGCCCACGCTTCTCTGCATCCCTACTGAGAACTTAACACTCTGCAGTTTACTCACTCTTGGCCTTGGGGATAAATTCCTTCATGCTCCTTGGTTGTTTCCAAAGTATGTTCTCATCTCAAATTCAGCTGAAATATAAAAAAGTCAAGATTGAAAGCAGAAAACCTGGGCCCCTTATTTCTTTCATTACTTTCAGGCCCACACCCCAGGGTGAGGACCTTCTCAGGGCTAACAGTATGTGCTACAACGGGCCTGCCCCGAGTCTGGTGCCGGCAACGTCCCAGCCTGTGAAACTGCAGTTTAATCCCCATGCCAGAGGCTTAATCCCTGAACTCTGAATCAGTCCTTGGCAGAGAGAGGGCTCTTGGCCCACTTGTAACTTTCCATCCTCCAAACCACCCTGGGCCAGTCACTGGCTCAACTAACTCTAGCGGGGGCGGTATCCAGAGTGAGAGCCTCTACCCAGCCCTGCCCGCATCCTGGGGACACTCAGGTGGTGAGGTAGAAGAGAGAGGGTGTCAAAGCCCTCTCCTGCTCTAAAGCTCGTTGCTAGTTACCTGCCTTAACATCTGAGATCACCACCACTACTCATTCCTTTGTGGCAGAGGTCAGCACCCGACAGCTCACAGAGCCGATCAACTAATCATTTGTTTCTGCAAATAATTTTATTGGAACACAGCCATGTGCATTCCTTCCTGTATTATCTATGATGGCTTTCCTGCTACAGTGGCCTAGTTCAGTTGTTGCAACTGAGACAGTATGTTAAAATATTTACTAACTGGCCCTTTGCAGAAAAAGTTGGCTAAGCCCTGGTCTGGTATTTTCTACCAAAAGCAGTTTTGTGTTACATGAACCCATCAACTGCTCTGGAAATATTGTGAGGATATTTTTTCAAGATGACTAATTGGGAGTGAAACCCTAAAGATTATGGGACAAGTTGAGTGTGTGTGTGTGTGTGTGTGTGCGCACGTGCGCGTGCATGGGGGGGCCTGTAGTGTGCATGAATTAAGGATAGAGACTAAGGAAGAAAAAACTTAAAAAGAAAAACTCGAATATGGAATATGTTTGAGCAAAGCATTATTAGGGAGGACTCTGGGAAGGTGGCAAATAGAAAGCAGGAGAACTCTGGGCCCAGGCAAGAAAATAAGAAACTATTTCTCATTATTATCATGAATATTATGATGAAAGCAGGCAAAGTGTTCTGACACACATATTCTCATCTCCTCTCCAAAACCACATGAGGTATTACAAAGGATGTAATCTTGATATCGAGGGACCTGTGTTCTGACATGGCTCAGCCAAGGTGACCTAGTACATGGGACTAGAATTCATTTCTTCTACTTCTGGGTCTAGTGCTCTTCATCAGGGACATTTAAGACTAACTTCAAGATTTGCCTCAGGCTGAACATGCATAGCCAGATGTGCTCTTTGACAGAGGAATGAAAAGCCCGACAACACCTGAGTGGGAACACAGCTGACACATGGCAACAGAGGGCAAAGCCGAACAGAACAGAGGGGAGCCAGCCTCACACGTGTCCCCAGCTTTCTGCCACACCCAGCACCACACCAAGCCTCCATAAATATCCAATGCCATCTCCCTTGTGCCTCAACGTCCTTTCTTTCTGACTTTGACCGAATGCTCAGAATTTAAAGTGAGGGGCGCCTGGGTGGCTCAGTGGATTAAGCTGCTGCCTTCAGCTCAGGTCATCATCCCAGGGTCTTGGGATCGAGCCCCCCATCGGGCTCTCTGCTCTGTGGGGAGCCTGCTTCCTCCTCTCTCTCTCGCTGACTTGTGATCTCTGTCTGTCAAATAAATAAATAAAATAAATCTTTACAAAAAAAAATTTTAAGTGATAATAATCTCAAACATTGGGTGCCTGATGGTTACGTGTAATATTTGAGTTAATTCTAGCAATCTTATAGAACTATTGTTACATCCTTTTTTTTTTTTTAATAAATAAGAATACTGAGGCACTGAGACTCAGAGAATTTAAGTAACGTGGCTGAGGTCACACAGCTGATAAGAGCTGGAACCAGAACACAAGTCAGCTCCTCACAGTGGCACACCAACACCTCAGGGCTAATTGAGATACTAACGTGAATGTCCAGAGGAGACATGGAGAGCTGCAAAGACATTACCAGGAAAAAGAGAGAACATACATGTCTCCTGCCATGTCCCTGCATTGACAGGGATGCACCCTGGTCTCCGTAATTTGGGAAAACCTGTAGCTGAAGCAGTGAGCAGAAGGACAAGGAAAAGAGTCTAGCTTTCTCCCCCGAACCCCCAAGTTTTCTTCACAAAATCTGTCTCCGGTTACTAATCGACAGCATTTGGGTTATTAACATAACTCTTTAGGACGCATGAGCCAGGCTGTAATTAAACAAGATTTACATTCAGTAAGTTTGTAAAAGTCAAAGAACCATGGTTATGCTGGGGGAAGTTAGGAATTTACCAAAAAAAAAAAAAAAAGAGAGAGAGAGAGAGGGAGGGAGGGAGATTTGAACGTCAAAACCAAATAACTGTACAAAATATTTTAAAAGAAAATATATGACGTTCCTTCTGCATTTTTCTCCTGATTCCCAGAACTTAAAGCCATCATTTTATGTGTTGTGACAAAGAAAAAAAAAATGATGATTCTGAAAAATCTTTCAGGATTCCTTGTGTTGAGGCCTAAGTAATTCATTAACACTCTTACAATTAATTTTAAAATTTGACATTCAAAATCCCAATCGTTTGAATTTTCCACATCACTTGACAGTTCATCTCTGGCCCTAGTTAATTAGAAGGCATTCTTTCTCTCCTATAGGAAAAGGTCTCTCTCATTCTTAAGCAGCCTATCTCTTGCTGCTGTCGGCACATCTGGTGAGTCTGGGAGAGTAAATCCAATCCACAGAGGCCATGCTGGCGCTGAATGCCAGCCGAGCTGTGAGGACAGAAAGGAGGGGAAGCAGCCACATGATTCTTTGCCAGTGCCTTCTTCCTCTCCGTTATTCTGAGCAGAAGAAGGATGTCGAGCGATCAGAAAAGAATGACAGACTAGGAAAACTTTCATCTGTATCTTAGCCTTAATTTTCCAAGTATATTTGCAATGTGATATCCTGGCTAGGGACTCTAACAGTTTTCTCGTGTGTGTGTGTGTGTGTGTGTGTGTGTGTGTGTGTGTGTGTCTGTGTCTGTGTGTCTGTGTCTGTGTGTGTGTCTGTGTGTGTGTCTGTGTGTGTCTGTGTGTGCCTGTGTGTGTGGTGTGTGTCCCCTCATCATAGACTCTCCCCTCTTTTGACTCTGTAGACCTGCTGTGCCCCATTATCTCTGGCCTTTGTGGCTCAGAAGGTCAGAAACACTGTTCCCTGGATGAGACCCAGGGAAGGAAGGAAGCTGAAACAGAAATGTTTTCTCAGCGAAGTGACCTGATTACACACAGAGTGACCATTTCTAAGCCATCCCATAACTACCCTCATTCAGCGCTGGAGCAAGTCCACAAAGGCAACAGAGGCCTCCTCCAGCGGCTGTTCCTGGCTGAGCAGAAACTGCCACTGTGGGAGCAGGGGGTGGGTGTGGAAGGGGCACGTAATTGACAAAAATGGTCCTTATGGGTGATGTGGGCATCAGTGGGCATGGAGAGTTCTGGAGGACAGACACACCTTCACATGGACCAAAGGGTTCCCCTCACTGTGATGACAAGCATGGATTTTGTGTCATCCATTGGGGTTTAAATCTTGGGGTGACTTGAGATACTTTGCTTTTTAAAGTCCCTGTGCCTAAGGACTGTGGTCTATAAAATGGGCAACCGTGCAGATTGATGTAACAAAATGAAGGAGGGCCCAGAACATCACAGCAGTTACCATTGTTATTGTCTGCAATTCTATGAGGCGCACAAAGCCCATACCGCTCCCCCTGCTTCCAGAACATTCTATTCCTCAGACAGGCCAAGTTCTTCCCCTTCTCAGAACACCTGCACTTGACCTTCCTGCTGCCCAAGAACACAGTTCCTACAGCTCGCTGCATGTCTCGTCGCTCCCTACCTGGGTGGGAATGGGATCTCCTGCAGGATCCTTGAAAGCAGCCACGCTAAAACACCTGCCCACCCCCATGCACAGATGCACCTGATAGCACCCTCCTAAAGATTTGCTACTTACATATTATTACGGTCACTACCTGAAATTACCTCATTCACTTTTTGTTAACTCATTATGATCAGACCCTCCCACTTGGTGTGATCAACTAACTGGTCCCAGTGTGCCCAAGCTCTTCCCAGTCTCAGCCCGGGGCAGTAGACCAATCTACTTCACTCTAGAAGGTCAGGGAAGTGGCCTTATTCACTTCAGCATTAGAAAAGTAACCGACACACAGCAGGAGCCCAAGAAATCTGTGTGAATTGAAGGAAGGAAGGAATTAGTGTTTTTCTCTTAAAATTACAAATAAGTCATCCTATCCCATCACAAGAGACCCAAGAGTCCTCTCATTTCCAATCTACAAAGCAGAAAAAAATAAAAGTAGAAGTTACCAGTATCATAGTTTCTTTTGCGCTAGAAGGACTTTTGCGGGAAGAATGACCCCAGGCCACTCACTTCCCCTACCCTCTGACAGAGCAGAATTAAGAACCTTGAACTGAGAGGTCATTGCAAAGTCATCAGCTGGTGTATAGCAGAGACAAACTCTATCAGAGAATGATTTATCTAAAAATGTTACATGAACTATAAGAAAATATTTGGATGTAAGATATTTACATTATTCTTATACATTTGTGATTATTTTATCTCACCAAGAATCCAGAATGTACTAAGCTTCATTAAGGACCTGGTCATTTATCTAGAAGTCCTATGTTGTTTTGAACTAAACTATTACCCCCACCCAAGTTGCTAATCAATCCAAATTGTGTAAATATATTACATATGTTTAATTTGTTTCTAATAAACTCCACTTTACCACCACGTCGGACATTTCTGCCACTTGTCACAGGTGATCTGTGAGACCAAAGAAAAAGTAACATCTAAGGATAAAATCAAGCTATGGACAAAATTACTGGATACCCCAAGGCAATGTGGTCACCATGGAAATCTGGACTGCTGAGAAGAACCAGAAAATAACACATCATGAGTCTTCTGTTGTGTTATCAGGACCCCTATGTGGTCAGCCAGGCTGACAGCAGTCCTTGTTCATACAGAATATTTCAAATGGGCACGTGGGAAGAAGTTTATCCCTATTCAGTCTGAGACCCAAATGCCATACATGCAGATTTAAAAAAAAAAAAAATTTAACTTGAACAAATTTTAACCTGGCATGAAAGATAGCACCATTTCCCGTCATTCCAGTCACCTCTAGCATTCCATTTGCAATGGAATTTCAGACATTATCTTGTTCAAACTCAACAGCAACTCAGAGAACTATTATTCTGGTTTTACACAAAATATCTGTAATTTATAAGAGTGTGTTTGAGGTGTGCTTTGGTGCCAGAGTTTAAATGGAAATAAAAGATCGAAGAAGTAAGCTGACTTAAATTTCAGTCTCTTAGTACAATTCTCTTTCTACAGGTCTGTCTGTCTGCAGACATGTGTGTCGTTCACACATAAAATGCAGTGTAATATACTCGTGAATGAAATCCCCTTATGTGCATGTTGGTCCCCAACCTTTTTGTTGGTGCTGCTTTGGGGGAGAAGACAGAAGGAGAGGAGAAGGCCCTCAGACCAATGTATACTTTTTTGCAAAATGTACACCCCATGCAAATTACACAGGAAAATAAGCTGAGGGGCATAATTTGTTACACAAATAAACAAACACTATTCGGTTCCGTCTGTGGTTATAATGCAGTTATAACGAAAATCTAAAAACAACTGTAATGCTTCTAACCATGAAATTATAAGGCAAGAAAGTGGATTTAGATAACTATAAGAGCCTTAATTGTATGTTTGTAAACTCACAGACAAAGCTTTCCCTCAATTTAGCTCCAGCTCAAATGGCACATTCAAAGCACAATTTTTATTTCACCCTTCTTCTGCCATATGGATCTAAGACCCCAGGCGCTAGAAAATCCCATCCGTCCAAAAGGGAGTGGGTCAGGAGTGGAGGGGAAGGAGGAGAGGCACACAGCTTCACCTGGCAAACGCAGCCAAAGAGAAAGGATTTATTAAAGGTAGAGTCCTCCCAGGTGCACCTTACCTGTATTTGCCCCGTTATGCCCCATCAGAGAAGTCCATCACAGTTCTAGAATGTCAGAACTACAAAGCACCAGAGATCCAATGTCTTCGTCTTACAGAGGATCAGAGAGACCAGATCGTTTCTGCAGATCCTACACAAAGTTAGAGCTAAAGGCCCCAGAACCCCAGGCCTGGCTTTCCTGCCATCTCCACGTCTGGCAGCACAGGGTGACGAGGCAGCATCTGTTTCCAGGGTCAAGCGTCAGGGGATGTGTGACCCAGGAAGCAATTGTGGTGAGTCAGCCCTTCTCGGTCACTGCTGCTCCTGTCATTTCCCCCTCTGCTTCTATCTCCGCAGACTGTGGAAAGAACAGGCCCCCACACTCGTTCCTCCTTCCAGCTGCTAATGCTAACCAGTCCTGGGCCCAGGAACTGAGGAAGCAGCCAGGGTAGGTTGAAGGTCCTGCCCTCAGAAGGCCAAGGACTGCAAACCCACACAAACAAGACCGTCACAGGACACTGGGGCTATGGAGACCCTAAAGTCAGGAGAACAGAGGACATCAGACAGGATGCTATTTTAGGGAAGGGAAAATTCTTTAGCTCTCTAGAGGCAACATTTGAGCACAAATTTGAGTGACAAGAAGGGAGCAAGCCAATATCTAGCACAAGAACATTGCAGAGGGAAGAAATGCCAAAATGGAAAGGCAAGCAAAATCCTAAATGAAGCCTGCACAGCTCTGTGAATATACCAAAAATCATTAAATTGCATGCTTTAATTATATAATATTTATAATATAAATTAATATATATAATATAAATTAATTTAAATGCATACATGGTATAGTATATGAATTATATCTCAATAAGGCTGCTAAATAATAATACATTTTTCAGGTGTATATTTTCATGAACTCTGTCCACACTCCTTTAAGACAACAAAGGGGAAATCGTGTGATGGGCCAATCAAGGTTCTTCTCCTTAACCCTTTCCCCCTTCCTTTTATTATCCTGCTCCCCAGGGCCTTCTTATAAGCTACTGGATTAATCAATGAGTAAATTCCCAGTAAGACCATCACACCTACTGGCATCATCACGCACTGTTGGTCCCCTCCTCCTCCCATCCCACAAGATTAGTGTTTAGACAAAGGCCTTTAATGGTTTAACTCAATTGTCACCATTCTTGGCCACAGGGCCTAATCTAGAAGGAACTTAAGGACACACTTAGAAGTTGGAACTGTTAAATAACCTTCTGTGGGTTTTTTAATTTCAACTCCTAGAAACCCACATACCACAATTAAGAGTGTGTGGTCTAAAGGTTGGGATTTTTAAGCACCCCAGTAGGCCAATAGGACAGAAATGTTTAATTCGGGGTAACTTTCTGTAACCCTGAACCAAACTGTATTGATAACTATCCACCTTTTCTTTTCAGGCATGCATCTGCCAAAAGAGCTGAGAACAAGCATAGAGAGAAACTCTCAAAGAATTTTTCCCTTATTATTTACCCAAACTTCCTGTGTTCAGAGTCCGACTTTAGGAATGCCCAAATATGTGCAGAATACCTTCCCGTGTTAGAGGAATAATGGACATAGACACTGAAAACTACATAAAATAAAAACAGAGTGGGCCAGTCTTTTTGAAGACTCCTTTTAACACAAATAGCATTGAATTACAAACAGTCCATCAGACCCAGCCTCCCGGGAAGCTGTCCACCAAGGACTCCTGTGAGCCATGCTGATAATGTGGACCGATAATGTGGCATATGTGTTGACTCAAACAAAACAATGCTAATCTCTTAAACTTTGGGATATCTTCTCTCTCTGATGTGATAACCACAGAGCAAATTTTCTCTTCTTTCAGTCTGTAGACCAGTTTCAAGTTGTTGATGCCCAGGTTTGCTGTAAGGGAACAGCAAATTATTTCAGGGCAAGAAAACAAAGTTCCAAATGGCAATAGCAAGTTTGTACAGCTCAGCTCACATAAAATAGGAATATGGACAAGGTTAGTAAGCCTCCAGGGGAATCCTGAGGGGTGAGCTTACCACAGAAAAATGCAAGCCCCACCTTGAAACATCTATAAAACTAATTGAAAAAAAAAATACAGGTTTCTCTGAACATTCCAGGAAGACTCCCAATCAGACAACCGGTGTCCGTTGTCTGTGGTGATGAGCTGTGGTGAATGCTGGACAGATGTTGGGCCTGGGTTGTCACCTTATTTCTTTGCTTACAAATTAAATGGGGGAGGGAGGGAATTAGCATGTCAAAATTCAGGGATGAGATTTTAGGAAGAGAAAAATGACCTGGAGATAGTCACTCTAGCAACTTAGCTCCAAGCCTTGATCTTGTTTTGGTCCCATTGTTTTTGTTTTCATTGTTTAAATCATAGTTTCTCATGCATGAATTGAAAAAGCTAATAACTAATTGCAATTCATGTTACAACATATTCTTACCCGTGTCCATGGATGTGAGGCAAAGCTACTCAGCCAGTTTTTCTCAGGAGATAGACAAGGCCAAGCCCTTCCCATGACCAAGCAAAGAATAACTGTGTGTCCCAGATAAAGGTATAGATGAGGTTATGTTTTGCCCCCTTTTCTTGCAGAAGAAGGAAGTTAGAAGCAAGAGTTGTCTAAATTGTACTGCATAAGGACAAAGAAGATAATTAAGAAACAGAGTCACCGAAGAGTAGATATCCAGAGAGTCCAAAGAAAGATGTAAATGATTTTTTAAATTTCTCTTCTCCTACTTCTTCTTTACCACGAGGCTCCCATCGATCCCCTCATTAAGAGAGCTAAATGTTTCAGCTGGCAAAATGGTACTTGGTTCTCATCAACCTTTTTCTTTTGTATGTACTGTAACCCAGGTTCACAAGCACCAAGCAGCTAACCATGGTGATCTCTTTGGTCAGCAATGCATGAAGGAAAGTGGAATTTATTTTGCTGTGACGCCTTTCTCCCACCCAAACTCTGTTCCCAGATATTGCACCTTGAATATAATAACTCTGGGAAGTCTTTTGGAGGTCCTATGAGACGAGTGCTTCTCAATCTTTGTTTAACTAGAGTGATCATGTAATGTCTAAGCCAAGACACTGATTTTGAAGAGCAAAAGAAAGGGGTGCTATACCTACTTATTCCTAAACATTAAGCGTAAGCTGGGGCAGAATTGAGAAAACTGCCCATGTAGCCATCCTCTATTTAACTCATACCCATATAAGATTTTCTTTCTGAGGGCACTCGGGTGGCTTAGTCAGTTAAGGGTCTAACTTCTGCTCAGACCATGATTTCAGGGTCCTGGAACTGAGCCCCACAACGGGCTCTCTGCTCAGCAGAGAGCCTACTTCTCCTTCTCCCTTTGCCTTGGCCCCACTCCCCATCCCGACTTGTGTGTGCACGTGCTCGCCCAAATAAATAAATAAAAATCTTAAAATGTATATATACTTTCTCTATTTCCTATTTATCCATGATTTCCCACCAGCCTGGGAAATCTCCTAGCCCACCAAGCTAACTTTTGTATAGTTTATACCATGGAAAAATAATTATATTAAATATATTTGTCACCCTGCGAATATTCCTCCAGCGATACCAATATTTCTCCCATGAGGCCTATTTGTGCCTGCTAAACGGGTTCAACTGGAAATTGCATTGAAAACTGTGGCAGCAACCCCATCTGAGCTCCAACAGGCCAGTATGCTATAGCGGATAAAGAGGGGTTCATGGGAAGCCTCTGCACCTGTGAGCAAGAGCTGTTCTGGGAATAAAAGGTCACTTTGTCATGTCGTGGTGGGGAGTTTTAGGGACAACTTCATTCCAAATGCAGGGTCTGAGTAAGGTCCAGAAGAAAAGAAAATATTTGCTAAGTTTTCAATAAATTCACTGTCAGTGACTGGCCATCAGACAAATCCTATAGCCAATGTCCTCAGCCTGATCACTAAACCAGCCAACCAAGTCTCCTGGAAATGTAACCAAGGAGACTACAAATGTCCCACACAACGTGGGAGGCAACTGCACTTCAACTGCTTGGTCATTTGGGAGAAAGTGGGCTTTGAAAGAGCAGACATGAAAGGCATTTATGTGACAAGACAGGAATATCATTTCCACAGAGCAGCCTTGAGAAAAACAAAGGTTCAAAATCCACCAGGTCCTTGAGACTGGTCTTAGCCAAAACTGATGGGGTGACAAGTCACAGGACTGCTCAGTTCTGTTGTTGTTGTACCCTGGAGTGGAGTTGTCCGTGACAGAGTTCCCTTTGGCAAAGAAAGAAAAATGCTTTATGCATTGATATGTTCAAACAGTTTAATAATACGGGTCACCCAACTGCATAGCTCTTTGATAGGAAACACCTGTTGTTGTTGTCGTTCCTTTGACTGAAAGAAATCAGCAGGGGATGCAGTGTTTGGTATCTCCACAGGACACAAGAAGGAAGCTCTAAGTCACTGAGTTAGGGGTACCAGAAGAAACCCTGTAAACAGTGTCTAGATCAGCCATTCTCTTTAATTACAATATTGCCAAATAGATAGCCAGCCAAAGAGAGGCCAAAGCCTCTCTTCTAGAATCAACAGCTTTCAGGGCTGGGTTGGTAACAGGGCTACCTGAACATCATTTCTGGAAGTTACTTGATTGTATGAAATTATTCTTGATGATCAGGGAAGAAGAAGGGGAGAAATGAAAAGAGGTAAGACATTTGGGACTTCAGGAAGTTCCGGAACTTTGAGAGACAATAGATGGTAGTGTGAGAAAAAAGTGTTTTCTGTCCTGAACATAACCACCAAGGCCCATGGGGAGCCGAGAAATGCTCTTGATGTGCATTTGGAAAATCTCAATGAAAAGCCTTATCCTCATTTCTTAGGTGTTGGAAAGGCAGTGAGGTTGATGGCCTAGAAGCTTCTTTCTGCTGCCAATGCCCACAGATGCTTCTGAAATTTACAAGAGATCAAGTTTGGCTGATGTTATCTACTTACTTACTTATTTTGGAGCAGTATAGTACTGTTCTTTCATCTAAAGCAAGCAAATGGACAAGAATGTGTCTTTTCCACTAACTGGACATCTTCATCCTCCTCCATTGCTGACTTATGAATGAAGTCAGGAAGGAGAACGGCTCCTCACCACAATGTTCAGTAACCGGGGCTGGAGGCTTCTGTTTCATCATACCTCCCCAACAACAAGTCTCCATGGGGTAAAATCAACAGGAGACGCAGGATGATGTGGGCCTTTGTCCCCAAAGGGCCACATTAATAACTTTTTGAAGGACATTTTACATTTCTTCTCTCTGGGAGAATTTTTTAGTCTCTCAGGCCTTGCGGTCTGTTTGAACAAGAAATTATTTTATACTCCTGAATAACACATTCCTCGCCAACTATTTCTACATAACTTCCAGGATATGAAAACCACCCGAGATCTCCAACATGGCTGCTTTCTTTCCTCTCATAAACAAACTCAGCAGTAATCATGCCAGTGTGGTCACTCGGAAGCTTTGTATTGCTTAAGCTTTTACCCTTGGTCTTTTGTTCTGCCAGACACTGATTATGACGTTCTACACCAAGTCTGGAGAGCAGGAAGGCTCTCTTCTGTTGGCCTCTTGACCGTAGCCTTTCCTCGGTTGGCCATAAATATATGACATCAGTATGATGGATCCAGGCTCAGTATAGCAAGCTCTATGGTGGCCCCCAAAATATCAGGTCCTAATCCCTGGAACCTGCAATTATCATTGTACACAGAGAAGGGTCTTCACAGACGTGATTAAGTTCAAGACCGTGAGATGAGGAGATTACTCTGAATTATTAGGGTGGGCCTAAATGCAATCTTCTGTAACCTTCTAAGAGGGAGGTGGAGGGAAATTTGACACAGACAGAGAAGAGGGCACTGTGACCACAGAGATGCAGTGGATTGATGCCGCCACAAGCCAAAGAATCATGGCAGCTACCAGGAGCTGGAAGAGGCAAGAAAGGGATAGTCCGCTGGAGCCTGGAGAGGGAGCCCCTCCCAGGCTCTCTGATTCCGGTTCAGTGAAACTGATTTTGGACATCTGGCCCTCAGAGCAGTGGTTACAGCAGCCACAGGAGACTACAACACCCAGTTACCTGGATCAGACCTTTGGCACCTGCCGTTTCTCTGATCCTGCTCTGAAGCCAAGTGCAGCTCAGCCCCCTAATTTCTGTGACACATTTGAGGAAGAGCTGACTTTTTTCTGTCCTCAATGGACTCAGGAAACTTGGTTTCTCCTGTGCCATTCTGATCTGTTAAACACAAACAAAGAAACAAAAGCCCCAAAGGAATATTCAAACATGAATTTCTAAGCTCCACTGTTGGTTCCCAATGAAGCCTCCCCTCCACTGAGCTCGTCTGTTTCATCTAAGCTAAGATGCCCTAAGAAATGTCTTCAAGCCATGGATGGTCATAATGCTTTTGGTTTATCTCTGTGGATTTGGCCTCTTAATTTTCCTGGATTTCAATTTCTTCATCTGAAACTGGGGATTATAAAGTGCCTATCTCATTCAAATGAGAAAAGAGATTTTGCTGGCAGTAGGATAGATCTGAGATTCATTAATGAAATTTTTCCACCAAGGTAAATGTTCCCATCTAATTCTTTCTTCAATGCCTATGGCCTTGACTAAATCTGATGCCTTCAAGTGCACTGGGATTTTTCTCCCAGAACAATGTTGCAAAAAAGGGGGGAAGGGGTGAGGAATCTCCTAAGAGATCCAATATAAAAGAACTTTAATTAAAAACAGCTCAGGAAGCGTTATTTCAAATTAGGTTATACCATGAGTCCCAAAGGGATTTTCAACTCAACCATGAAAACTATGTTCTAGATTAAACCTTAACCAATAAGACTCGATTATGGAAAACACACATATATATATATTTATTTTTATAAATCTTAAGACATGTCTTAAAATCTTAAGGAAACCAAGGAGAAAGAGAATTCGTTTTACCTTTTTTTTTTTTTTTTGACTTTGCATTCCATGCAACTCTGTAAAGTAAATGGCAAAAGCTTTGTAATGCTATTTCATGGTCTTAAATATGCTTTAGAGCTTCAGGGTGTTTTAAAAATATCATTAACATAAACCAGATTGAAAAAAAAAAAAGGAGGTAGCACTTTCTGGAGTCTAAATTAAATTGATTGCTGTCCAAGATTTTTTGCATTAGGAGATGCCAGGGGAGGGAAAAAAAAAAAAAAAAGACCATTAATCATTTTCTGCAAGTATCTGAAGTCTCCTACTCACCCAAGAGTGAAAAGTGCTTTGGAAACAGGCAGTATGACCTCAGTGAGCACAGCTGTGTACCCCTCCTTACCCGGAGGACCAAATGGTGAGGTAGGGGGCTTTGACCCCCGGTTGAGGTGGCCTGCATACTAAGATGATGTGGTTGCTAACCCCATGCACAGTTCCTCTTCAGGCTTCTGTTTTGTTGCCTGAAGGATGAGAGAGGTGAATCAGATGATCTAGAAAGTTCCTTCAAGTTCCACTCTCCATGACTGCACGAAGGCCAAGGAAAACCGAGGGTATCCAGAGGTCCATTTATAGAGCCAGCCCATAGGGACAAGCATCGAAAGAGCTGGTAAGTCCTAAAGAGCTGTGCAAAACCCAAAACAGGGGAGAAATGCTGCGCTTAGAGAGGAAAATCTCACCTCCCCAGAGAGATCGTCCCTGAATGGAATTGGTATCGGTAGCGCCCCCTGCTGCCATCGACTGGCACTGTCGGTCAGATACCTCTTGGCTGACTTGGGTTTTTTTTGGGTTTTTTTTTGTTTTTTTTTTTTGTATTTAATCACCCCCAGAAATTACCTCTCTCTTCATCTGTGTGTTCGTTGACTATCTGTCCTCACTCACCAGACTATAATCCTGTCAGAGCAGGGAGCTACGTGCCCCCCATCCTGGCCCCAGTTGGAGTGATTGCATGGATCCACTCTGGCCTGCTGAAAATCCGTTTTCTACACTGAAACAGGACTGCTCTTCTCAAAATGCACGTTTAGTCATATTATTCGCTGGGGCAGAACCCATCAGCAATGCTGAAGAAGACGACGAAAACTCTGGTGCTGGCCTCTGACCAAGTCCCTATCGCTCCACTGTCCTATCCCACTCAGAAACACTACATTCCCTTCTGGCCATGTGCCGCGCTCATTCCTCCATGGGGCCTTTGCACACGTCGTTCCCTCTGTCGGGAATGGGAAGACGCTTCCCTAGAAGAAGCCACACACCCCACTCCCAGCCAAGGCCCCGTGAACGGCCTCTCACCTCTCATGCCTGCTCAGACGCGCGCTCAGGCACACACACAGCCTGGCCTAGGGGAGGAGGACCACTTCCTCATCTGCCCTGGGGAGACCCTGCTCTCCTCCAAGGCGCCCCCCTCAGTCTGCAACTGTTCACTCTCTCACGGGATTCTCACCCTCACTTTGCTGTCAGGGTGGGGAGAGCAGGGGCAGCGCCATATTTGGCAGGTGAACAAACGAATGAGCGAGCGCGGGCACGGAAGGGTGAACACCAGCTTCATATTTGCATAAAGCCAGAACCTCTCAATGATAATATCCTGAGAAATTGTTTTTTAAAACCCAACTGTCACGGGTAAGGAGAGCAGGCTTCCTTTCAAAACCGATCTCCTCAAACTACAAAGCTACGCTCCTTTCGGCCGATTAATCATATCAGAGACCCGCGAGGAAGGCCTCCCCGAGATATAATCCCTCAGGACAACCGGAGCTCCCCGCTGCCCTGTCTCTTTATACTCACTCATTCCAACCAGAACGTTTTAATTTGGAGCAAATAATGAACCTCAAGAGGAAAAGGGAAAAGGCGGTGGGAGGGGCGGGGAAGGGGGTGGTCATGGGGCCACGGAATTTGAGTCAGTGTCTGGTTACCATTTAGGGCCTAAAACGAAACAACTAGAGCCAAGGAACTGGCAGTCGCAACTGCTCTTTGTTCTGTTTTTAAAAAGAAAATTCCATAAAACATAGTTGTGGGGCTCGAAGCAAGAAATGTTTTCTGTGTTACAGAGCATCTACCGGAAGTGTTCCTCAAAACCACGGAAAACCCACAACAGCAGGACAACTTTCGCTATTAGGAGAGAAGAGAGGGGGCCCTGGATGGCTCAGTCGGTGAAGCATCGGCCTTGGGCTCAGGTCATGAGCTCTAGGTCCTGGGACCAAAACCCTTGTTGGGATCCCTGCTCACCCGGGCCTCTGCTTCCCCCCACCACATCCCTATCCCTCCCCTTGCCCTTGCTCCTGCTGTCTCTCAAATAAATAAATAAAATCTTTAAAAAAAAAAAAAAAAAAAAAAAGAGGGTGGCGGGGAGAGAAAAGACTGACTATGAGATCCGGACTGAGAGGCTGGAGAAAGAAATATTTTCCTCAGCAGAGGGATAAGGATCACAAATGCTGGTCCCCAGTATGCACAAATATTTAGGAGATAATCTTTGTACTAACCAGGAAACACAAGGCAGGGAATTACTCAAATAGCCCTGGAGGCAGAAAGCAGGTAACTGATTAAAAAAAAAAAGAAAGAAAGAAAGAAAGTCACAGAGGTCCAGAGAGGGTGAGGGGAAATCATGCGGACAATGGAGGGAGTCAAATGGCAGCTTATCCCAGGAGAGCAGAGCAGGAGCTGGAGACCTAAACGATCCTGGAGAGATAAGAGAAAAATGTAAACACAACTTGATAATCCGGCATCCATTGCTCCAACCCAGGAGAAAACATCCACACATCATGAAGAAATGTGAGATTTTAGAAACCGGTAGAATGGATCTAACCCAGATCCTATCCTTTCCAGAGCTCATGTTCCAGTCCAGAGCCAGAAAATGAACAAATAAAAATAAAATACTGCTGAACTGTTTTCTCCCACAAATGCCCCTCTCGTGCCCACACGGTGGAGGCAAACACCTGGCTGGAACTTTGACACCTGCCATCACTAGAGCATTCAGTTCGCCCCACTGGTCCCCATGGGAAAGGAGGGTGTGTCCTGGGTTTCTGAGATCATGGGGTCCTTTACATCTGCTCAGTAGAAGCGTGTGGGAAAGCAGACTGACACAGATAGAGGACAGCTCTTCTATCAACCAGTTGGTGTGACCTTGAGCAGGTGGCCCAACTCAGCCAGAATCAGTTTACTCATTTGGAAAAAGGCTATGGAAAATAAAGACTGGAAATATAGAAAGACGATGGAAAATAAAGGCTATGGAAAATAAATTGAGGGAGGTCCAATAAGATGCTCAAAGTTATACAGTCAGGACTCAGACTGAAGTCTTACCGATGCAAACGACCCTATTTTTTTCCCCATGGCACACTGCTCCCCAGGGAAACAACGTTGGTTCTGTGTTCATGAAAGACAACTACTAATGCTCAGGACTAAAGATCATAACAAGCCCCATAAAGTCCCAGCACTTGAGAACTGAGCAGCAAATGCGAGCTACTCTCATGTTTGCCCTTTGTAAATGCAAGTCCTTTAAGCCCTGGGTCTTGCTGAATGGGGAGGGGAGGATGAATAATAATTTCTCACCAGATAAATTTTCTGTACTTTTTCCAAAGTCTTTCTTCTAAATATTTATATATATATATTGAATGACCTCAACTGCTGACCATTTGAGAGTTGACACAGTTGGCCACGTTCAAGAGGTACCTGAGGAAAGGTGTATCGAAAACTCTCTCTTGCTGTAAATAACGCATTGACTTTAAAGATCTTCAGGTACTTGGTCTCACATCGGTGTGACATACGAAATTGGTGGGGGCTGGAGTCACAGGGCAATGAGCCCCATTTCGTTTCAGGTTTTAGGGTCTCTGTACACCAAAACCCATTCTGTTTCCTGGAGAAGTGCAGCTTTTTCCAGATTGAATTTCCAAGTTTGGTGGTAGCTTCCATATACCGTGTCCACCACACCCATCCCTAGCCCTTATATTTGGTTTTGGATGGTAATCACCAAACCTCACCATGCCACTAGGATTTCAATTTGGTTTCTTAACTGAAACCTTGTGACAAAGCTCTGAATCCCACTCTCCCCCAGTTAGTGCCAGGGGGCTTTTAAGTGGATCAGCATCAGTCCTTCTGACGCTCAGCCCTGAAGCCATAATCCCATCTGGGGCAAATTCAAGAGAGTCAAAGAACTGAACGCCTGGTGCAGTCTTGGCACAAAGTAGATGTTCAGCAAGCATCTGC